>NC_143012.1:101996517-102296517 GCF_055824585.1 Amblyomma mixtum | reverse complement strand
AGCGCTGCGGAGAAGCTGTCAAGCGAGGCGAATGGATTGAACAGCCATTACCGGGACTAATGTGCGAGGACGATATAGTGCTTATGGTTCGCGCTCTAGTACATGCGCCGATAGCAGTGGCGTGGGAGCGCTGCGGAGAAGCTGTCAAGCGAGGCGAATGGATTGAACAGCCATTACCGGGACTAATGTGCGAGGACGATATAGTGCTTATGGTTCGCGCTCTAGTACATGCGCCGATAGCAGTGGCGTGGGAGCGCTGCGGAGAAGCTGTCAAGCGAGGCGAATGGATTGAACAGCCATTACCGGGACTAATGTGCGAGGACGATATAGTGCTTATGGTTCGCGCTCTAGTACATGCGCCGATAGCAGTGGCGTGGGAGCGCTGCGGAGAAGCTGTCAAGCGAGGCGAATGGATTGAACAGCCATTACCGGGACTAATGTGCGAGGACGATGTAGTGCTTATGGTTCGCGCTCTAGTACATGCGCCGATAGCAGTGGCGTGGGAGCGCTGCGGAGAAGCTGTCAAGCGAGGCGAATGGATTGAACAGCCATTACCGGGACTAATGTGCGAGGACGATATAGTGCTTATGGTTCGCGCTCTAGTACATGCGCCGATAGCAGTGGCGTGGGAGCGCTGCGGAGAAGCTGTCAAGCGAGGCGAATGGATTGAACAGCCATTACCGGGACTAATGTGCGAGGACGATATAGTGC
This sequence comes from Amblyomma mixtum, assembly GCF_055824585.1. NCBI lineage: Eukaryota > Metazoa > Arthropoda > Arachnida > Ixodida > Ixodidae > Amblyomma > Amblyomma mixtum. The sequence continues at coordinate 102,295,806 of NC_143012.1, read as the reverse complement.
TTATGGTTCGCGCTCTAGTACATGCGCCGATAGCAGTGGCGTGGGAGCGCTGCGGAGAAGCTGTCAAGCGAGGCGAATGGATTGAACAGCCATTACCGGGACTAATGTGCGAGGACGATATAGTGCTTATGGTTCGCGCTCTAGTACATGCGCCGATAGCAGTGGCGTGGGAGCGCTGCGGAGAAGCTGTCAAGCGAGGCGAATGGATTGAACAGCCATTACCGGGACTAATGTGCGAGGACGATATAGTGCTTATGGTTCGCGCTCTAGTACATGCGCCGATAGCAGTGGCGTGGGAGCGCTGCGGAGAAGCTGTCAAGCGAGGCGAATGGATTGAACAGCCATTACCGGGACTAATGTGCGAGGACGATATAGTGCTTATGGTTCGCGCTCTAGTACATGCGCCGATAGCAGTGGCGTGGGAGCGCTGCGGAGAAGCTGTCAAGCGAGGCGAATGGATTGAACAGCCATTACCGGGACTAATGTGCGAGGACGATATAGTGCTTATGGTTCGCGCTCTAGTACATGCGCCGATAGCAGTGGCGTGGGAGCGCTGCGGAGAAGCTGTCAAGCGAGGCGAATGGATTGAACAGCCATTACCGGGACTAATGTGCGAGGACGATATAGTGCTTATGGTTCGCGCTCTAGTACATGCGCCGATAGCAGTGGCGTGGGAGCGCTGCGGAGAAGCTGTCAAGCGAGGCGAATGGATTGAACAGCCATTACCGGGACTAATGTGCGAGGACGATATAGTGCTTATGGTTCGCGCTCTAGTACATGCGCCGATAGCAGTGGCGTGGGAGCGCTGCGGAGAAGCTGTCAAGCGAGGCGAATGGATTGAACAGCCATTACCGGGACTAATGTGCGAGGACGATATAGTGCTTATGGTTCGCGCTCTAGTACATGCGCCGATAGCAGTGGCGTGGGAGCGCTGCGGAGAAGCTGTCAAGCGAGGCGAATGGATTGAACAGCCATTACCGGGACTAATGTGCGAGGACGATATAGTGCTTATGGTTCGCGCTCTAGTACATGCGCCGATAGCAGTGGCGTGGGAGCGCTGCGGAGAAGCTGTCAAGCGAGGCGAATGGATTGAACAGCCATTACCGGGACTAATGTGCGAGGACGATATAGTGCTTATGGTTCGCGCTCTAGTACATGCGCCGATAGCAGTGGCGTGGGAGCGCTGCGGAGAAGCTGTCAAGCGAGGCGAATGGATTGAACAGCCATTACCGGGACTAATGTGCGAGGACGATATAGTGCTTATGGTTCGCGCTCTAGTACATGCGCCGATAGCAGTGGCGTGGGAGCGCTGCGGAGAAGCTGTCAAGCGAGGCGAATGGATTGAACAGCCATTACCGGGACTAATGTGCGAGGACGATATAGTGCTTATGGTTCGCGCTCTAGTACATGCGCCGATAGCAGTGGCGTGGGAGCGCTGCGGAGAAGCTGTCAAGCGAGGCGAATGGATTGAACAGCCATTACCGGGACTAATGTGCGAGGACGATGTAGTGCTTATGGTTCGCGCTCTAGTACATGCGCCGATAGCAGTGGCGTGGGAGCGCTGCGGAGAAGCTGTCAAGCGAGGCGAATGGATTGAACAGCCATTACCGGGACTAATGTGCGAGGACGATATAGTGCTTATGGTTCGCGCTCTAGTACATGCGCCGATAGCAGTGGCGTGGGAGCGCTGCGGAGAAGCTGTCAAGCGAGGCGAATGGATTGAACAGCCATTACCGGGACTAATGTGCGAGGACGATATAGTGCTTATGGTTCGCGCTCTAGTACATGCGCCGATAGCAGTGGCGTGGGAGCGCTGCGGAGAAGCTGTCAAGCGAGGCGAATGGATTGAACAGCCATTACCGGGACTAATGTGCGAGGACGATATAGTGCTTATGGTTCGCGCTCTAGTACATGCGCCGATAGCAGTGGCGTGGGAGCGCTGCGGAGAAGCTGTCAAGCGAGGCGAATGGATTGAACAGCCATTACCGGGACTAATGTGCGAGGACGATATAGTGCTTATGGTTCGCGCTCTAGTACATGCGCCGATAGCAGTGGCGTGGGAGCGCTGCGGAGAAGCTGTCAAGCGAGGCGAATGGATTGAACAGCCATTACCGGGACTAATGTGCGAGGACGATATAGTGCTTATGGTTCGCGCTCTAGTACATGCGCCGATAGCAGTGGCGTGGGAGCGCTGCGGAGAAGCTGTCAAGCGAGGCGAATGGATTGAACAGCCATTACCGGGACTAATGTGCGAGGACGATATAGTGCTTATGGTTCGCGCTCTAGTACATGCGCCGATAGCAGTGGCGTGGGAGCGCTGCGGAGAAGCTGTCAAGCGAGGCGAATGGATTGAACAGCCATTACCGGGACTAATGTGCGAGGACGATATAGTGCTTATGGTTCGCGCTCTAGTACATGCGCCGATAGCAGTGGCGTGGGAGCGCTGCGGAGAAGCTGTCAAGCGAGGCGAATGGATTGAACAGCCATTACCGGGACTAATGTGCGAGGACGATATAGTGCTTATGGTTCGCGCTCTAGTACATGCGCCGATAGCAGTGGCGTGGGAGCGCTGCGGAGAAGCTGTCAAGCGAGGCGAATGGATTGAACAGCCATTACCGGGACTAATGTGCGAGGACGATATAGTGCTTATGGTTCGCGCTCTAGTACATGCGCCGATAGCAGTGGCGTGGGAGCGCTGCGGAGAAGCTGTCAAGCGAGGCGAATGGATTGAACAGCCATTACCGGGACTAATGTGCGAGGACGATATAGTGCTTATGGTTCGCGCTCTAGTACATGCGCCGATAGCAGTGGCGTGGGAGCGCTGCGGAGAAGCTGTCAAGCGAGGCGAATGGATTGAACAGCCATTACCGGGACTAATGTGCGAGGACGATATAGTGCTCATGGTTCGCGCTCTAGTACATGCGCCGATAGCAGTGGCGTGGGAGCGCTGCGGAGAAGCTGTCAAGCGAGGCGAATGGATTGAACAGCCATTACCGGGACTAATGTGCGAGGACGATATAGTGCTTATGGTTCGCGCTCTAGTACATGCGCCGATAGCAGTGGCGGGGGCGGGGGCGCTGCGGAGAAGTAGTCAAGCGAGGAGAATGGATTAAACAGTCATTACCGGGACTAATCAACCACGGCGATATAGTGCAAATGGCTTACAAGAAGTAAGATTTGCACAGCTTGATCGACATCTACGGTACAGAGGGCGATAGATTAGGTTTCAAATTTAGTCAGGAAAAATCTCCAGTCGTAACATTAAATGGTGAGGGCGGCGAGGATAGGATACAGGAGATCACGCTAGAGGCAGAGGATAAGTGCAAGTATCTTAGGGTGTGGATAAATAACTGCTGAGTATCTGACGAAGCATGAAAATATTGCTGCGTGATGGCAAGCTGAAGAACTAGACGTGATGACAGATGGCAATAATACTGTCACGTAAGATAGGGAACACCAGGTGGCTATATGATTTAGTGGCGGCGGGCCTAGCACGAGCGCTCCCACCCACGCTACTGGTCGCTTCATCGTCTCCTAGGTCTGGAAAGGTCGGCTCTCCTCCGTCGGCCCCACCTCCGGGGGCGGAGCTTCCTGACCCGACGGAGCTACGCGGCTTATTGGCCGCGGCCACGGTAGCTGCCTGACGTATGAAAGAATCTAACCAATAGCCATCTACGAAGATGCTGGCGACGGAGGAGGATGCGAGCATGAAAAACTCGCCGGGAATGGCTCGCCAACTTTCGCGCGTAATGGAGGGTTCTCTGCTGCATGCAGGGGTGTATTCCTTGGCTCGGGTGTTCATGACAACAGTGCAGTGATTGAGCGAGTAGATGTGCTCTGCGCGGAAGGTGTTTCAGAGCCCCTTTAAATCTTGTGAAGGACCCACTATCCTGGCGTCGTGTACAAAATACCTTGCAAAGAATGCGAAGCAGCCTATAGGCGAGACAAGGGACTTCGGAAGACGGTTCAAAGAACATTAGTGTGAAGTATCTAACGCCCTGGCACCGCACCGTCAAAACATGCGCCACTTGATCGAAATTAAGCGGGCATACTTGAAAAAAAAAACTTTATCTATACGCTGCCAAAAGAGTCCCTTCACGTTAAATAACAAGCGACAAACAGGACGCGGCGTAATTGACCCGACATATACATATGCGGTGTCGGGTTCCAGTGCGCCCTGGAGTTGCACTGGGAATGGCTGGGTGCTTTCAGCTAACATAAAGAGCTTTGTCTGTCCACGGGATGTCTAATGAAGAGCCCAACGATTCTGCGCCACCGTTTGCCGCCAGTAGTGTGTGTTTCTCATCTTTATCTCTTGTTTCCTTAAGCGACACATACAGTCGGGGACAAAAGTCTCCGGACCACGTGTTCCTCAAACGAAGCTTATTGCTCTACTCTCAGACAGCGGCTGGAGACCGCACTTGCGCAGATGAAAGAACAAAAATTTACCTTTTACTTCCACAAGTGTGGTCTCCAGCCGCCGACTGATAGCAGAGCTATCGGCTTCGTTAGAAGAACACGTGGTCCGGAGGCTTTTGTCACCGACTGTACGTCTTGAAGTTTATTCAGCCGCTCACACCGAACCACCCCTCTCTGTGTGGAGACTAACGGGTCTCCTTCTGTTTGCTCATTACCCGCGTCATTCCCGAAGAGAGAGACCTGTCTGTCTTACAGCGCCAGTGCCTGGCGGCGGCGGTGTGCCTGCAGTTCTTCTTCCTCAGCGCCTTCCTCTTCCTGCTGCTGGAGTCGGCCTACGTGTGCCGGCTGCTGGCGCCCGCCCTGCTGCCCCGACACCTGCCGTTCACCGGCGCCTCCGTCGCCGTGGCCGGATTCGGTGCGTCTCCTCCTCCACTTTAGGTTCCTTCTTCGAATAGAGCTGCAATCTGGAAGTCGCACTTAAAGCGAAACTGCCTAAGTTTTAGAAATCAACGAGCTTCAGAGGGTCGAATGCGTGAAACTTGCAGGTAAAGTAGAAAACCAGCGGAAAGGACGCGTTCACAAGGAGGAGAAGTACAACGTCCTGTGTACTTCTCCTCCTTGTGAACGCGTCCTTTCCGCTGGTTTTCCAATTACCATGCACCAACTGGCACAGCAAGCTACGCTTCTTCAATTGCAGGTAAAGCATGCGAAGTCTTTTTGGGCTAGCACTTGAAATAGTGAAGTAATCGCCGATTAAAATCCGGACGCCCTTCAAGCTTCTCCGCAGCGCACAACGCCAAGTGGGGGGGCGCATGATGACGTCATCGAAGGTATCTGTGCATTTCCAACGCTTTTAATGCCTGCTTTGGAGGGAAAAAAAGCAACGCCGCCGAAGGCAAACCCTGCTAAGAGTTGTTTGGCAGCGTCTAACGAGTCAGGGCTGGGTGTGGCTGACGACAGCGCTAATTTGAAATCATACCTTCTGTGACGTCACGCTGAGTTTCCCTGCACTCCTCCGGTGCACTGAGGAGAAGCGCAACATTCAATCGTTGATAACGTCACTATTTTTAATGATAGTGTAAAAACACTTGGCATGCTTGACCTACAGCCTATATAGATTTGAATCCTTGAATATCGCTAAATTCTCACGAAAGTGTTGCAGTTGCCCTTTAAAGCCCTACACAGACACCAAATTTTAAATTGCGTGTTTCTTTCTTCCAAAATTATTTATTTATTTATTTATTTATTTATTTGTACCTCACAGGTACCCGAAAAGCATTGGGTGCGGGGGACAAATAAAAAAAAAGGAATATGCAGAAGGAAAAAAAAAACAAAACATCGGTACAAGAACGCGTTACAAGGCGTTACAGTGCACATGAAAGGAACACGAAAATTATACAAAACGGAGTTAAAATAACATCAGACACGAAAATAGAAAGAAAAAAAAGCGAAACACGAACATGTGAAAAAGGCAACCAGGGGCAACACAAGAAGTGGTAAATGGGAAAACAACGTTAAGAACAAATGAAACTGTCGTACATTTCGAACATCGCTAGGGCAATAAACGTATACACAGATGTTTATTTATTTTATTTATTTATTTAGTAAGGAACCCACAGCGCCGTGGCATTACAGTGGGGGGGGGGGGGGCAATGTACAAAAAAGAAGCACACATGACACCTCCGCTCGCAGGCAGAGTTACAAGCATAAAGCTGTACATCTGTCCATCTCACTTCATGTACATCTCACTTCAAAAGAACACATCACAATCGCATCACATCATTAAAGAACGAAAGAACGCATCATTTGATGTCACACTCACAACATCACTCGATAGTCTGTTCCATTCTCTAATGGTTTTCGGAAAAAAAGACATTTTAAACAATTCAGTTTTTGCCGCGAATTCGCGGACTTTAAAAACATGGTCAACACGGTTGGATCTGCGGCCGCCGCGGTGGCTCAGCGGTTATGGTGCTCGGCTGCTGACCCAAAAGACGCGGGTTCGATCCCGGCCGCAGCGGCTAGAATTTCTTTGGAGGAGAAATTCTAGAGGCCCGTGTACTGTGCGATGACAGTGCACGTTAAAGAACCCCAGGTGGTCGAAATTTCCGGAGCCCTCCACTACGGCGTCTCTCATAGCCTTAGTCGCTTTGGGACGTTAAAACCCCATAAACCAAACCAAACACGGTTGGATCTATAAAAAAGCTCCTGCACATACCTTTCGCGTTCAACCCGAACAGTTGAATAATAAACAGCATGAAACAGCTTCAGACGCAACTTCTTTCGGCGCGTGTCAAGCAATTCCCAGTTGAGTGCATCCTTCGTACGCGATGCACTGTAACGAGCCCCGCGTGTGCCAGACACGAAACGAGAGGCAATGTTCTGCACCCTCTCCAACTTATCTTTATCTCTAGCAGTAGGCGGGTCCCAGACAGTGCACGCGTAGTCCAGAACCGACCTGACATAAGTCTTGAATAAAATGTCACGACATGACAGTGGAAAAGTGCTTGCATTTCGGCGAAGAAATCCCAAGTTTCTGCATGCTTTAGCAGAGCTATAATCGACGTGATGGCGCCAGCTCAAATCAGGAGTAAAATAAACGCCTAGATATTTAAATTCGAATACCTGTTCTAACATTGTGTTCCTAATAACATATGAATACACATCAGGGTTTTTCTTTCTTGTAAACTTCATATGGATAGTCTTGGACAAATTCAAATTCATATTCCATTTAACGCACCACTCTGAGATTCTGCTCAAATCTTCTTGGAACATTTCCACATCTCGATCACTAGTGACAACACTATAAAGAACGCAGTCATCCGCAAATAACCGCATTTGAGATACTATTCCGTCACCAATGTCATTCACGTACAGCAGGAACAATAGTGGTCCCAACACGAAGCCCTGGGGAACACCAGACACAACCTGCACTCTTTGAGACTCGGCGCCATTCATAACCACAAACTGCTGCCGTAAACATAGGTAATCTTTTATGCGAAGCATATTACTAGAGCTACACTACAGCCCGTCGAGCGCGGCGGTGGAGCTACCATTGACCTTTAGCGTGACCACGTGACACCACGTGACAACATGACGTCACAGCAGAGGAGAGATGCGCTGCCGGCTCGCGCGGTCGGCCGCGGCGGTGGAGGCTCCACATCAGAGGCGCGGCGGCTGACCACGTGACAACATGACGTCACAGCAGAGGAGAGATGGGCTGCCGGCACGCCCGGTCGGCCGCAGCTGTGGAGGCTCCACATCAGAGGCGCTGCAGCTGACCACGTGACGCTACAGCAGCGGTATAAACCTGAGCGCTTCGGCGAGCGCGGCTTCGGCCGCTTATCTGTTTTTTAAGCAGCGTCCGCTCCGGCGGACACAGTTGTTGCTGCGACGCGCGTCTTTTCTTTCCTTTTTTTCTCTTTCCTCTGATCTTTTCACTCTCCTCTGTCTGCACGTGGCAGCGGTGGTGGCTCGGCTCGAGCCAGTAAGCAGGCCCGTGCAATTTCCTTTTCATCCTTCTCTCAGTCACAACAACAGCTCTCCGGGCACTTACGAGGCGGCCAGGTGTTGGGATGCCGCCTAGAAGCAGGGCTGATTTGAACGAGAAGCGAAAGCTTCAGCGTGCCACAGAGACCGATGAAGAGCGGGATGAACGTCTGGCTAAGCGGCGTGCTCAATATGCGGCTCGGCGACAACGTTCTACAACAACTGAAGAACAAAGCGAGGAACTTTACCAAGCCTAGCCATCAATATGCTTCGCATCTGACTAGGCTTAACCTTAGCTAAGCCTCAGCCATTTTTACCCATGATATCACTTGAGGGCTAATATAGTAAAATGTATTTTTGTGAATGTGAATTAGTAAAGAATGCGTCACGGTATCAAAGGCCTTTTTAAAGTCCAAAAACACGCAGTCCACGCTGTTAAATATGAGGTAGCATGGTCTTGTGCCGGAAAGGGAATGAGGGACGTCGGAGACGAGGCTAACGGAAAAGACAATGAGAGAGGACTTTATACAAAATTTACACTATTTACAAGTGAGCTCTGTAATGAGGCGCTCACTGCAGGAACGCTGCATGACGACAGCTCATGAGGAGACCATTCGATGACAAAGAGCCCCTGTCTAAGTTGTTGCGCATTTCACTTATATACTATGCAGAACCAACTAGCCCGACAACACGCTCTTCTGAAGTTAGAGATACCGGTCTATAATTTGATACAGTGTTGCGAGGGCCATATTTGTAGATTGGCACAACACTTGCAATTTTCCAGTCATCTGGAAGGCAGGATTCTTCAAGCGATTTTTCAAAAATTATCTTTAAGTAGGGTGCACTTACCTGGTCTGCACTTATCTCGTACTTACCTGGTCTTAGTGATCACACCTTGCTTCATTTCGATGTAAAAATTAATATTCCTAATCGCTGGAACATCTTCAAGTCAATTAGAGATTACAAGCGGGCGGACTATGATGCTATTAATCGTGAATTAGCTCTTTTCTTAAACAGTTATTTACCAGATTTTCCACAGCGTTCTGTCCTCACTAACTGGGAAATGTTTAGGGACACTGTTGAACGTCTCACTAATACATTTGTGCCGCTAAGAATTTTGCGGTGTAATAGCCAATCACCGTGGTTTAACAACGTTCTAAAAAGACTATCCAATAAGAAAAAACGTTTGTGTCGCTCGGCGAAATCGTCGAATTCGCAACAACGATGGGACTGTTACCTTTCTGCGGCCGCTGAGTACAAATTAGCTCTGAAAAATGCTAAGGACACCTTCTTTAACAGTACTGTGCCTGCTTTGCTGATTAATAACCCTAGACAGTTTTGGAACACTGTGAACAAGAAAGATAGTTCGTCAATACTACTTACATCTTCTGACGGCGTTGCATTTTCACCTCATGAATGCGCTAGTGTTCTTAACAGTGTTTTTGTTGCTGCTTTTTCTGGCAATGTTTCCCTTACCAAGCAGAAGTGTCCGGTCTTGGATGCTTTTCCCATGGATCCAATTCTTTTTGACACAACTGGCATCCTGAGGATAATTGAAAACCTTAAGATTTCTTCCTCCTGTGGCGTCGATAACATTAATTCGGAATTTCTGGTTAACACAAAGATGTACAGTTCCATGATCCTCACCAAACTGTTTGAACAGTCTCTGGAAACAGGCTGTATTCCCAATGACTGGAAGGTTGGGAGGGTGATTCCGCTGCATAAGTCTGGCGATAAACATTGCCCTGATAACTTTCGCCCTGTGTCGCTCACCAGCATTCCATGTAAAATCATGGAACATGTCATCTACTCTCATCTTGTCAACTTTTTAGAATCCAATTGCTTTTTCACTAATGCCCAACACGGCTTCCGTAAATCATTTTCATGCGAAACGCAACTCATATGTTTCACAAATGACCTGCATTGCATTCTGGATCGTGGGTCCCATGCTGATTCTATATTTATGGATTTTTCTAAAGCATTTGACAAGGTTTCACATGAGCTTCTTTTTCTTAAACTAAACAGCCTTAACATTGATTCCACATTGCTTGCATGGTTGCATTGTTTTCTTTCAAACCGAAGTCAGTTCGTAACAGCAAATAACGTCAATTCAGATTCCTCTCCTGTTTGCTCTGGCGTGCCTCAGGGGTCCGTTCTTGGGCCCCTCCTTTTTCTCATTTATATAAACGACTTACCAACTAATATATCGTCTTCCATTTGTCTTTTTGCCGATGACTGTATTATTTACCGCGAAATTAATGATGATAATGATGTATGTGTTCTTCAGTCAGATATTAACAAGGTACTGGATTGGTGTAACCTGTGGAATATGAAGCTAAACATTACTAAATGCAAGCATTTGCCCATTTCTCGTCTATCTAATACACCCTCTACCTACTGCATTGGCATCACTCTTGAAACTGTGTCGTCTTATAAATATCTGGGTGTTCACGTCTCTTCTAACCTGTCTTGGAAAACTCATGTTGACTACATTACAAATAACGCCAATCGCATGCTTGGTTACCTTCGCAGAAATTTTTCATGTGCACCGAGTTCATTAAAATTATTACTTTACAAAACATTGGTCCGCTCTAAATTGGAATATGCTTCATCGATGTGGAACCCTGGGGTCGAATCTCTCATTTTTGACTTAGAATCAATTCAAAACCGCGGTTGTCGCTTCATACTTTCCAACTATCATCGTACTAGTAGTGTAACTGCCATGAAAACTAACCTTTCCCTACAGCTTCTTTCCCATCGCAGGTCAATAGCTTGATTATGTACTTTTCACAAAATTTATCATAATCCTTATCTTAAAGAGAAGTTGCTAAGAAGACCACCCTATATTTCCGCACGCATTGATCACCGTCACAAAGTTTGGATCCCTCCTTGTCGTACAAGATGTTTTCACTATTCATTCATACCCAGAACTTGTGTCAGCTGGAATCACCTTCCTCACAATATTGCTATAATTACTGATACTGCTGCATTTCGTAACGCTGTTATTAATTTTATATAAGTATGTGTCTATAACTTTGTTAATTTATTAGCTGCTGTTTTCTTTTATATTTTGTTTTGTGTAATGCTGCCTTTTGTTAATTCTGTTATTGATTTTATACCAGTGTGTGCTGTAACTATATTCAATTTTTCTAGCTGCTGTTTTGTTTTTGTACTTGCATATTATTCCCACTCCCCTCTGTAACGCCTAACGGCCCTGAGGGTAAATAAATAAATAAATAAATAAACCGACTCAGCACACAGTTTGTAGAATTTGTTTGGCAAGTCATCAGGACAACCAGCCTTAGCAATCTTCAGATTCTGCAACAGAGACTGTATACCGTTGATGCTGATCACAACATCATCCATAACACTCGCCACTGGCTGGAAACTCGGGGTATTCATATCAGCATGTTCGATTTCAGAGCTGAAAACAGAGCTGAAATATTTATTAAAGAACTCAGCTTTTTGTGCATCATCATCAACAAAGGTGTCACCAGAAACAAGAGGTGGTATAGTTACAGAGTCTTTTCCATTTCTCCTTACATGTTTCCAAAATTCCTTTGGATTTTCTTTTAATTTCGTCTCCATTGAAATGCCAAACGAATTCTTTGCAGCTGCCACCGCAACTTTCATTCTTCCGGCAATTTCCTGAAGCTTGAACCAATTCTCATGCGTCGGATTTCCTTTAAATTTAACGTAAACACGTTGCCTTTTGCGCGTAGTACTGCGTAGCTCCCGAGTAAACCATGGTTTGCTTTTACTCCTCCTTTTCGTTAATATCCATGCCGGAACAAAGCACTGCCTCAGTTCAAGCATCTTGTCCTTAAATCTAGACCATAGTTCAACCACTCCAGAGTTATCGGCATGCGTTTCAAAGATCGTTCGGTAGTTATTCAACTCTTCGTTTACCTTCCTTACGTTTGCTTTTTCATGGTTATATACTCGCCTATGTGCTGTACCAGCGCTCCTTACATGTTCAACTTTCATTTCACAAAGCACAGCACTGTGATCGCTTATTCCAGGTAGCACCTGAGTGGAATTGACGAATTCAGGTTGATTTGTGAACAACAAATCTAGGATATGATCCCCACGTGTCGGTTCCAGAACCGTTTGACGCAATGCATAAAGTTCAACCAAGTTGATCAGTTCTTGGCAGGAGCGACTCGTAAAGGACTGGAAGTGAGGTTGATGAGTCCAGTTAATGCTAGGCAGATTGAAGTCACCTCCGATCACCATAAAATCTGTTTGAATTGCGTCAATTGTCCCCGCCAGCTGCCCAAACACATCAACTGATGAATCAGGCGGGCGGTAGAACGAACACACAGTTATAACTTTGTTGTTATTAAGCACCAGTTTACACCATACAGCTTCACATTGATCGGCAACATTTATTTGGTAAGAAGAAATTGAAGCATCCACAAGAATAAGTACACCTCCTCCATGCAAGTGTCTGTCCTTTCTATGACATTTAAAACGATCTGGGAATACTTCACCATCTGCAATTTCATTTGCTAACCATGATTCAGTGCCGAGAATAACGGACGGCTTCACCATATCAATTAGAGCTGCAAATTCATCAACCTTGTTTTTAATGCTACGGCAGTTAATTACAAGAAAGGAAATAAGCGTTGCATTACGCCGACACCGTCACTCAACCGGTACTACCTCCTTTGTAGCACTGGCCTTATCACCTACTATCGGTACGACCTCATTTGTATTTTCATCAAACAAGTACTTCTCGCCGTTTATAATAAGAGTGTCATACCTGAGGCTGATCTTGTCGCCACTTTGATCTCGTGATTTTGCGAACTGCCATAGAAACTTTCTCTTTCTACGTACTTCCTCAGAAAAGTCCTCTCAAATACTGACATCACTTCCTTTTAATTTATAAGCCCTCTTTAAAACCTTCTGCTTGTCAGCGTATGAGGCGAAAATCGCTTTTAAAGGACGGTTGCTACCAGACTTGAATCTGCCTAGTTTTACGGATTGAAGTCCTAATTTCGAATTACACACGTCAATTACGCATTCTACTGAGTCCTCATTTGACTCGTTTCGTTTTTATCCTCGACACCAAAGAAAAGCAAATTGCAACGCCTCCTCTGGTTCTCCAGATGCTCAACCTTTGCCATTACTGAACTCAACATCCGCTGCTGATCTTCAAATCGTTTTTTCCATTCACCAACTGCGCAGTTCATTTCATCAAGGCTCGCTATTCTTGACTCTATCGATGCAATACGGCTGGCGAGATCATGCATGGCTCTCTTACTTTCAACTTGGGTCAGTTCTATTGCACTCAACTTGGCCTTAATCGTATTTTGGCCATCTAAGAGCATCTGCACAGTTTCTGCGGTAGACGGACCTGGGTTAGGCTCAACATCACCACATAGAAGTAGCAGAGACAGATAAAAGGAAATACGACGCAATAACCGAAAACGACGACGCGAGTAACCTTTCGGTCGCGAGTGAGTTCTGAGACAAGCAAATAACACATGGGGTGCAACCGGCAAAACGAAATGCGCGCGAAAACAGTGCAAGTTTGTGTTACTAACCTGCAAAAGCAACAGGAAAAACGTGAGCGGCAGTGCTTCAGCCATGCCATGACCAATGAAAGAGATTATGGTTGGTTGGTTTATGGGGTTTAACGTCCCAAAGCGACTGAGGCTATGAGAGACGCCGTAGTGGAGGGCTCCGGAAATTAGGACCACCTGGGGTTCTTTAATGTGCACTGACATCGCACAGTACACGGGCCTCTAAATTTCTCCTCCAAAGAAATTCTAGCCGCCGCGGCCGGGATCGAACCCGCGTCTTTCGGGCCAGCAGCCGAGCACCATAGCCACTGAGCCACCGCGGCGGCAGAGATTATGTTGTCAGGAAGATCATTCCAGAGTTTTATTGCTCTAGGTAATGCAGAAGAATTAAGTGACAGGGACTTTCCTAAAGGGTACTAGTAGACTGAATTCGAAGAGAAGGTGAGCATCGCAGGTGGTGGCAGGAAGTTAAATGGGCAGATGAGGTTAAGAAGTCTGCAGGTATACGGTGGCCGCCGCTCGCACAGGAAGCGGTTAATTCGAGACGTATGGGAGAGGCCTTTGTCCTACGCCGAAAGTAGTCAGGCTGATGATGATGATGGTGAATAACTGCTCATACGTCGTTCGTTGTCATACCAGCTCTTCAAGCATGGCTGGTTTCAGTGTTGTAGTTAATTAAAAGTACGGGTCAGCGTTTATATTGCAGGTTTTTTTCGAGGTGACTTAGTGACCAAATACATGTCACATCCATCGTTCGATTGATGAAACCGAAACCGTGTGCAGGTATTGTAACAATCGTATTTATTGGTTTGGTTTGGTTTATAGGGTTTAACGTCCCAAAGCGACTAAGGCTATGCGAGACGCCGTAGTGGAGGGCTCCGGAAATTTCGACCGCCAGGGGTTCTTTAACGTGCACTGGCATCGCACAGTACACGGGCCTCTAGAATTTCGCCTCCAAAAAAATTCAACCGACGCGGCCGGGATCAAATCGGCGTCTTTCTGGTCAGCAACCGAGCGCCATAACCACTCAGCAACCGCAGCGGCAATCGTATTTATTGAATTGTATTTCTTATTGGTGTCAAGAATATTGATTCTTCCTAGATTTCGCCAAACTGCCTGGACCATATGAGGTTTCCAGTATTATATAAATAAAAAAAATTGAGATACTATATTTTCATGCCTACATAAAGGTAAAATAAATGTCACAGCAATTGTTGGGTTGATGAAACCGAAACCGCGTCACGGATAAATTGAACTGCAATTGCAATTCAATTCAAAACATTATCAATAAATTAGACAGGCAGCGAAGAACGGGGGGTCTAGAAATTAACATGCAGAAAACCAAAGTAATGCTCAACAGTCTAGCAAGGGAACAGCAGTTCACAGTTGGTAGTGAGGTGCTGGAAGTGGTCAGGGAATATGTCTACTTAGGGCAGGTAGTGACCGCTCATCCGGATCATGAGACAGAAATAGGTAGAAGAATAAGAATGGAGTGGAGCGCATATGGAAGGTTCTCTCAGATCATTAATGGCAGTTTACCAATAACCCTCAAGAGAAAAGTATACAATACTTGTATCTTATCGGTACTCACCTATGGGGCAGAAACGTGGAGGCTAACGAAAAGCATTCAGCTTAAGTTAATGTACTACGCAGCTAGCTATGGAAAGAAAAATAATAGGTGTAACGTTAAGAGATCGGAAACGGGCGGAGTGAGTGAGGGAACAAACGCGGGTGAATGACATCCTAGTTGAAATCAAGAGGAAGAAGTGGGCTTGGGCAGGGCATGTAATGCGAAGGCAAGATAACCGCTGGCTCTTAAGGGTAATCGAGTGGATTCCAAGAGAAGGCAAGCGTAGCAGGGGGCGGCAGAAAGTTAGGTGGGCGGATGAGATTAAGAAGTGTGCGCAGCTGGCAAAGGACAGGGTTAATTGGAGAGACACAGGAGAGCGCTTTGCAATGCAGTGGGCGTAGTCAGGCTGATGATGATGATGATGAGGCGAATGCCACGCTTTAACTCATGGGTTGTAGTCTGTAATACATCATTTAGGGGAGAAAACGCGCAATAAAATTCGGCGCTGATAGTCCTTTAAGTTGGGCACAGTGTGGCTATGAGGAGAAGGTCCTCGCTCCGCTGGAGCCTACGCATGGGGAAATGAAGTGTGGAGACATCTTGTGCACGATGTTTTGTGAAATGCGGCGCTTCTCCTGAACGTTCCGCGCAGCTGCGCTACTTTTGCTCACCGCGCCTAACATCGCGAGACATTATACCGCACCTGCCCGCTTAAAGCGACGCTTTGGCCTGACGCGACATGCGCAACACCATCAGGGGAAAACACCAATGTGTGGCCCCTGTCCCTGTAAGAACACTTTGTTCACGCATTTCTCTTGGTGAGTTACACTCTTTTTGCTCTCTAATTCACCCTGCAGCTAGCTAAAGTGAAGGCATAAGAATTCCGAAGTACGTCGAGACCGACTTCCAACGCGGTTTAGACGTACTCTGCGAAAGTTTCCGATCTCGCGGTCGGAACCTGAAGCTATAACCATCGCGCCATCGACGAGCCAACAACACCCCTTGCTATCTTCGTACAGCTGCAGGGCGCTAACCGTAAAATGTAAAGCGGATAACCGTAAACGTTTTGTGACTTATAAAGCACCTACTGTTATCGAAAACGGACGGACGAATGGGCTGAACCCTTTAAATCGAACGGCGACTGACGCCGCCTAGCCTTGGCTCGCAATAAGTTTTGTAGTTGACCTGGAGACGGGGAACGCTTCTTTGCCTTTAGCGCGAGCCTTTGCACGACCTTCATCAGAGTGCGGATGAGGCTTGCCTTGAATTTAGCCACCAGTCAGGTAGCCTCCACTCTTTGTAAGCCTTAATGCTTCAAATCAACCCCGTTATTTTCAAATGGGGATGCCACTTATAGAAAAGTATCATCTGTTCAGCCGTTTCGTCCTCCTCTCCGTACGCGCCGCACAATGTGTCTATCTCGTGGCACTTGACTCGGTGCGTCTCAGACCGAAATATCCCCTTACTGGCTTCGAAAAATGACCATAGTGAACACAAACAACTCAAACACCGCAGATACGTGGGAGTCTCTCCTGCGTACTTGCGAGCCGGCAGACCAACGCCGGCTTATCCAGCGCGCGGTGGAGGCCGCGACAACCCAAAGGATCCCCGCCGACCTCCTCTAAGCAAGCGCAACCGGTCCTTGGACTTGGTCCTCTGTTTTTTTTTTTCATTTCATGTATTTTCTCCTTGAGGGCCCGAGGGCATTACATAAGGGGGAGGCGAATTGACATGTGTATTTCTTGAACGTGGAAAAAGGTGAAGACAAAGACATAAAATACAATGAAGGCAAGCAAGAACATAAGCAAGAAAAAAAGATACAGTAAAAAATAGCAGAAATACATCTAAGTGAAATAATAGCAAGCAAGCGCAAAAGAAACAAAAATTACACTAAGGCGCACAAATGCAACTAAACGAAGTAACAGAAGAATACAAAGGGGGCAGTCTATTCAGGATGGATGAAGTTTTAGCTTTTTACGGAATTGATTTCTCTCTGTGCATTCGGCTATGTTTTCGGGTAAGGAATTCCATAAGACTATTGCATGAGGGAAAAATGAGCTACTCATTGCAAGGTTGCGGGGACAGGGTTAATTGGGGAGACACGGGGGAGAGGCCTTTGCCCTGCAATGGGCGTAGTCAGGCTGATGATGATGATGATGACTCTCGAAAGTGCGATGTAAAGGACACGTTTGGGGTTATGCATTAAAATTCACCTTCTTCTCCGCAGGTGTCCCGGCCATCGTGACGGGCGTGTCCGCCGGGACTCTCGGAGACAAGTACACGAGGCAGGGGCAAATGTGAGTGCGGCAGACATCACGCTCACCACTCTCCCAGGGTCCTCGCATCCCTTGAGGTGTACGCCCGGCAGACTGCTTGTCCTGGCTTTCTTCGCTCTAACTCATTTGACTAGCGAGTGCATGAACATGGAAGCACTAATTCCTGCTGGAAAACCTTCTTCCATTTTCCGCTGAAGTAACTGGAAGTGGAGTTTTCAAGTTGTAGTTGGGAGCGATTAGCTGGAAGGGGAAACCTTCCATCTGGAAGCAAAAAATATACCTTCTGCACAGACTTCCGGGTTCCATAATCCAGCTGAGAATGGCATTTTTATTGTTTATTGTTTATTTTCCCTTCGGGCAACATACAGGTATTGCCCACGAGGCAAGACAAAAGTAGGTGCTGAACCTCCTGACTGGCTCTTGTCCTCGCCTGGGTACAGCAGCAGGAGCGGTATTGCATTATACAACGACAAAAAGGCTGTCTTTGCCGTCATTTACACAACAGACGCGTCATAAACAGTTGTAAATATATACAGATAAGAAAAATAATGCGCACTAAATCATATGCAAAATTGATACAGAAATGCAATACAGAAGGGTTGTTCGAACCGTAAACAAAAGAGTACATCAAACGGAACCAGAAGTAAGCATTTTGTCTTCTAGGACACAACGTTATACAAAAAGGAAAGACGAACAGATGCGTTTAAAACCCCTGGAACCTCTAGAAATAGGAAGCAGAAGACGTCCTAGGTGCAGTCATCAATGGTTTTCACTCGGAGGAGCACGATTTCGGGTTCCATAATCCAGCAGGAAACAGTTTCTTTGTTCTTCCGATATCGCCGCGAAACGTCGTCTTCTGATCACCTATAGCGTTCCTTTTTTCCTTCGCGCAGCTGCTGGCTGGACCTGTCGGAGGGCGCCTCGTACGCGACCACGGTTCCCGTGTGCCTGTGCGTGCTGCTGCAGCTGTTCTTCCTGGCGGCCGCCTTCTTCTGCCCGAGGCCCCAGAGGAACCTGTCAGCCAGGCTCTTCCACCGGGTCAGGTGCGTCCGTTGTTCTAGGCGCAGAGATAGCATCGCCGCCACGGATGCTCCTCCGCATAAAAAAATTGGCGGGGGTTTAGCTTTGGTTAAGCCTGGTAGGTGGCGAAAGCAAAAGCGCAGCGCCTCCAACAGAACTGACATTTTTCGAAGCGCTAAAAGAACAAGGACGCAGAGGGAACAGACAAGGACGAGCGCTACTTCCAACTGTTTATTTCGTAAAACCGCAAGTGCTTTAAACAGTTCCCGAACGCTTTTATGACACGGCAGTGAACTGCACGCGCGAGATTGCACAATAAGGCTACCGAGACTAACAGATAATGTTCTGTTAGTCTCGGTAGCCTTACTGTGTAATCTCGCACGTGCAGTTCACTGCCGTGTCATAAAAGCGTTCGGGAACTGTTTAAAGCACTTGCGGTTTTACGAAATAAACAGTTGGAAGTAGCACTCGTCCTTGTCTGTTCCCTCTGCGTCCTTGTTCTTTTAGTGCTTCGAAAAATGTCAAATCTGCACCAACTACCCCGATCCACTACCCTTCTGAACTCCAACAGAAGGAACGTAGTGCGCCGCGTCTACAGGTCACGCGTGGCTACCGGCCACCGCTGCGCGACGACTCAAAGCGTCTTCGGTAATTTTTTTTATATTTTGTTTTGATGTTGTTGCGACTGAGAGAAAGAAAACAATCTACAGCTGGTATGACGTCACAGCGGCAGTAGCGCCACAGGTGCGCGGCGCGGCGTAACTGCAGCCGGGCTATCTGAAGGAGCGAGTTGGTCGCCCATATTCACTCCGCTAAAGGTCAAACATAACAGCGGCCGGGTCACGCGAAGGCTTGAAAGTGCGAGTAGTATTGCTTTCACAATAATAACAGCGAGTCGCCACTTTCTCCGCGTGGTTCCATCATTTTCCACGCACACCACTGGTACGTAAGCCGAACGAGGTTTGGCCCATGATCGGTTCCCGCTCGAACGCCGGCGCTTTGTTATGCGACGCACGATGTCCTTGTGTGTGCAGTGCAAGCAATACCATTTCTGCGTAAGCCACGATCACGATTGATTGACGAGTACGTTGTCAGTGCATTCATTCTTTATGTATTCTTGATATGGTCTATGTGTGGGCCTGTAACTTTTGTTTATATCTGGGTAACGCAATACTCTGCTCTGAGTCGCTTCTTGGTACCGGCTAGCATGGGCATAAATAAACCCTGCGCCGCCTGTGTCACCTGCCTTCATCAGTTTCGTTTTCGCTTCCGCGGAAAAGAACACGCGCTCGATGCAGTGCTCTATACACGGAGCTCGAAGCCTGCCTTTCTCTTCTCCAACACAAACTTCTCCGCATGATGGTGGGCTGAGCAAGAGGAGTAGTTTTCCGTTTAGGTTGCGACAACATGGTGTACACTGTTTCAAAAAAGCTAACTTAGCATTGTGGGCTGCGGAAAAGTGTCTGTGAGGTTATGGTGGTTACAATGTAAGCAAGTGGCTCTGTTCTCTTATCTTTAAGCAGTTTAATTCATTTTTTTACAAGAGCAGCCTGTGCCAGGATGCGAGTCGCCAAGCACTGGCAGTGATTTTGACACCAGAAAAAAAGTGCTCTGGCGATCAGCGAGTGTGTGAGCAGGAGAAGTCGGTGTGCCTGGCAGTTCATGGGTTCAGACAAAACTCTGTGCACACAGTGCGACAAGCAGTATGATGGCAATAAATTTTCAAGTGTGTAACAAAGATATATGATTCAGGCAGTGTTTGACTTATCAATTCAAATCCAACAAGTTTAGGTCAAAAATACGTGTGACAATGCTTCTGTGCATTTGCACTCTGTCCACTGTCTTATAACCGAGTTTCATGTTAACGAGGCATAACTGAATTGAAAAAGTTTTCTTCAGAAATACTGTCAATAATTTTAGTCCATAATAATGGGGCCTGTACTAACGAGGCATGACCGTATAGATGAAATTATAGTTACTTTTTTAGTTGTCATAATGACACAAGTAATTATGCTGTGTTATTTAACTAGGTGACCTAAGAAGTAAATTTGACTTCGCAAATTCTGAGAGCTGATCAGAAGAATGTTTGGTTTGGTTTTATGGGGTTTAACGTCCCCAAGCGACTTTCACGTGCACTGACATCGCACAGTACACTGGCCTCTATAGAATTGCCTCCATCGAAATTCGGCTGCCGCGGCCGGGATCGAACCATCGTCTTTCGGGTCAGCAGCCAAGCGCCGTAACCACTGAGCCACCGCAAACCAAACATATTGCGGCAGCTGGTCCGCCCAAGCAGGCTTCAGTAGGGCCGAAATCGGTGAATGGGGATTGCAGCTCTATCTCACAAAAAACAGAGAGAGAGAGAAAAGGACGGAAAGGCAGGGAGGCTAACCAGGCGATGCCCAGTTGGGTATACCCTACACTTGGGGAGGGGAACAAAGGGGAAAAAAGGAAAAATAGCAGCAATGAAATGAGTTTTTCAAGTGTCCATCGACCACTATGTCAAGGGGACAGAGGGCGCGCTTAGTTTATAGACGAGAAGACAACCCCGAGTCCCTTAAGAATCTCAGGAGCACTTTCACCGTTTTCCTTTGTGAGGAAGGTTGTTTCCAAGGCCCCTGAACCTTGGATTCTCTTAGAGGACGCGAGTCCGAGTGGCAGAGAGTAGCAGCCAGGAAGCCGCGCTCTCGCTGAAAACGAGGGCAGTCGCAGAGGAGGTGCCCGATCATTTCATCACAACCGCACTGGTCACACGCTGGAGAGTCAGCCATTGCGATGAGATTGGAATAGGCGTTTGTGAACGCCACTCCCAGCCACAGGTGACACAACAGCGTAGTATCACAGCGGGGGAGGCCGAATGGTATATGAAGTTGAAGCAAGGGGTCGAAGTGGTGCAAGCGGGGTGCCCAACCTCCAGGGCTTGACCACGACTGTAGAGTTAGGTTTCGGGCGAGCAGTTGAATGTACCTTGTTGCGTCAGCTCTTGTTAGTGGTATGCGGACAGTGTTGGTTGTATCGTGAGCCGATCGAGCAGCATCGTCAGCTAAGGCGTTACCAACAATGCCGCTATGGTCTGGTACCCACTGGAAGATGATTTCGTGACCCTGTTCGATTTCCTGGTGGTGCAGATATCGTACCTGCGCTGCAAGTTTCTCTTGGTCGCTATGCCTCAAGGCAGATTGAAGACATTGTAGGGCATGTTTGGAATCGCAGAAAACAGCCCATTTTTGGGGCGATTGTTGTGGGGTGTACTTTACCGCCGCAGGAAGTGCACCCAATTCCGCTCCAAAAAACAACGTAATGCTACTCTGGCGACCTTATACACTGCCGAAGCATAATTCTGTGTTCCCCTCATCTGCTCAACGCGGCATGCCTTTTTTAAGGCGGAAGCCTTTAATGCCTCATCGTTGTAAGCAGAAGTTGTCGACAGAAAATGTCACGCTTTTCAACTGGTCGAAACAGTTGTTACGTCGCAGTGCGCGAATTTCAAACGGGGCCAATTGTACTTTGGCTACTAACCATGCAACCAATTAAAGGGATTGTATAGTGATTCTCCAAGTTAGTGGGACTTACTTAACCAATTAGCCTAATTAACCTTCCTAGTCAGACCAGATAAATAAAACCGAGTAGGAAATTGGCCGAGCTCGGGAATCGAACCTCGGTCGCCGGAGTGCGAGACGAGCACGCTACCACTCCGCCATGCCAGCTCTTTTTTTTTTGTCTTTATTGCCTGTTTTGACAGATTACAACAGATCATAAACAGATGTTCTGCGCTGCACTCTCAAACATCAAGAGCGGACATGTGTTTCACTCGCGGGAGAAAATCAAAACTGTTTCAGGGAACACAACTCTCCCATCAACTCGATAACTTCATCTCCAAAACATAGCTCCTTGTACACTTCACGTAGCTTAAATATGTTTTCTTTGAAGTAATCGCGGACAGAACGCGCATCTTCATCACAGTGTCGTACAGCCATCCTGCTTCGCCAAATACTGTGCAGGCCAAGCAGGAAAATTACATCATATTTATAAAGATCCGGCTTAACGTCCAGGAATCGTATCCCATACGGCGTCAAGGGTAAATCTTTCTTTATTGTACGCTGGAGCACGTCCCAAAAGAGCAGCGCACCCAGCAATCAATAAAGACGTGTTCTATTGACTCTGGTTTATGACACAACAAGCAGTCAGCACCCCATGGTAGAAACAATCCCTTCTCCTCCATCCATGTTTTAACCGGCAACGTCCCAGTGTGTAACTTGAAGAAAAACGTCTTCACACCCGCTGGCACCACCATTTTTCGTACTCATTTTAAAACATTTCCTGCTTGGCCTGCACTATACAGAGATCGATAGATTGGCTCCGGGAAGACAGAGTCAAGCAAATCTTTTAACAATTTCTTACGCGTGACATTAGAAAGATATTCCAAACTGAAGCGCGCATTAAGAAACCAGAAAGCAAAGACCACTTCTTTCAAAAACCTACTTGCACTGTATCTTATCCCGTCCACGCTGGAAATAACATAGTTTGATAAAGCCGAAGAAAGCCTCACTTGAATAAATGTCCGCAGAAAAGGGTCGCGCTGGGAGGCAGGAGACAGAAGATCTCGGAGAGCGAGTAGAGAGGGAAAAGGTGAAGATCTTGAAGGTGTAGGAAATGGGTAAAAAGGCCTGTGAGGTATAAATCAGATGAGAAAGCAGCGGGAAAGGAACGTGGGCGAATTGGGATATGTATTGAGAATGTGCCTCTCGTACGTGATTTATATGAAAGAACAGAAGAGAAACAAAAAAAGGGAAATAAAGAAATGGAAAAGGTTAGGTAGGAAGAAGGAATGTGTGGAAATTATGTGCAGAGTGGTAGAAAAGAAGAAAAATGAAAAGGAAAAGGAAGTGGTGCATAGGTTTAATGAGAGTGAGCTCAATGGCTCCTGGAGTATTTGAAAAGGAGCGAAAGAATAGAGGCAAGGAAGAAAAAGAAAAAGAAAAGAAAAGAATACGTGAGGAGAAAGCAAGTAGGCAAGTGTTATGTAGGAAATGTAAAAGAAAAAGAGGCGAATAGAATAGGATTGAAGTTAAGGTGTGTGTAAATGTAGTTTAAATGTGTTGATAGGAATGACAAACAAAAGAAAAGTGTAATGTGTAAGTGTGCTGAGTAACCGAGACACGCCGCCACAGAGAGGAGGACACACCAGCATCCACCCATGATGGGGCCAAATGTCCCCCCTGTGGAAGCGGTACTCAGTCATGTGTATGTGTGTGTGGGAGGAAATGTGTCATGTGCAATGTATTAGCGGCGTGAATGATCGGGGAGCGACTGACTAACAACGGACACTATGCGGAGTAGCAAAGCTACGGTGTGGCGGTCATCGAGCCATGACCGCCACACCGCAGTGGTGCTTGTTTGTGTGTGTGGACGTGGTAAACGTGTGGCAATGTCTTGTGTAATGGGACAATGAGTTGACAAGTAATGAGACACATCACCGATTGGGTGACCGCAGGGACAAGATGATGATGATGCGAGGCCAAAGCGATGGAAATAAAATGGGAATCTGCCATGACCAGTGAGGAGTGTTGTTAGAGGTTTGGGTGGTGGAAATGTGTCGGGAATGTTGTATACACTGGGAATCCAGGAATAAATTCCTGTTCCCTCATTGTTGTGTTGCCACCACTGATGCCAGTGTGCGAGTACAGTGTTGTGTAAGTGTTTTCTTACGGACAATCGTGTTAAGGTGGATCTTCTGATGCGTGTGGATCGGCTGGCGCGAGATGCGATGATGTCCGCGAGCTCGTTGCCGAGAACTCCTGAATGAGATGGAACATGGTACAACTGTACGGGTCGAGCCTGGATTAATGTCTGTAATGATTGCTTGATATGAAAGATGCGAGTGTCTGTCGTTATGTAATTGTTTAATGTTTTGAGAAGCCATAAACAATCTGTATATATGTGTATAGGTATTGTGCCTGGTAATGTTAAGGAATATGTAATGGCCTCCTGGAATGCAATGACCTCAGCACCGTAGGCACTGGATGATAGCTCGACCCGAAAGCGACCGACTGAAATGAGATGTTCCATGGAATCAAATACGACGTATGAAGCGCCAGCCGAGGTTGTTGTGTATGAGCCGTCTGTGTATATGTGATAGCCGTGTTGACGAGAGTGAGAGGATATGTCTGCTGAGTGTAACTGTGTGTGTGTAAATGTGACGGCTTCGGCAGGGAGCTGAAGCGTGTCGTCATATGGTGCCGCCACTTCGGAGGCGCGATACGTTCTAGAACCGAACGTGACGTCCAATCTACGTGCGAAGAGCGCAAACTCCACATTCAACCGGTCAAGGTCGAAATGCAGAGGAGGCGCCCGCAATAGAATTTGGAGCGACCTCGTGCTCGTAGTGGAGTACGCCCGGACCAACGCGAGAAGCGGGGCCCGTTGGACGGAAACCAAACGAGCACGTAATCCTGAGTGAGGACTTTCGGTCCACCACACAGGGGACGCGTACGTGAGGGCCGGCAAGACTACCTGGGTGTAAAGTGCCCTTAGCTGGCCGGGAGCCGGCGTGCCACTGAGCCGCAGGAACGTACTGAGGCGTGCAGAGAGCATCTCGGCGCGCTCCTTGAGCAAATCCCCGTGAGCTATGAAGGACAAGGTGCGGTCGAAGACAACGCCTAGCACTCGAACGGAGGGCCTGAATTGCAGGCGGGCTCCGTCGAGGCGAATAGCGGGAGGCGTGCGTCCCATACTCCCCCGGGGGGGGGGGGGGGGGGGGGGGGGGGGGGGAGGGGGAGGGGGAGAGATGAGAAGGCACACCGTCTTCTCCCTGCTGATGGAAACCCTTGCCCCCTTCGCCCACGAGGCTACTCGGCCGAGTGCCTCCTCCGCGAGAGCCGTAAGCTGTTTCCTGCAACTGCCAGGCACAATGACGACAACGTCGTCTGCGTAGGCCTGGAGCGCGACACACCCTCTGGCATCGGCAGCTCGAGCAATCCACGCACAACTATGTTCCAGAGGAGCGGTGACAGCGGAGATCCCTGCGGGCTCCCCGAGGTGGGACGCGCAACCGCGTCGCCCGCATTAGAGCGGAACACCACCTCGCGGTCCGATAGAAAGGACCGGAGCAGTGCGCAGAGGTTTCTCGGACATCCCCATTGTGCGAGAGAACTGAGCACGAGGGGATGCCATACACTGTCGAAGGCGCCCCTGAAATCGATCGAAATTAGTACGGCGTGGAGGCCGTCTGCGCGGAACCCTCGTAATTTAGAAACTAAAGCGTAAAGCGCCTGTACGGCGCTTCGCTGTCTGGTGAAGCCGAATCGGTTTGAATGGAGTAAATTTTGGTGGGCCAGGTTTGTGTATGAAAATGATGCGGCCCTTTCGCCACGCCACCGGGAAATGACCGAAGCGAAGGGCCGTCGAGAATACTGTTATGAAGAATTGAGGGTGTTGTGTCCAGAGTGTAGTGACGACACGTGGCGTGAGGCCGTCGAGGCCGTCGAGGCCCGACGCCGTGCCCTGCTTTATGCGAGAGACCGCCATGTCTATCTCGCCGTAAGTGAAGGGCACGTCGCCGGGGCCGCCCAGGGAGGCGTCCTGTGCCAATGATCTTATGTGCGTGTGCTGTGGTAGGTCTGATGTGATGTCGTCTGTGGCAACGTGTGCGGCAAGCAGTGTGTTGGCGGTTTCGAGTAGTGATGTTGTTAGTGTTCCGTCTGGTCGCTGTATTGGTGGTAGTGTGAGTGGTGCACGTAAACGTTGGAAGGCAATTTTGAAAGGTCGGCCGAATACTCCGCTCTTAATAAAATCTCGGGCTAACGTCTGTGTGTCTATGTGGCGTGCCTCGTCGATGTGTTGTCTGTAGACGCGGAGAGCAGTGTAATAAATGTGTCCGTAGTGTTGTCTGATTGGGTTGTGTTTTGTGCGTTGGTAGCGTCGTCGTAGTGCACGCACACGTGATCTTTCAGATGTAAGTTGAGGTGTCCACCACGACGCAGGGAGATGTGTTTGTGTTGGTGCGGGTCTGAAGGATGAGTGTTTCTCGCGTGATTTGTCAATGATGAGGTGTAATTTGTCAATGATTGTGTCAATGGCGTCCGCCGAAGCCAAACGGACGCCGGCCACCGCATCGAAGAATGGATCTTGTGACATGTCATGTAGTAGTCGTGTAGTTCCTCTGTATGTAAGTCTGCGCTGTCTGGATGTAGAACGTGTTCCGAATATAACTTCAATGTGTTTATGTTCGGAAAGTGTACTTGTTTCAGAAACCAACCATGTGTAAGGTAACGTGAGCATGTGAGTGAAAGCGAATGTTATATCAATCCAACTGTCTGTGTATGGTGTGGAGTACGTCGGAGGGGATGCCGGATCGTTTAAAATTAACAGGCCTGAGGACATTGCGAAATTTAGCAGCTCCCCTCCCCTGATATCACAAATATGTGGTCCCCAGGCCGTATGTTTGGCGTTGAAATCGCCCCCCAAGACGACCGGCATTCCCTCCGTGAGGATGAGTGCGTGTTTAATGTCATCAAATGTCTGAGTCATTGGTGTGTGCGGTGGAGCGTAGGCTGAAATTAATAAACACGATGCGGTGGCCGTGGAACAGATGACGGCTACAACGCGTGTCGTGACTGTGATGGGAAACATGTCGTATTGGTGGTGTCTTGCAATGATGGCAGAACGGGGACTGGACTGGGCGGCGAACACGGTCCACTCCGGTGGTATACCTGTGATGATGTCTGCGCGTGTGTATGGATCAGAGATGAGAGCGAAATGAAAGTCTCCCTCCCGTAATCTTTCGACCAATACCGGGGTGGCGTTCCTGCAATGATCCAAATTTGCTTGTATGAATGAAAAAGTTAAGGAAGGCATTGCGGCGATGTGTTGTGGGGGATGAGTGAATTTACAAGTGAAGCAAGAACGCGACGTGTTATGGAGTGTAGTGAAGAAGGCAGGAAAGTCGAACACGAGAGTGTGAATAGGAAGAAGAGAAAAGTATGTGACTGTGGGAATGAGAGGGAGGGAGACGGGTAATGTAGTGTAAAGTGTAAGCAGAGGAATGGACCGTGTTGCGCCCGGTGTTTGTGTGACGTGTGAAGGTGAGAGTGTTGTGTGCATGAGTCGAGGAGCGGAGGAACCGTGGCTTTAATGTGTAATGAAAAGACAGACCGCTGAAGTTGGAGTGAAAGAAGGAAATGGGATGTGGAAAAGGTAAGGAAGTAAAAAAGGAACACGGTTATGCCGCGTTCCTGGAGAAAGAAGGAAGGAAGAGGTTTAACATAGGTATTAGTGAATGAAGGTGTGCGGTCTATGAAGGAAGAAAGAGGAAGAAGCGAAAGAGGAGAAGTGGTACGGCGCCGCAAGCGAAGTGCTGGGCGCCGTAAGAGGTGTGAGGTTAAGTAATGGAGCACGGTCCTCCGCTCCTCGTGGTGTGTGTGAAAGTGGCGAGTGTCACGCATAGTCCGTCCTCAACCGCATCCTCGCGATGCGCTCCGCAAGGATGGGGCACTCCCTTGCCCTGTGGGGAGGACAGTCCCGTCCCGCGCGCCTGCACGCCGCGCAGGCCACCGCAGCAGCAGCGCCGGAAGCGGGACAGTCGGCAACGACGTGCGCCCCGGCGCAGTTTGTGCAAGCCGCCCTCGACGGATCCGAGGCTTGGCAGCAATTGCGGCGCGAGTGCCCGTAATGTGCACAAAAGGTGCACAAAGGGACGTGGAGGTCCTCCTCCACGTGGGCCGAGGACCACCCTATTGTCAGTCGCCCCCTGGACAAGATCTTTTTGAACGTTTCCGGGCTCGCCGACAAGATGTGGGTCTTCGTTCCGTTGCGAGCCCGGAACGTGTAGCGCCTCAGCATGGAAGAGGCGTCGATAGCGAGGTCAGTGTTCTTCGCGACAATTTGGGATATAACAGCGTCGTCCGCGACGTCCGGATCGACGCCCCACACGCGAATGTGGGGCTGACGTCGCTCTGCCACCCTCACTGCCATTGCTTTGTTTGTCACCGCATTGTTGCGAACTGCTGCTGATAGGTTACGTAATGTGTCGCGAGTTTTGGCTATTACTGTAACGCCTGTAGATGTGGGCTTAAATTGGACGGGGCCGATGCCCTCGTCCTCGGGGATGATGTTACGCTTGATAGTTTAGTTTGGATTAATTGTGTTGGTGTTGTCGCGGGGGTGGTAGGTGTTAGAAAGGCGACGTGGCTTACGGTCTGTCGGTGAGCAGCAGAGGAGGGTGGAAGAGGCGTCGCAGACGGAGCCGATGGTGCGGGGGCAGGATGGATGTTGCCCCGCACGATGTCCGCAAATGTGGGCGTGGCGGATGGAGGCGGGCCGGCGCGCAGCCTGGTCTCCGCCGCAGAAGCCCGGGACCGGGCCTCAGCGGCGTCGCGCCGCTCCGTGCCCCACATGGTCCGGAGGACCTCCGCTCGACCCCTCGCGTCCGAGGCCAGCGCCCGGTACTCTGCGCAGCGCAGGACAAGTTCCCCGAACATCTGAGAAATAGTGGTTTGGGCGTGAACGGGAACTTTGTTCTTGTCACTGTTCAGGAACGCCGTGAGGCGCTCCTGAAGAGCAGTGACGGCAGCAAAATCAGGCATGGCTGCAAACGCCAGGTCGAGCCTGGCTCCCGCTGGCTCCCCCGGGGAGGGATCCGATTGGTCCGGAACGGTCCCAAGCCCGGCGTCTTCCGGGCAGGGGACCTCCGTAGGAAGGTCATCGCCAGAGGTCGGCGCGGCGCGAGAAGCACCGCACGGACTCGGGGCGGCCGCAGAGTTGGAAGTGCCGGCAGAAGACGTGGTCTCAACCGGCCGCAGAGTGTCATCCGGTACGCCCGCAAGAACGGCGTCGCCGGCATCGGAAAAATCCGAGCGGGGCGTCGCGGCACCCGCGCCCGAACGTCCGGGGCTCGAACCAGTGTCCGGGGACAGGCGGTGCAGCGACACCAACGGCTGGTCCCGCCCCAAGGGCGAAGCAGAGGGAGAGTGGCTCGGTGAAGTCATCCGCGCAGACGCGGGCGAGAGCCAGCCCTGCAACCAGCGGGACAGGGCGGGGCTGTGTTTTAGGCCTCGCTAGTGAGTTGGGCTAAGTGCCAGGTCCCGAACGAGGCCCGGCAGCACGGGGCGATGGCAAAGCCCCGCTTGAGCAAAGGTGGAAAAAAGGCTCAAAAATGGCGAGCCCGCCGCAGGAATCGGTCGCTTCGGTTGGAGGGAGCGACCGGGATCGCGGGCCGCAGCCGAAAACCACGACCGGAACGAGCCCCGAGCAGCAGGGCAGCCGAGAAGGCCGGGAGGACAACTTCCTCCTCCTCGTCCTCGATCGCGGCGAAAGGCAGCCGCGGCTAAGTCCGGAGCCCCAAAAACGCGGTAAAAACCGCGAAATGCGGCAGAAAACCGGCCAGCGGCTCACCCGGACCTGGAAGCCGCAGTCCCGGATCGCGAACGGGGCAGCCGAGGGCAGCCCCGCAGTCGCAGGTTAGTGGTAGGTGAAGATCGAGGCCCAGAGGCCAGCCCCACCTCGCAGCAGGTGAAGAACCGCGAGGCGGCCGCAGGAGTAGGTCGCGGGAGGTCCGGGAACGTCCGCGACCGCGGGCGGCAGCAAAAAACCGCGCCCCGGAGGACCCCGAGGCAGCAGGGCAGCCGATGATGATGATGATGATGATGTCCTCGGGCTGAATGGCACATACCCACGGCGGGAGATTGGCCAGGGTGCATAGCGGATACAAACGCACTCATGTACAGGGAATGGAGTATAATTAAATCTAAAATTTGGGACGCAGAGCTAGAATTTGTACAATACAAAAAAAAATACGGAGAAAGAAAAGTTGTGAATTCACATTCTAGCAGAGGAATCTACCAGATGAAATTATATAATCGTGAATAGAATCGAACACTGGTTTCAGAGCATATCCCTTGGCGCTTGCTCCGAAGGATAAGAGAATCGGAATAGATAGAGGAAGCCCAAGCCGAGCGAGGGGGATCTCCAGGCAAATTCTACGGAGAGCAGCGAGCCGCCGGCAGGAGAGGAAAAAATGTTCTATAGACTCAATTTCGCCACAAGACTCACAAAGGTTGGATATCGAAAGCCCCGATCGGCATAAATAAAGATTTAGCCGCGGTATCCTGCAGCGCAAAAGGGTCATGGACACCTCACATTGCCTCGAACTGCACATCCGCACACTCCAAGGAAATGCCAGGTGTTGAAAATCCGCTGCAGCGAGGAGAGGCTCATGGCTCAAGGTGAGGAAACGCTGGAATCGCTGAAAGCGTGCTAGAGTCAAGTAAATAGTATTTGGGACGAAAGGGACAATAGGACCATCAAGGGCAGACTTTGCTAAAAAATCAGCCCTCTCATTAGAAACAATGCCACAGTGCCCAGGGACCCAGTGAAAGCGAACTTCTGAAACATGTGGAGGAATAAAAAATTGAAGGGAACGGCTCATAGGAGTATAACTCGAGGTTTCGAGCGCTGCCAAAACAGAAAGGTTGTCTGAGAGTATAATAACCCGAGTGATACTACAGGGAATCCTTATTAAGGCCAACTCAATGGCCAGGAACTCAGCTACAAAAATAGGGGTATAGTCAGGGGCCCGAAATGAGTAGCTCCAATCAAGAGCCCTTGAGTAAATACCAATAGCGGCCTTTTCATTTTGCTGGGAGGCATCTGTATAGACGGCAATATGGTTAGGAAAATTGTCTAGGTACTCTTCTATGAGCCCATTTAACATATTGGCGGGCAGGTTCTTAGCATTCCTTGGGAGGGTGTTGTCAAAGAAGACTGCCGTGTCAGCCCGCCTGTGGTTGACTAGTACTAAAGATCTCATTGATACATAAATATGTGACAGCAGGGAGTTAGTGAACACCACCTGAGGGAGCTTATACCGAGGCCAGGGAGTACCAAAGAAGAGAGTTGGGTTCGTTGTAAATATAGGGTTAGCCAATCCAGGAACAGGCTCCAAAGACCTTAAAAATGTCCGCACAGTGATAAGCTCAAACCGGGAATTGAGATCAGGTATCCGCGCCTCCAAGTACAACACAGCATTAGCTACTGATTTAGGCAGACCTAAGCAAAGGCGCAGAGCGCGTCGCTCCATAACAAACAGGGGTTCACGCTTGTACTTTAGGCACCCAGAAAAGAGAACGGAGCCGAATTCAAGGATTGGCCGTACATAGGTCTTATAAAGAAGTAGTAGAGTGTCTCGTCGCATACCGAATTTTTTGTTGCTGATCCTCACCAACCGGCCGAGGGCACGCTCACCCTTAAGCGCAATGCTTCTAATGTGTGGCCGCCAGTCTAAATGCGGGTCATATATTATACCCAAGTATTTTGTTGAATCAACTTGCGGGATGAGGATAGAGTGATACGACAGAGAGATGTAAAGAGGGGTTGCTTGTGGGAAAACAAGGACGGCACACTTGTTCACATTTAAAGTTAACTTTATGCTGTCTAGCCAAACTTCCAGAGCATTTAAATACTCTTGCAGTAATTGGTACAGGAAATGAATGTCTTCGGCAGAAGCGAAAAAAGCAATATCATCCGCATACACATAAACTTTGACGGCTGGGTGAATAGGGATATCACGCATTAGTATGTTAAACAATAACGGTGAAAGAACGGAGCCTTGTGGGACACCTCTAGACTGGGCGTATGTTGTAGAAGTTAACGTACCCTTAGAACAAAAAAACGCTCTATTCTTTAAGAACTCTCCTATCCACGCAAATAGGTACAAATGAGGTTGTACATTAGCCAGTTGATGAAGCAAAATGCTGGGTTCAACGCTGTCATAGGCCTTTGCAAATATGTAAAGTAACCACAGCTGATACCTCATTTTGCCTCATAGCAACCTTAATACGGCTCTCTAAGTCTATGTGCGCGGTCAAAACCGAACACCCCCGGCGGAAACCAATCTGAGCCTCACTAAATCCTTGAAGACTCAGAATATGACTCGTGAGGCGGCTGAAGACTATCCGTTCTACAAGCTTAACCAAATTTGATGTGAGAGCAATCAGCCAAATACTGTCGAGATCAAAACCCTTCCCCTGCTCTTTCTGCAATAAAATAATTTTCGCTGTTTTCCAATTTTGTGGAATCCAGGCTTTTTCCAAAGACCAGCTCACAGTCTGCAATAGGTACGGGGTAAAATCTTGCATTAGGATTTTAAGCATGCCAACTGTTACTCCATCAATCCCAGGGGCAGCAGATTGCAGGCAATTAACTACGGACGCTAAATCCGATACAGATACCTTAGTGAAGTCTCCACCCAAATGAAACGGGGTTGATGGAAAGGTAGTGCGAGCTCGAAAACGCACCGCAAGGCCTTGAGCTATGGACTCTAGTATATCTTTTTCGTCCCGAGGTGGCAATACTGTGGACTGAGAGATGTGCGAAGAGGGCAGCACATGAGTACGTTCCATGAATCTATAAAGAGACTTCCGGTTGACAGGATTAGACAGATAGGTGTTCAGGCTGGCATTGTAATCATCCTTAGCCTTAGATATTGTTCTTTTAAAAGAGGCTGCAAAGAATTTGTAATTTATCCAGTTCTTTGGGCACTGGTTGTGCGTTAGACTCTTCCATGCAGCTTTCCTTCGACGATAGGCTTTTTCGTAGTCGTCATTCCACCAACTGGAAGGAGTCTTATTTACAACGCCTGACCGGACTGTAAAGACTGCTCGCCAAGAGGCGTCTAACACAGAATTTAATACCTGAGGGCCCCCGTCAGAATTATCGGAGGGGGCAACAGACGAGAGGGTCTCACCTAGAAGGTTCTTGAACAGTGTAGTATTTATAAATTTTTGTGGCGAACCAGTCGCCCTGACTGGACTGCACGAAATAGTGAAAGTGATTGGGGAGTGGTCACTGGACGTACCGCAGTCAACTGTACACCACGAAGATAAAGCTGTACCATTAGTTGCTAGCGTTAAATCAATAGCTGATCGAGAATTAGCCCTCATGTAAGTTATGGCGCGACTATTGTAACAGCACACGCCGTTTGCTGACATCCAAGACCAAAGTAATTTCCCGCTAAAGTCTGATCTGAAACCCCAAATTACATGATGTGAATTGAAGTCCCCAGCTAGAACTACTCGTCTGCTGATGCGCAGTAACGCATCGAGCTCATCCGTCCTACGGACTCCTGCGGGGAAGTAGATATTTGCCACCGTAACAGGGGCGCACTGCGGAATAATGATTTCAACGGCAAGTATCTCACAATCAGGTCTCATAATTTTGTGAGACACTTTAGCACGATGATACAGTTTCGTTGAAATCAATGTTAGTAAGCCCCCACCCCTGCCGGTTGGGCGATCATTTCTAAAAACGGAGAAATTTTTAATTGCAAATGGGCGATTAGGATTGAGCCACGACTCCTGTATTAAAATAATGTCTGGACTATGGTTTAGTATAAGCTGCTGTAAATCGGGGAAAGAAGATGATATAGAGCGACAATTCCACTGTAGAACAGATATTCCCGCCATGATTATTGCTTTAAAAACGTAGCCGCAACAGCCTCTTTCAACACATCTGTTTTCTTTGGAATTCCAGGCGAACTTTTCTTAGTCTTACCGTGATGATGGTCAGATTTCGATGGAGAAGAGGAAGCACGACGCTTCTGAGATGGAGTAGTCATTTCAACATCTGACTCACAATCGTTAGAGAGGGGGACTTGGTCAGAGTCATTTACACCGACGGACGTGGAGGCAGAAGGGGTGGTGGGCTGAAGAGCAGCAGTGGCAGAGGAGGGAGGACAGGTAGACGAGTTGAGGTTACTTAAAGCCGATGAAGCAGCCTGCGCGGAAATGACCTGGGACAAGGCATCGCTGAACGTACTGATCATGCGGTCAAGTACGCCAGCAACAGCCTTCTCCACCGCAGCAACAACGGACTTAGTTAAGGCTGCCTCCACATCAGCAGTGGTCGTGCGGGCAATACTTGCGTATGAGCACTGCCGTCTGTCAAGGCGGGCATATGCATCAGCGCGCGAGCACCTGTCACGCTGAATAATGTCCAAGACGTTCTGCTCATCGGCACGCTTCGGGCAGGTGGGGTCGTCAGCTGTGTGATCAGAGTGGCAAAGACAGCAGCTAAGCGACTCAGAAGTGCAAATGTCGTGTGCATGATCACCGCCACAAACGCGACAGCGCGTTGCGGACTTGCAAGATTTGGCACTGTGACCGAACCGCCAGCAATTCTTACATTGTAAAGGACGGGGCTGCAGTGGGTCTACACGGTACACAATAGGCCAAACTTTGATCTCGGACGGACAAGAGTACCCTGCGAATGTTGCAATAACCGACTCCGTTGGTGTTCGAGAGCCTCCAGCCTCTCTGCTGCAGCGGTAAACTGAAAGGAATTTCCCCTGGTGTAGCGGAAGGATCCACACCGCGGATAATTCCTTTTACGCAGGCTAGCTGCTCTGGAATGAATACATTCACCGGTAGTGAGGCGAAAGAGGTGCACTGCAGCAAATCAGCAACGCAATCCAAGTGAGCCGATTTGCATAAAATTCCTCTCTTGCCAAATGGTCGCACCTCCGAAATCTCAAGATAGTGGCTGGTGGCTGCCTTCAGCTGCTCCTGGATCAATCGAGAGTTTTTTATTTTAATTACTCTATCTCCTACAGGGACTAGCGCCACAGGGATTAGCTTGACACCGTTTTGACTAAAAGATGGTTTGGGCAGCCGATTGTTGTTGTTGTTGTTGTCCTCTAGAAAATGGCGCATACCCACTGCGGGGGATTGGCCAAGACACAGGCGACAACTGATAGGTGTACAAAATGTTAAACAAGAAAATAATGGTGGGGAAAAATAAAATAATCATGATAATAATAGCAATTAGGAAATAAATGAAAGGATATCAGATGTGTAATTGAAATAGGCTAAACAAATGCTGTGAGATCGGTGACTGAAATAGAGAACGGGGCTAAATATTCCACGTTTCAGAAAGCTTTCATTCCAGAGAAATATTTATCATGAGAAAGAGCACAGCTTAAGACGGCAGCCCTTTAGTGTCTGTAAGGAAGTTTTGCATGGCGGAGAGCACATTCCAGTTGCTGTGCCCAAGGGAGGAAGCCCCAAGAGACAGAGCAACCCCAGCTGACAGACTTAGACCAAGCTGTCGTAACGGAAGCTCCAGCAGGCGGCTCCGTAAAGAGGAGAAACGGCGGCAGGTCAACAAGAAATGATCTATCGTTTCGGGTTCTCCGCAGAACGGGCACAATGGGGAGACCGCCAGACCAGATCTATAAAGGTAGAAGTTTAAAAGAGGCACGCGACAACGTAGACGCGTGAAGGAAACCTCAAGCTTGCGTGATCGCCATCCTTTACTGCACCACGGGTAAAGGAGATGCCGGAATTCGGGAGAGGAGGTGAGAGCTGATGCTGCGAATTCTTTCAAGAGCAGATACCTGCGAAACCTGGCCGCGGTAATATATGCGCTGGGTGGAAGCACAGATACGACTGGGCCTTGAAGAGATGCCTTCGCCAGGGTATCAGCAACCTCATTCAAATGGATTCCTCTGTGCCCAGGCACCCAGACCAACCGTAATGAACACACGTGGGGTGGAACCAAGCATTTGAGTAACCGAAGTGCCTGAGATGTTGTAGGCGCGGTGAGAGAGGAACACAACGATACTGAATCTGTCATAATTATGACAGAAGACAAGGAGCTGTTTAATTTGCGCAACGCTAAGCCTACTGCTAGAAATTCGGCCAAATAAATAGGGGTGTAATCGGGAAGGCGGAGTGAGAATGACCAGTCAAGGGAGATGGAGAAAATGCCACCACCGGCCTTTTCTCCACACTGTGAGGCGTCTGTCGCTATGAGCACATGAGATTTAAAGCACAGCAGGTAATCCTGCAATAAACCGCTGAGCAAATGAAAAGGCATTAACTTTGCATGTTTTGAAAAGATGTCATCGAAGACAATCTGAATAGATGAGTTGGCGCATACCGGACGGATGTCCGAAATGCGGACGTTTAAGGGGTCCAGGAGGGATTGCACCAAACATATCTGAGGGGTACGGAAACGAGACCAGGTTTCGTTGAAAAATAGCCTAGGCTGACGAAGGAAGATCAAATTGGAGGCATGGAGCGAAGAATCGCACATTCTTACGAACGTTTTCACCGTTAAGAGCCGAAATCTAGAAGCCAATGATGGAGTACGCGCTTCCAGGTACAAAACGGAATTCGCCACAAATTTTGGAAGGCCCAAACAAAGGCGCAACGCCTCCCGCTCCAAGAGAATCAAGGGGCGAAGTTTATACGCTGGTGCACCAGAGAATAAAACACAGCCGAACTCTAAGACTGGACGGACGTACATTCTATAAACCATAAGAAGTGAGTGCCTTCTCATGCCAGAACGAACACATCAGCCTGCGCAGCATACCGACTGCTCGGACTCCTTTCACAGTGATCTGCTCGATATGGGCCACCCGGGAAAGAGAAGGATCATAAATTACTCCGAGGTATTTGACACATTGCACTTGAGGAATTACATGGTTCCGGTAAACAATAGAGATATTAACTGGACGAGAGAGCGGAAAAACCAATAAAGCACATTTATTGACATTAAGGGACAGATTAATGTCTCCTAACCATTGGTCTAGGACATTCAGGTAGGACTGTAAGGACTGGTACAAAGAGGAAATGTCGTTCTCTGAAGCAAAAAAGGCGATGTCATCAGCATACACATAAGTGGACACCTGAGGACTGCAGGGAATACTGCTGAGTAAGAGGTTAAAAAGTACAGGGGAGAGGACCGCCCCTTGGGGCACTCCTCTCTCTTGTCGAAATTTGCTTGATGAAACACCGTTCTGAAAGCAGTAAAATTCCCTGTCAGCAAGGAATTCAGCAACCCAAGCCACAAAGTATCTCGGAAGTCCTACTGCCTGCAGTCTTTGCAAGAGCGTCCTGTGCTCAACGCTGTCATAGGCTTTAGATACATCTAAAGTAACAAGCGCTGCGTATTGGTTTCGGCGCCGAGCTAACTGTATGCGGCTCTCCAGATCGGTATGGGCACACCATATAGAGCATCCTGGTCTGAAACCAATCTGGCAAGGGTTCAACAACCCAGTCTCTGAAATAACAGACATTATTCTACCATGCAACACCCTCTCAATTAACTTAACGAGATTCGAAGTTAAAGAAATTGGCCTTATATTGTGTAACACATAACCATCTCCCTGCTTTTTAAGCAACGGGATAATCTTTGCTAAACGCCACTCATTTGGAATCCATGGCCCCTTAAGAGAGTAATTTATAAGCGCCAGTAAGTCGGTAGGAGATTCCTCGAACAAAATTTTAATCATAGAAGAAGTCACACCATCAGGGCCAGGGGCCGCGGGTGGAAGGCGGGATACAGTGTTCGAGAGCTCAGTGAGGGTGACCTCCTCGAAATCGTCCAAAGTGGCAAGAAATCTCTGAGGAGAAGGAAGAAGAGCCGTAAACCGGCGCTCAAGACCTCTGCCTATCTCTTCCAGGGACTGTGCAAGTTCAGCCGGTGACTGAACTAGGGAGACAGCGTTCATGGTGGACGAGACTAGTTTCCTGGATTTTAGGTAATTGAATAAAGCGCGCCTATTACCAGATTTTGAAAGGAATTCGTAGCGTTCAGTATCGTGCAACTCCTTTGCACGAGATACGGTGCGCTTAAACGTAGCTGCAACGAACTTATAATCGATCCAGTTTTTGGGACACTGATTATGGAGAAGTTTCTTCCAAGCAGCCTTTCGGCGCCTATAATCGCGAGCGCACTCTGCGTTCCACCAAAGGCACGGCGATGTTCCCTTATGTGCCTGGACCAAGAACTCCCGATTTTTTACGAGCTCCATCCAAAATTGAACAAATGCGGATGGCATTATCTCCACTGTTGGAATGAGATAATTCCTGAAGGTCTGCTTTGAGGGCATTTTTAAAACTGTCGTAATTTATGAATGTGCGCCGTGTGCTGTTAGGAGAGGTCAACTGGCACATAACTTGGAAGCTGATCGGAAGGTGATCACTATTGGAGGCACAGTCAACTGGCGCCCAAGAGGACACAGTTATTCCGGGGGAAGAAAATGACAAGTCTAACGCTGAGCGAGCCTGACCACGGACAAATGTGGGGAGACCCGAATTTAAACATATGAGGTTATTCACACAAGCCCAGTCCCATAAGAGCGTACCGCAGCGATCTGTACGAAACCCCCACGAAACATGATGCGAGTTGAAGTCTCCAACAATTAAAACCTGTTTCCTGCAACTAGATAAAAACGAATCAAGAGGCCGAACGTCATGCACACCTGTTGGAAAATATACATTAGCCAGAGTGAGTGGCTGATATCCAGGAATATTGAGATCAAGTGCCTGAATTTCACACTGCCTGTCCATATATTGAAATGACACAGTTGCCCTGTGGCAAAATTTTGTGGATACGAACAATAGCAACCCACCACCTCTTGAGGGCCGGTCAAGCCTGAAAGAACGATAATTTTGTAAATTGTACCTAGAATCTTTAGAGAGCCACGTTTCCTGAAGAGCAATTAAATCTGGACTTAATTTACTGATTAAACAAACTAAATCTGTTGAAGCAGAAAGAATAGACCGGCAGTTCCACTGCAACACCTTCAACGACCCTATGTCGCCGAAAGGGCCGCAGCGGAGACCGCCTGATCCAAAATGCTGCCTTTGGGTGTAGATCTAGGGTGATTCTTTTTATTCTTCGACTGAGAGCAAGACGGACTAGCACCACCTATCGGAGACGCACTGCGCTTTTCAGCACGCATCTCAGTCTCCATATCAACGCACTCTTCAGATGAGAGTTCTGTCTCACTGTGATGTGAATAACTGGTTGTAGGGATAGACGAAGGCTGTGATTGAGTCTGACTCAGTGGATTGGAAGTCACGGGCACAGAAGGTTGGGGAGGTGCAACCAATGGAGAAGTGATTGTGCCACAAAGGGGGGCAATAGAAGCTTGCAATAAAGTGGATATTTGGGATGCCATGACCTGCGAAATGCACGCGGACAGATTTTCAACTATGCGATCCATGGCACTTGCCATTGCTTTCTCCACAGCCGCCGCAATCGCTTGCGACAAGGAGGAATCCACAACGGTTGCATGCCGCGCTGCCACACTTGCATAGCCAGATGTCCTATCTTTGATGACTGCAACTGCCTCACGTCTTGAGCACCTGCGCTTGTCAATCAACTCTAGTACTTGCATCTTCGAAAAACGTAGCGCGAAACACAAGACACAGGTAAGGTGAAGACAGGACACGAGCGCTTCTCACGACTAAATTTTTTATTAGGAAGGATAACAGAATATTGCCACCTGGTGTTCTCAGGTGGCGCTGAAGTGTCTTCGAAGACGTTGAAGTGTCTCGCGCTGGCTGCCTGGCTGCTGCATTCTGCGCTACCCTTGTTTTCCGACTCCAAGATCCTGTTGCTCTTTCTCTAACTTACAAGCAACAAATTATTCCCCAAGTTCAGTCTTTAAAATATCTTGGTGTCATTTATGACGACAAGCTCACATGGCGCTCTCACATTGACCATGTTGCAGCGAAAGGCACTCGTGCTGTGGGCATGTTGCGTAGATTAAGCAATCCCCGGTCTGGAATGCGGAGAGATGCACTTTTAATGATTTATGTTATGTACGTCCGACCAATGTTAGAATTTGGATCAGTGCTGTTTTCTGGTTCAGCTGCTTACAAAATTCGCCCGCTTGTTCTTTTAGAGCGGGAAGCTCTACGGTTGTGCCTTGGCCTCCCTAAATTTGTAGCTAACGACGTGCTTTACCTTGAAGCTCGAATTCCACCTTTAGTATCTAGATTTAAATTTCTCACTGTTCAGACGTACCTCACGATATATGACTCAAGTTTCCACCGTTCCTCGTCTGTGTTTTGTTGCCAGCCGACCTTCTTTTTTGGAATCCACTGGCCTCGATTTCATACACCGCAGGTAGTACTGGTACAATCCTTACTTCACCCGTTAAATGTACTCCTGTCTGACATACTTCCGACACAGAAGAGTGGGCCTGCCGTGAAAATTGTCTATGATGACATTTTCCCGAAGAATGCAAAGCATTTACCATCAAGCATTTTAAATGGATTATTAGAAGACCATTTAAAAAGCCTACCTGTTTCCATCATGATTGCTACTGACGCCTCCCAAAGTGATGAAAAGGCAGGAGTGGGAATATATTGCCCTCTTCTGGATTGGTCTTTTTCTGTGCGTCTTCCGGATTTCACCCCAATTTTCCAAGCGGAGTTTCTGGCGGTGGTGCTTGCTCTTCGGAAACTAGACCCTTCTTTCTCCGCAGTGGCTGTCATTACTGACTCCTTTTCTTTGTGCTTGTCCCTTGCCTCAGCTATGGATTCTCCAATCCTCAACTCCTTCTTATCATTACTTCCTCCCCATTTGAGCCTTTTACATATGATATGGGTACCGGGTCATAGCAGTGTGACAGTCAATGAAGTGGCTGATAGCCTGGCAAAAGCGTCCCTCAATGGCCCCGTGCTACCTATTCTCCCGGCTACAGCGTACATCACAGCAGCGAGGTTTCGGAGAAGCATTTTGTTAGGCATGACATCAGGATCAATTTTAAGATCTGATGATTTCCTGCATCTTCAGTATCCGTGGAGCAGGAAATCATGCCATTCGCGTCAGCTTGAAGTCTCTCTAACTAGGCTGCGCTGCCGGATCCCCCCCTTAAATTTTTATTTGCACAGGTCTGGTTTGGCGCTTTCTCCCGTCTGCGCATTCTGTGGTGAACAAGAATCAATAGACCATTTTTTGTTGTTTTGTCGACGCTTCACCATGATGAGACGACGATATTTAGAGCAACCACTGCAACAGCTTGGCCTTAGTTTGAGCAGCCCGATCATATTGTCATTTGGGGCCACCATTCTCGGTTACAGTCACAGGTCTGTTTTTACCGCCATTCAAAATTTTTTACTGGAATCTAAACGGTTACCTTGCTAATATTTTATTTTTTATTTATTTATTTAATTTTTTACACATCATTACTTTTTTTTTCTATCCACCGTTACTATTATTATTATTATTATTTTCATTCATTTCTTTCTTAATCAACTCCCTCTGCTAGAGATCTTGCTGAGTCCAGCTCCTGCGTGCGTTATGCTTGCCCTGTTTCTTTTTAGTCTTTCTGCTTTCTCATAAAGATTCTTTTCCCCAGCATTCTGCTATTTCTATTTATTACTTAATTTATCTATTTATTTTTCCCCAGAAAACAAAACTAAACAAACAAGCAAAAAATCTCAAAACTCTCTATGCACCCCTCTTCTTGGCCGATCCCCCTCTGTGGGTATGCGCCATCCCATGAGGTGAACAACAACAACAACAACAATTCTGCTGGTTAGCGACCTGTCGCCCTGTTTTCCGTTACATATTTTGGTGTAGGCGCTGGGTAAGATCCCTGTATATGTCCAATACTCCTCCGCATGCCCTGGGCTCCAGTCCTTCGCTGGTGGACACCCCTGTGCACCGTGCTAGCCGGAGAAACCAAGGCCTACCTCCTGAACACGGGCTGTTGGAGTCTGCAAGAGCACCCACCCATCGACCTGTTATGCCAGCTGCAGCCTACTATACCTTGCAGAATCCGCGACTGCCCAAACCATTCCATGGCAGTCAGCTCGAAGACGTCGAAGACTGGCTGGTCCAGTTTGAACGCGTGGCCTCGTTCAACCAGTGGGACGACGCAGCCAAGCTTCGAAACGTCTTCTTTAGCCTGGAGGATGGTGCACGTACGTGGTACGAGAACCGAGAAGATGCGCTAACATCATGGCACGAGTTCCGCCGACGCCTGCTGGAGACCTACACCAGCACGGATCGCCGAGAACGGGCTGAACGGGCTTTGCAGTCTCGCATTCAAATGCCGAATGAGACTGTAGCCATGTACGTGGAGGATATGACACGGCTCTTCCGGCGAGCTGACCCGGCCATGCCCGAAGAGAAAAAGGTGCGCCAACTCATGCGCGGCGTTAAGGAGCAACTTTTCGCTGGCCTCGTGCGCAGTCCACCTGGGACTGTTGCTGAGTTTCTCACGGAAGCGGTCACGATGGAGAAGATGCTCCTGCGGCGCTCTACCACCTACGACCGGCCGGTCCTCGCCGCTTCACTTACAGAGCCGCTTCCTGCCTTCGGGGCTAACCCTGATCTCCGCGACCTGATCCGCTCCGTTGTGCGCGAAGAGCTCCAGGCGCTTTTCGGTGCTCCCCTGCCGACGGCCGACTCTCTCGCTAGCCTCGTCCGCGAAGAGGTTCAAGCCTTGCGACCTTCGTTTCCGTCCGTTGACCCGCCGGCTTTACCCACGGAGTGCCGTCGTCCAACGTATGCTGAAGCCTTGCAACGTCCTGCGCCCTCTTCGGCGCAGTTTCCTCCGTCCAGTCAAGGCTCGCTGTTTTCCGCACACCCCGACACGTACTACATCGACAATCGACGATCGCCCCAGCGGAAGACGGACCTGTGGCGTGCTCCAGATCGGCGGCGTCTCTGCTTTCACTGCGGGGAACCCGGTCATCTGTATCGCCAGTGCCCGTATCGACAGCTTGGGCTGCGGGGGTTCCCTATCGACATGCCCCGTCCACCAAGAGGTCAACGACCCCGGGAGATC
The DNA here is from genome assembly GCF_055824585.1 of Amblyomma mixtum. Classification (NCBI taxonomy): domain Eukaryota; kingdom Metazoa; phylum Arthropoda; class Arachnida; order Ixodida; family Ixodidae; genus Amblyomma; species Amblyomma mixtum. The sequence continues at coordinate 102,252,915 of NC_143012.1, read as the reverse complement.
GAGGACTACGTAACCCAGCAGCGCATGGCGACAATTCCCCAGCGGCAGTCTCGGTCTCCATCACCACGCCGACCTTCGCCACAGCCCCAAAGCTCCTCCTGGATGGCGCAGAGACGGTCGCCAAGTCCCCGCCGGGAAAACTAAAGAGAGCGACCTCAGGGGGCGAGGCCGCTGGCAATCGATTCGAACAAGACCCCCCGACAACGCGAACAGCGACCGACCGCGATTTAAAGGCAACGACTGCAGTACCTGAACTCGGAGATCGATTCTCGTTGGATATACCCGTGCTTCTCGATGGCTATAAGGTTAGTGCTTTGGTTGACACTGGCGCTGATTTCTCGATTTTAAGCGGAAAGCTAGCGGCGCTTCTTAAAAAAGTAATGACGCCATGGTCCGGCACGCAGATTCGCACGGCTGGCGGACATGTCGTAACTCCACTTGGCCTATGCACAGCAAGAGTCCAAATTCGCAGCTCCACATTTGTTGTCAGCTGCCTAGTTCTTCCTGACTGCTCCCGTGACTGCATCCTTGGTGTTGATTTTCTCCGGGAGTATGGAGCTATTATTGACCTCCGAAAGCGCACTGTCACATTTTCTACCGAGAAAGCTGATGTTTACTCCGATGACTGTCAACGCCGCGCCGCCCTTCGAATATCCGCCGAGAGCGTTTGGATTCCGCCACGCGCCAGTGTTTTTGTGAGTGTTCACTGCGACGGACTACGTGAAGGGACAGCGGTCGCAGAAGGCAACCTGTCCCTTTTGCTCACCCACGGCATCTGCTCAGCGCGAAGTCTCATCCATCTCTGCGACGGCAGCTCTGAGCTCCTGGTGACTAACTTCTCTAACGAGCCCCGGCACCTTTTTCGTGCTACTGCCATCGCATTCGCCGACCCCTTAGCGGAGGTTTCTGAATGTTTCGCGTTCGAAGCTGTTAGACCTGTGCGCCCATCCCTTGACATCAGCCCGGACCTTTCGGTGACTCAACAGCGAGAACTACGTGCCCTCCTACTCGAATACGCTGCCTGTTTCGCTTCTTCGTCGAAAGTCCGGCAAACGGCTCTTCTCAAGCACCGCATCATTACGCCCGACGATGCCCGCCCTGTCCATCAGCAGCCGTACCGTATCTCACCGAAGGAGCGCGAGGCGATCCAAACGCAGGTCAAGGAGATGCTTTCAGATGGAATAATTCAACCTTCTAGCAGCCCCTGGTCTTCACCTGTCGTTCTGGTGAAGAAAAAAGATGGGACACTCCGCTTCTGTGTGGATTATCGAAAACTCAACAACATCACTAAAAAAGACGTCTACCCGCTGCCTCGTATCGACGACTCGCTCGACAGACTTCGTCGCGCCCAGTACTTCTCCTCCATTGATTTAAAGAGTGGGTACTGGCAGATAGAGGTCGACGAGCGGGACCGCGAAAAAACGGCGTTCGTGACACCCGACGGACTGTACGAATTTAAAGTGCTACCTTTTGGGCTATGTTCAGCGCCGGCAACTTTCCAGCGGATGATGGATACCGTTCTCGCTGGACTAAAATGGCAAACTTGTTTGGTTTATCTCGATGATGTCGTCGTATTTTCCGAAACCTTTGCCGAACACCTTGAACGCCTGAGGACAGTATTAGATGCCCTCCGATCGGCCGACTTAACGCTAAAGCCCGAGAAGTGCCACTTTGGGTACAAAGAGTTGAAGTTTCTCGGTCACCTCGTGAGTGCCGATGGCGTTAAGCCCGACCCCGAGAAAACTGCTGCCGTCGCCAACTTTCCTGTTCCTGCAACAAAGAAAAGTGTGCAACGTTTTTTGGGTCTGTGCGCATATTACCGCCGCTTCATCGCCGACTTTTCAAAGATTGCCGCACCCCTGTACCACCTCACGCGCAATGATACACAGTTCGTGTGGGCTGCCCAGCAGCAGGAGGCTTTTGCCGAGCTGCGCAGACGACTGCTAACAACCCCTGTTCTTGCGCACTTTGATCAAGAGGCTGAAACCGAAGTCCACACCGACGCGAGCAACGTCGGCCTCGGCGCCGTACTCGTCCAACACCAAGGTGGCGTGGAAAGGGTCATCGCGTATGCAAGCCGCGCGCTTTCTCGCGCTGAAACAAACTATTCGACCACAGAAAAAGAATGCCTTGCGGTTGTGTGGGCAACCATGAAATTTCGTCCGTACCTCTACGGCCGCCCGTTCAAAGTAGTTACCGACCACCATTCGTTGTGCTGGCTGGCCAATCTTCGCGACCCATCGGGGCGCCTAGCCCGATGGAGCCTCCGCCTCCAAGAATTCGACTACACCATTGTGCAGAAATCTGGCCAGACGCACGAAGACGCTGACGCACTCTCTCGCGCACCCGTCGGGTTCGCGGATGATAGCATGGAGGACGAGAGTGGTTTCATTGGAGTTGTCAGCGACTTAGACTTTATGACCCGACAGCGAGCTGACCCAGACCTGCGACCTATCATTGATTATCTGGAGGGCCGAGCTTCTGTCGTACCCCGACAATTTTCTAGGAATCTGCCGGCCCTCTGCCTCCGGAACGGCATTTTGTTTAAGAAAAACTCCAGCACTGTTGACCGAGCGCACCTCCTCGTCGTTTCGGCAGATCTCCGCGCCGATGTCCTTCTTGCTTGTCACGATGAGCCGACCTCCGGCCACTTGGCCTTTGCCCGCACACTCGCACGCGTGCGCCAGGCGTATTATTGGCCCAAACTTTCTCACGCCGTCCAGCGTTACGTCAGAGGCTGCCGCGATTGCCAACGTCGTAAGGCGCCTCCTCTCAAGCCAGCGGGCTTGCTCCAACCTATTGAACCGCCTCGGACGCCGTTTGATCAAGTCGGCATCGATCTTCTGGGCCCATTCCCTGTGTCATCGGCCGGTCATAAATGGGTCATAGTCGCGACCGACTATTTAACAAGGTATGCGGAAACCAAGGCGGTGCAGCGCGGTACGTCATCTGAGATCGCCCAGTTTTTTATGCAACAAATCGTACTGCGTCATGGCGCACCGTCCCACGTAATCACTGATCGAGGTACGGCGTTTACGGCACAGCTCATGCGCGACGTGTTCCAGCTCAGTCACACGAACCATCGCAAAACCACTGTCTATCACCCACAGACGAACGGGCTCACAGAGAGGCTCAACAGAACGATCGCCGACATGATCGCAATGTACATAGACTCGCAGCACAAAACCTGGGACGAGATTCTCCCGTACGTCACATACGCTTACAACACGGCCACCCAGGAGACGACCCGATTTACACCATTTCGTCTGGTCTACGGACGTGACGTTCAGACGATGCTGGATGCAATGCTTCCATGCTGCACTGATGACCACCCACTCACGCCAGACGCCGAGCAGTTTGCTCAGCGCGCCGAGGAAGCACGTCAACTTGCCCGTATTCACATTCAGCGGCAGCAGAGCACGGATGCGCGCCGCTACAACCTCCGTCATCGGCACGTCGAATACCATCCGGGTGACCAAGTTTGGGTGTGGACCCCGGTACGCCGCCCAGGCTTATCTGAAAAACTGATGTGCCGTTACTTTGGACCGTACCGAGTTTTGCGCCGTGTCACCGAAGTGACCTACGAAGTTCTTCCTGACGGGACTGTGCAGCCTCAGCGTCGCCCACCCCGCTCTGAGGTTGTGCACGTTGTCCGCATGAAACCGTACTTCACGCGGTAATGGATAGTACGCTCAGTGTTCCGCTAGTTTTCACGTGGGACACCTTCGCCCACCTTCCTTGTACATTTTTGTGTGCTTATGCTGTTTTGTTTTTTTTCTCTTTCCACTGCCCGTACTGCAACCCCGCCTTTACGTTTTTCTTTTTTTGGGGGGGAGGGGGAGTAATGCCACCTGGTGTTCTCAGGTGGCGCTGAAGTGTCTTCGAAGACGTTGAAGTGTCTCGCGCTGGCTGCCTGGCTGCTGCATTCTGCTGGTTAGCGACCTGTCGCCCTGTTTTCCGTTACAATATAAACCAGAAGGTTGTCAAGTAACTGTGCACGTGTTTTATGTTGCTATGCTATGTACCTGCTTCCATCGCCGGCCTCTTATCTCCTCGTCTTGTTCTTGTTATTGAGTTGTTATTTTGTTTTTTCCTTCTTTCTCTTCGCCTCCATATCTATGGTATATATTCTGTTATCCTTCCTAATAAAAAATTTAGTCGTGAGAAGCGCTCGTGTCCTGTCTTCACCTTACCTGTGTCTTGTGTTTCGCGCTACGTTTTTCGAAGATGCAATTGCTCCGACTAGCCCAGTTTAGCTTACTTGTCTAGTACTTGCACTTCCTCAGCCCGCGCTGGGCATTCGGAATGGCTTGCTGAGTGTCCATCGCCACACAAACAGCATTTCTCTTGTTGAGCAGAACACCCAGCGGGGTCGTGGCTCTCTCCGCACCCACAGCAGCGAAAACTCGATTTACAGGCCTTGGCGCTATGGCCAAACCTCCAGCAATTACGGCACTGAAGGGGCCGAGATGTAAATTGATCCACACGGAAAATCAAAGGCCACACCTTAACTTCAGATGGACAGGACAGCCCCGCAAATGTAGCAATAACAGTCTCCGTCGGTACCTTTGTTCCATCCACCACACGACTGCATCGGTGAATGGCGATCACGCCAGCCGAAGTGAGCTTTTCTAATGTCTCGGACGCGCTTAGCCGTGGGTCTACGCCACGGACTAGCCCTTTCGAACACGCCAGATGAGGAGGTATGAACGCGCTCACCGGGTGATTGGCAAACGACGAACACTTCAGCAGGTCGGCTACGCATGCCTGGTCTGGCGATCTGCATACGATCCCTCCACGGCCGAACTGCCGGACGTCAGTAATCCTCATGTAATGGGGGGTGGTAGATTTAAGCGCAGCCTGAACAGCCTCGGGGTTATTCAGCTTGATGGAGCCCTCATCCGCGGGGACGAGAGCAACCGGTATGCTGCTAACTCCGCCACGGAGGAAACAATCAAGAGGCAGCTCATCTGGGGCGAGACAAGCTGACCAGGGGGTGTTCCCCTGGCCGGGAGAGTTTGTGGACATCAGTCCACGTTCCCGCGTTCAGTCACCCTAGAAAATAGGAAGAAAACACAAGAAATCAAGCAGAAATTCGAGGAATAACTCAGCACCGCCTGGTACTTAGCCGCAACCCAACAGCAGCGAGCGCTTTCGAGCGAGGTTCGCCCAATCGGGAACAGAACAGAACGAGTTGGAGGACGTCTTCTTCTGGAAATTACTTCCATGGAACAACTTCGTCTTCCTCCTCCACGACCGCGGCGATGGAAGGCCGCGGTTGCGGAAAAAACCGCAAAAATGCGGCAGAAACCGCAAAAGGCGGTTAAAAAACCGCCTGCGGTCGCAGAGGAACTCGGTGGGATGAAGTTCGGGGCTGCAGGACTGCAAAAAGCAGCCCCGAAATCGCAGTAGGGGCCTATGGGCCAGATGGGTGTGGCTGGGTGGGTGGGGCAGGCTATGCCCGGCTGCCGGGAGCTCGGCCAGGCACGTCCATTCGCTCCGAGCGGCTCGGAGCGAATGGCGAATGGTTGATCGCGAAGAAACAGAAATCTTGACACCACCTGCCTCAGGTACAAATGTGGCAAGGAAAGACCCCCTTTTCTCAAACGCAGAAATATATTATCACGTTTAGTCCTCTCCCATGAGGACTGCCAAACAAAAACTGCGAAGAGATGATGAAACTTTTGAATGCTAAGTCTAGAGCATGAAAGGACCTGCAACAAATAGCACACTTTTGAAACCAGATATACATTGCATATGTTTGCGCGCGTGAATACAGACAGTTCCTTTCCAGACCATTTCTGTGCACGCGTGGAGAGTTCTTGAATTTTCTCCTTCCAAAAGTCGTCGTTATCTCGATACTTGTCAAGAGGTACACCTAGGTATTTGGAAGGAACATGTGACCATTTTACACTTGCATGAAACAAAGGCGCTGATGCCCAATTCCCATGCCAAAGGCCCGCACACTTGTCCAGGTTAACAACGCTAATGGTTGCATCACAAAACCTACGAACAACCGACATCGCATGTTCTATGCTACTGTGGTCGCTACATAAAACTGCCACATCATCGGCATAAGCCAATGCTTTAATTTCACATGCTTCCAGTTCGAAACCACGAATACAGCTGTTATTTATTACATTTCGGCAAAGTGGCTCCAGGTACAGAGCGAAAAGTAGCGGTGACATTGGGCAGCCTTGCCGCACGGATGCTCTAACGGCAATTCTGTCTGTGAGCTCTCGGTTAACAACCAGATTCGTGGTACAGTTACTATAGGCCATTTTAACCCCTTTTAAAATAAGTTCTCCAACACAGACATGTTCGAGGATTTTAAAAAGAATGTCATGACATACACGGTCAAAGGCCTTCTCTAAATCAATTTGCAACATTGCGACTCGCCTAAAGTCAGCGTCACAGCATTCCAGTATACTCCGAGTGACATGAACATTCGTGAAGATGGTCCGCCCTTGAATTCCACACGTCTGGTGGGGGCCAACCAAGATGTCCATAACTGATTGTAAACGTTTGGCTAATACTTTCATAAAAATTTTATAATCAACATTAGTAAGCGTTATCGGCCGATAACCAGTAACTTCCTTAAGCTGAGCAGGATTGTCAGTTTTCGGTATAAGTACTGTATGTGCACGGGAAAACGACGGTGGTAAAATACCAATTCTAAACGACTCTTCATAAACGCGTTGTAAAATGAGAGCAGTTTCACGTTTGAACGCCTTATAAAATTCTGCTGTTATCCCGTCACGACCTGGCGATTTCCCCATGTGAACCTCATCAATAGCGTATTCCAATTCCGCTGTTGATAAGTCGGTAGACAGGATGTCAGTGTCTTCACTGGTCAGTCGGGGTAATAGACTTAAAAATTCATCCTGAAAGGCCACATCCGCCGATTTGGAAGCGAACAAATCATGGTAATGCTCACTGAAAGCCTCCCTTATCGCCTTGGGATTGTCTGTCAGAATGCCTTTGTTTTCAATTTCTACGATATCTTTTCTTCTAGCGTATCTTTTCTGTCGTCAAATTTCGCCTACTGGGCATATCATCTGCCAGCAAGCGATCTGTTCGTGCACGAATTGCAGCTCCCTGAAACAATGTCACATCGATAACCTCAAGCTTTGCTTTAACCTCGCTGATAAGGTCAGTGTATAGTCCCGGAGCCCTATTTTCCTGTATAATTAATTCCTTCAACATCTGTTTTAGGTTCTTCTGTTCCGCTTTTTCAGCGTGCCTGATTTCTACGGACCTTTCAATAGCCCTCATTTTGACATCAACTTTGAATTCCTCCCACTTTTCTGCCCAACTTTTTCCATAACTCAACCGAACTTCTAACACGTTCTTTGTTTCTAAAAGAAACGTATCGTCATTTAGCAATTTTGCATTGAGCTTCCACAAGTCCCAGCTGAATTTCGCTTGAGGTGTCACGCTCCTTCCCATGGTGAATATGACACAACAGTGATCGCTAAACGTGACCGGTTCGACGATGTAGTTATCGCAAATTGCCGCCAGCTCAAGGGAAGCGTAAGCTCTATCTAGCCTAGCATGACTACGCCCTTGAACATGTGTATAATGACGCCTCATTCCGCCCTTTGCAAACTGGGCTACGTCTTGAAGTGAATACTTTTCAATGTTTTCTTTCAAGAAAACAGCACTTTCGCTTTCGGTGACTGTTGAGCCTGATCGGTCATCTGCACTGAGAACACAATTGAAATCCCCCAAAAGAATGACAAGTCTATTGCATTCGAGGTACGCACATAGTTCCTGGAAAAACAAAAGACGTTCACGAGGTTTTGTAGGAGCATACACACAGATAACTCTCAAATATTCCTCCCCGTACAACAGATCACAGAGCACAAACCTTCCCCTCGTGCAACACACCACTGCTTGTTCCTCGATATCAAGACTGTTCTTAATTAACAGAACACAGCCCGCTGATGTACCCACTGCATGACTAGCACGCACGTTATATCGCGGCTTGAACTGCGCAACCATAGCGTCTGTCGCGCTCGCACTCTCTACCTTCGTTTCTTGTACTGCAAGAATATCCAGGGCTTTCTCATAGAGCAGACGCTTTAGCTGACATTGTTTACGTCTAGCTGCTAGTCCACGCACGTTTAACGTGCCGCACTTTAAATTTGACGGAAGACAAGCCATGCTGAAAATCCTAAGCACGAAAAGGTACAGGTCCCTTACCAGGCGTACGCCTTACCCTCCGAGAAGGGCCGATTAATCAGCGCTCCTTGCGCTGCGCACGGGAGACGCGGACGAAGAACGACACTCAGGCACATACTTCCCCTTGGCCCCGGTGGCTCTGAGCCACTGGCGCTCAAGGCGTTGCAATCTGACCTCGGTGGAAGGTTGTGAAGGGGATGGCAACACCGTCTTGGCACGCTTAGCCGGACCGAAGATGTCATCTTGTGATGCCCTTTCGTCCTCGACTGGCTCCGCTTCGGCGTTCATGGCAGACGCCTGGTCACTCATCGGCGGCGTTCCAGTCGCGTAGCTCAAAGCTCGTTGCTCGTTCGGCGTCTTGCTCGAAGTTTCCAAGTTTCTGTCGAAGACGCTTCCCTCTTCCCCAGACGCACTCTTCTTTCGACGGTCATCAGGGGGCCGTCGTTTCAGCTTCCTCGATGTCCATGATATCCTCTTTATCGCCACAGTCCTCTGAGGCCGCCCCTATCACATTGGCGTACGTACGTATGCAGTCCTCACGGACATGACCAAAGGCTCGATCGACACTTAGTGCAGCGAGGCGTCTGGCAGTCGCGGCGGATATGCCCGCGTCTGCGACACCGGAGACAAACAGGCGCCCTACCGGGCACAACCACAAGGACGGAGCCCCCGTAGAATTTGAAAAGATGCGGTAGCTCCTCCGCCGTGACTCCCTCTTTAAGCACCATTCGAGCGACACGTGTTGTCGACTACGGCGATTCAAATCCTGGAACACTCCATTCCTCATGCCGAATTTCCATCACTTCCCCAAACTCGCTCAGGGCCTTCCGTAGGGTCTCACTGGGTATGTGAAATGGCACCCAGTGAATCTTCACCTTGATCTCCTTTCGACACTGTGCCATTGAAGTGCCATTACTGTGCCATTATTGACGTCAATAATGGCACAGTAACCGCCTTTCACACTCAGGCCCCCGGCCGCAAGTACAGTGTCCTTCGCCTCAGGGGGTGCGGAACCTCACTAACCAGAGACGACTCATCTGGTAAGCGCCAATGCCGCTCACATCCTTAAGGACGCCGGCATCTTCTAATGGTTGACGAAAGTCCTCTATTCGATACGGACGCTTCGAGGTATCACCGTGCAGGAAAACACACAAACGCATACCTTCGTCAGCCGGCAGTGACGGTAGCAGAAAGCGATAACCAGGAGGTGGTCCGGACACCGATTCATCCCGACCAACAAAGGCCGTTGCAACACCTCGCCCGGAGCGAGCCATTTCTGCGTCCGTCTAGCAGGGCAGCCAGAAGCAGAATGCCAGCTCGATGGCTTGGAATGAACAAAGGCGCGTCTAGTGAAAACGGTACGTGTCTTCGTTCACGCCGCCGCGGTGGCTCAGTGGCTATGGTGCTCGGCTGCTGGCCCGAAAGACGCGGGTTCGATCCCGGCCGCGGCGGTTGAATTTCTTTGGAGGAGAAGTTCGAGGCCCGTGTACTGTGCGATGTCAGTGCACGTTAAAGAACCCCAGGTGGTCGAAATTTCCGGAGCCCTCCACTACGGCGTCTCTCATAGCCTCAGTTGCTTTGTTGTTGTTGTTGTTGTGACTGAGAGAAGGATGAAAAGGAAATTGCACGGGCCTGCTACTGGCTCTAGCCAAGCCACCACCGCTGCCACGTGCAGATAGAGGAGAGGTAAGAGATCAGAGGAAAGAGAAAAAGGCAAGAAAAGACGCGCGTCGCAGCAACAACTGCGTCCGCCGGAGCGGACGCTGCTGAAAAAATCAGATAAGCGGCTGAAGCCGCGCTCGCCGAAGCGATGACAGATACTCTTTGGGACGTTAAACCCCATAAAAACATAAAACATAAAAACATAAAACCAATCTTCCTCCCTTCCCGTTACGGCGAGGTTTAGGTGACCACCGAGATATGACACACTGATACATTTGCTTTCCTCAAAAACCAATTTACCGACAAGCAAGGCGTAGGACCTTTCCTCAAAAAGCATTGCATTCCAAGGGCAACGCATTGCGCCGAACGGGTGGTGGCGTTCCGTGGACCGTCTGGCAGCGCTACAGCAGGCTGTCGCGTTCCACTTCTAAAGGCGAAGCTAAAGCGTCATTAATTTGCAGTTAATTAATGCACCAACAGAATGTGAAGTGAACAATCGCGTAGCAGAATGCAGCACTCAGGCTTTGGCCTTTCACCACTTTAGCCGCTAAAGTTCCTCGTATTTTTTTTTTTTTGCAACTAACTGTACATGTAGCTGTGCAGCGCCCGTTGGGTGCCTACAGAGGGAGTATCAAAATGGCGGACGCCATAGCAGACGACGAGGTTTTCTCAATCCTGCACGGTGGTGGCGAGGAGCGGCGCGCATCGAAGCAAGCTGAGAGGGCAGTCAGCGTCATGCCATTTAGTCCTATAGAGTGTCGCTTTTGACGGGAGGAGGCGCTGCAGCAGCGGCGTGTTTAGTAAGTATGCCGGTCATGAGGACAGAGAAAGAGCTTTAAACGACAGCTTAAAAACGCGGAAGTTAAAAGTTTGATTAGTTCAATTGAAAAGAAACATAGTGTCGAACTATATTGATTCTGGAAAAGTCAGATCAGGAAAGAATTTTTCTATGATAACTCAAGAGGCAGTGCCCTACTCTTTGAAGCTAGGTCTGGGTGTCTTAGAACGCGCAGCTACAAAAAGAAATTTAACGAAGAAGATGACACATGCGCAGTGTGTGGTAGATCTGTGGAAACAATTGAACACCTCATACTCAAATGTGATGGTATCCATCCGGATGTCGATGCAGGCACAGTCCAAGGAGGTTTAGTAGAACCTCCTTGGCACAGTCACTCTTCCTGAGGCCCTAGGGTTTAAAGATAACAATGGTCATGTCATGTAAATAAATCTGCAGTGGAAGGTAGCAAAAAGCGATTGGAGGATTGATGGCTGGCAAACAGAGAGGTGACGTGAGGTTAGAAGTGTAGGAAACTGTAGGTAAAGATGATGGCGAATCTTAATGAGAATTGACAACACAGATGAACAAAAATAAAGACAGAAAAGCTGAGCATGGTGGCAGTTGCCACCACCCCGTTTCAATGGGAACGATCCCAAAGCAACCACCGACATCCTTCGGACGGCCGACAGAGGTCTGTTTCGGATGTTCTGTACGTCCGCTGAACATCCGCAAACAGCCGATAGACGTCCGTCGGCCGTCCGAAAGGTGGCCAAAGGTATACGGTTCGCCCGCCGACGGACGTCCAGTTGAGTACGTCCATTGGCGGATCTTTCTCGAATATTCGCATATATGGTGCATGCGTGCTTTTTTCACTCCGCGCGATGCAATAAAACCAAAAACAATTTGATGCATAGCACGCATATTTTATTGCGGTTGATGATACATCAGCAGAGCAATGGGTTATATTCGGAAAATTTCTTAAATGTGACTTTTCAAATGTGGCAAGCTTGGGACACACATCCGTAATCTTCCCACCCACAGGATTTCTGAAATAAAAAGAACGCGGCGAACATCAGTCATGTGAAACAAATGGCACAATGCAGCAACCCAAGTAAAAACATTGGAACCAATTAATAGAAGTGTTTAATGCTGCAAGTATAACAGACAATGCACTTTACCACCTCCACAAGTATAAGGCAATAACAGCTCTCACTTTTCCACACCATATTTGACAATGTATCTGTTCTTTATTTATTCTCATGGGCCTTAGGGCACTAACCTGCGCAGCACTGTACGCGACTGTGCACAGAAAGCCGCAAAGCTTCCGTTGCGAACCACTGCGACCTACACGTGCTTCTTACGGTTTGCCTTTCGCGCGTTGTCACTCTTTATATAGGCACAGTGAACCTAGCGATGCCTTAAAAATTAACAAGATGCGAAAATACTCCGTCCCGCAACTTTGAAGAGGAGTGGGAATTAGTCGCGCGAGTTGAGGGCTCCCGCAGCTGTGTGATGTAGGCTCCCGAAAGTGTGAGAACAGCACACACTTGTGGAAGCCATCTCCTCGCGCTTACTGCTCCCACTGTCCTGTGAACGAATGTTATATGAGCATGCTGCATTGTCCTATAGAAGCAAGTTCCAAGAAGTGTACTGGATACATACCTTCGTAGGCAATCACATGTGCACTAAGCCTTCTTTAAACTAAGGTCGACGCAGTACGGGATTCCGGTGTTCCAGAAGAGCTTCAGGCGCTTCCCATATCTTTCGAATTGCTTAAGTTACATACTACTTCCGTCCACAGACCGAACAAAGCCACACATTATAATAACAGAGCTATAAAGCTCTGCGCGACAACACTACGCGTACTGATGGATTGGATTGGACTGACCACGAAGTGACATCTATGATGATGGTGATAGCAGAATGCACGGAGTTTTGATACTTACGAAATGTTTCAATGGCAAGTTTAGCTAGCAAAACGGTGGACATGTCGCAGAACTTCACTAATTTGGAGAAGTTTTATAATTATAAAACTAGGCATTGAGTTCTTGCAATATTCTGCAACACCTGCTTCTCCTCTTAGATAAATTTAGCTCATGCGCGGCTCTTGCACTGCAGGTAGGAGTGGAATCGCACCAATTTACAAACATCTTCGCGTCAAACCCTCCAACTGATGCAAATAAAACAGTATACATACACGAAAGACGCGAATATTCTGTGAAATAAAAAACGTCCATACTCATGGCCTGGGAAAATACTCGGCCGTATACATCCTTCGGACGTACACCTCGTCTCTCATGCGGATATACAAAAGTGGACACTGTCCGTACGTCCGGCGGATGTACGAATACGGATATCCGAAATCGGATTGTGTTCGTACGTCCGATGGACGTCCGATCTCGGCAAAGGACGTTCGGATCTAGCTCGTACGTCCGACGGATATCTGTGGTTGCTTGGGTCCAATCCATCCACCCGTCCATCCATCGTTCAAAGCCCCTCAAATAGGCAGCCTTTTGTCAGGGGCTTTGGACCGTGCCTATAGGCTCAGCTTGCAAATTGGCTTCGCAGGACGCAGGTGTCGACCAAGTGGGCCTCCCTGATCCTGGTGTCGAGCACCGCGCTGTCGTGGGCCAGCGGCGTCGCTGCCGAGCACCAGCGCAGCCGGGGCCTCTACGTCTGCTTCTCCGTGGCCACCATCATGCTGGGGGTGTTCATCATCACGCTCAGGATCACCACCGAGGACCAGGTGAGGGCCTCCGTCACTGGCACACCGGTACATGAATGGCACACTGGCTCCTTCTGTTTTTTTACAGCGACGGCTGTTAATGGGACGGAAGCACTCGCGGATCCCACAGCGAAGGGGGTAAGAGAGTAAACGAAGGGGAAAGAAGTAGCCGGGCGAGTTTGAGAAGTAATACGAAGGCGGGCACGTGTATGAGTTCGGCGTATCCTGCAACGCAGCTCGGTGGGAGAAGATGAAGCGCCGCAATGTGGAGAGATGATAGGGCTTTACGTTACGCATTGCGAAACTTAAGCCGACGCTGGTTTCTCGCGTTACGCAGCATAGCGTAAGCGCTTTTCAGTATTTTTGTTGTGTTTTAGTTAGTTATCTTTCTTTCATTTTGGTGCAGTTATCTGTATTTACTGCAGAGCTAGATGGGACATCTGTGGCATTTTCGCTCGTGCAGTGGCTACCTCCTTGCAGCTACGCAAACTAACAGCGATACTATAACCCTCATCGTCACACTCACTACCAAGGTTTAGCGCACAACCACCAAGGCAAACCAGAGAAGTGCACGCGCCTTTGGTAGCATGAGTCGCTCCTCTACACTTCTGCAGTTCATCGTCACACTAAGAGCACGCTGGGCAAGAATTTGAGTATTTTATTTAAGAGGCAAATCCGGGCGTGTTTCTGACATTTTTAGATAATTATCGCATAACATTCCTTGGACACCCGTGTCTCTGACACAAGAAACGGTTTGTCCAAATACCAACCACTAGAAGAAGGCGGTAGAATGGTTCGACAGGATACCGGCAAGCTCTGGAGACGAAAGATCTAATTAAGAAACGCCAAAGCATGAAAGCGTCTAGTCATACAGACTGAATACAACTAGCAGAGCTACCAAAGTTAATAAATAAGCGAAAGGTAGCCGACATAAGAAAGTTTAATGCGGAGAGAATCGAGCATGCTCAAAAGATTGGAGGTATCTTAAAAGCGGTGATGAGGAAACTAGGCATAAGTAAAAACCAGATGTACGCGCTCAGATACAAAGAGGGCAATCTCATTAGTAATATGAATAAGATGGTTAAACGAGCCGAAGAGTTCTACACAAATCTCTACAGTATCCAATGCAATTATAACGTTAATGAGCGAGACACTAGCGCACAGCAATGGAACATCCCGCCAGTAAAGAAAGAGGAAGTAAAGAAAGCCTTAGGAGCTATGCAAAGGGGGAAAGCAGCTGGTAAGTATTAGGTAATAGCGTATTTTTTGAAGGACGGAGGGGAGATTGTGCTAGCAAAACTAGCTACCCTGTAACAGAAACTTCGAGGAGCGTTAACATTATCCTAATTCATTTAGAAAGGAGACGTCAAGGTTTTGAAATATTAAAGACCGATCAGCTTACTGTTCGTTGCCTACAAGGTGTTACTAAGGTAATCGCTAATGTAGTCAGGACAACCTTAGGCTTCAATCAACCAAATGATCAGCAGACTTTCGTAAAGTATAGTCGACAACTGATCAAATTCACACTAACAATCCGGTGATATAGAAATGCGCAGAATATAACCAACCCCTATACGGGGTGTTTCACCTAAGATTTTACGCAATTTTTAAAAATAGCCTTTTTGAGTTAGAAGGGCGCTTTTTTGCGCCCCTCAAAAGCGCAATGAGAGAGAGGATGAAGGAAAGCTCAGAAGAATCGACTGTTGTTGTCGCATGACTCGATGATACAGTGTTGCTGCAAGAATGGACAGGACGCGCTTTGTCCGTGTTCGTTCGTCCTGCCCACTTCCGATGCGCAGGAAATGCATCGCCCACTGCACCGTATTGGATTCTGAGCTTGGTGTTGGACAGCCGCCAGGGCGGAAAAGCAAGCGGAAAAGCTCTGTCTGTAATAAGCCCGATAAGGAAAAGGTGCTCCGTAGAGTGGCGCTCTGACCGCGGGACACCGTTTCTCGCAGGTCCGCAAGCGGCTCATGGCCAAGGTGGGCGTCCAGAACGCAGTGGGCGACGTCTCCCCGTGCTCGTCCGTGCTGAGCTGGTCCCGCGAGAGCATCAGCAGCAGCCGCAACAGCTTCCTAGACGGCAGCCACAGCAACGGGGTCTCCACGCCGGAGTCGTCCGTCCAGCGCCTCAAGGCGTTCAACCTCAAGTAGGGGGTGCCGGTGATGAGTTGCCCCCGTTGGACTCTGGCCTGCGCACCACAGTGCCTTAATGCTCGGCGCGTCTCTGCACAAGGGGACACTTGGGAGCTGGAGTGAGCCGCGTAGAGCCGCAGACAGCAACTGCTCGAAATTCACGTGACGCTGCTTTCCTGCGGGGTCATCGTATCGAGGGAGTCTGGCGAGAAGGGACCATCGCACTTCGCCACTGGACTGTGGGCAGAAGACCGGCGAAGAAGAGCACCAAAGCGCATAGCGGTCTCGACGCGCCGTCGTTCAACCAGGCCACGTGCCAGCGGTTAACGTCTGTCAGTGTGTACGTCCCAGATCAGCACTGAGGTTCATGTGTGATCGGCAGTGAAGGTGCCACAGCGCCACCTGCACAGTCGTCACCGGCACAGTCTCTCGCGGTCCCGCAGGCTACGAACTTCGTCACGTGCCTGAGGCCATTGCTCGTTTGTTCCCTCCGCGCCACACGGCGCAAATCGACTGTCACCTCCGAGCGAGAAGGCTTCTGCGCCGGCGTGCTCTCTCGAAACAACTACGTGACTACACTAGTGTCGCGTGGTCTTCGTTCTGCTCTCGAAGTTAATGCTTTATCTGCGGCGATATTTTGTTTTCTCGTGTTTACTGAGCTGTACCAGAAAAAACTTCTCCATTGGTTTACAGCGACAGGCGAGCGGCGAAACGTGACCGTGTGAGTGTCGTTTCCTGCCCACTTCGGGCTACCCTACGAGGACACTGCGGGGCTGTTTCGCCGAGTGCGTGTCCCCAGACACACGCGACGAATGGAAGCGAGGCAGAAGACGAATCCAGCGCAACAACCGGAGCAAACCAAGAACTGCGATGCCCCGACTTGGCGCTGATTTTTCTTTGCTGTGTGGTGTTCACACGGCCCGCCGCCGAAGGGGGTGGCCTGTCTTAATCCTTGCGTAGCGCCGCACACTCTGGAAAAACTTCCCGAAGTCGCGGCGACACAACACGCGTAAGTGCCACAAGTCATAACTGCGTGAGCAAGGAGACATAGAAGTTGATGCAAGAGCCACATAGAGGGCGCTTTCTGCCGTGTCCCTCCGCGGAGCTGTGTCACGCCGATCCGCGTACAGCGGGCTCTCTACTCATCTCGGTGGGTGGACTAGCCTTCAAGTGCGGCAACAAGTACGCGGGGGGCACCACTCTATCAATCACGCCGAGACTGCCTTTCTTTCAGATATGCTCCCTCTTCTTCTCAGTACCTCAGATGTCGATAGAGACGCTAGCGAGGCTAAGTGATGATTCAAACGCACTTGAAAGAAGCCCTGCGCTGTGCACTTCCAGTGCGGCCAGAGCCTGGCTTTACTATGCAGTAGTGAGGTGGAAAGTTGGGCGAGTTGAATCTTATTCATGATGAAGTTAGCGCCAAAAACGAGGACCAAAGCAGCAGAGAAGCGCTCGTGTTGTGTCTTCTCTCCTACTTTGGTCCTCGTTTTTGGCGTTAACTTCATCATGAATGTACTATGCAGTTAGCGCGAAGAGTCGCCTGATCTATTTTCGAGAGCTGGCAGGGACCAACCGCGTAGCCATAATTTATACCTTTAATAATAGCCAATTAGGTGTGTGCGAATATTAAATTTTTCGAATACGAATCGAATACGAATACTTAGTTCCGAAAATCGAATCGAATATCGAATAATCAAGGAAAGACGCATTTAACCACTGCAAAACATTTTTTTGAGCATCCAAGAACATCACAGTTCAACTGTCAATGATTAAATGAACACAAAAGGTGTGTGCGGCTGCACAGAAAGTATCGAAGTCTAGAACATTATTCTTAGAAGAGTGGAATTTTCACAGAAAATGGCTAGTGCACAGCACTGATTGAATCTATCATGCCATAAGCGCAAAAGCGCATTGCTGGGATGAACATTAAGGTTGTTGTGAAGGGAAACCAGCTGCTCCACATGGTCAGGCAGAAGTCGTTCCCTTCTATGATAAAAAACAGCGCAAGGAACGGGACGAAAACACGAAGGAAGAAGACACAGACACGGGCGCTGACTAACAACTGAAATTTATTTCGATGCAGGGCACTTATATAAAGTACAAAGAGGGGGGTGTGTCCAAGGCGATCCTGCACAATCACCGAAACAGTGTAGTCACGTCCATGGGTAAAAACGATGAAAAGGTGAAAAGGCCGAAAGAAAGATGACGGTGTAAGATGCCGGGACGGAAAGTGAAAGCGATGAAAACAGATACGCACATAGCCAAAAGGCAAAAAAAAACAGCGTTAAACTAACGGTGAAAAACGGGACTAAAATCGCGGGACAAGGTGATTAACAAAAATGACAGAGAGGGGCATTTAAGAACAGGATTAAACATTTACCCTGCCTCTAAGAAAATCCAATTCTTTTTGCGACAAGCACAGGGAGGGTGTACTCACACATTGTTCCCTTCTAGCTGAAACGACTTCTCTAGCCAAAGATAATTCCCTCTCACTTGGCACTGAAGTGGAAGGTATTGCGAGTTACTTCGTGCACAGCTTTGACTATACCAGCTTCGCAGGCAAAGCCACAAGGAAGCTCACTAGCACAGTCAGCTACGGCATGGCCCCATGGCATGGCCCAACACATGGCTATGGACGCCGCCATGTTGTTATGTCTATGTCGATTGGACTTGCGCACCGAAATATACGGCGGTGCTCGCAATAAAATATTCGGCTAAATACGAATATTCGCATCGGATCGAATAATCGAACAACACGAATACTTAAGATTTAGAATCGAATACGAATACCAAAAATCTAATATTCGAATTATATTCGAAAATTTAGAATATTCGCACACCCTTTAAAACTGGTATCGCTGAATATAACATGGATCGAAGGAGAGCCGCAGTTTAGCATTTCGACAAGAGGACAAGTGCTCGGACTGAGGCTCCCCCTCAACCCTTGTTCCGTCTGCCTTCCTTCTGTCTAGCAGTGTTGAGCCTAATTACGTTTATGCACAGAGCAAAGGACGTATATTTTTCTTCGGTTTCCTGCTTTAACCCCCACAAGGGTAAAGAAAAACTACTGGCTGCGTTTTACAGTATGCGTACATTGTGTTCCATAAGTTGGTGTTTTATCATGAAGGTATCATGCACAGAACTAATAAACTTGGTAGTGTAAATGGTTTGTGCGACTAGTAATCTTTCTCGGCAAAAATCAGGTTGGGACGGCGCGGGATTACGAATACGTTGAATTCTTTTCGTTCACCTTTAGAGCAATGAACTGTGTTTTACAGTATTTCGTGCTTTTGTTTCCAAGCCATTTTGCCTTCTGTATTTGGAATTACATAGTACATCATATCGAAACAAGTGGATCCTTTATAGAACACGCTTTTTGAGTGATACTGCCGCGGGGGAGTGAAAATGAGGTCATTATTCAGAAATTGAGAAACAACCAGTACAGTGCAAACTGTCTACGAGAAGTTTATAA
Source organism: Amblyomma mixtum (assembly GCF_055824585.1). NCBI lineage: Eukaryota > Metazoa > Arthropoda > Arachnida > Ixodida > Ixodidae > Amblyomma > Amblyomma mixtum. Next base: position 102,233,956 of record NC_143012.1, on the reverse strand, counting down.
CACATGAAAACAAGGGAAGAGGTAGAAAGTCTGAGAAGGCATACAACTGATGGTGCATATGTCGTTGGTCCGAATCCCTGTCACAAGCTAACCTTCAACTTGAATAGCACACATACGCTATATATATATATATATATATATATATATATATATATATATATATATATATATATATATATATATATATATATATATATATATATATATAGTAAAAACGTAGACCAACGTTTGAAACGCTTGAAACAATTTATTGACGTTTCGACCGTGGAACGGCCTTCGTCAGAATGTCTGGGTCGAGAGGGATGGCACAATATATGTAGGTAAGAACAACACACAGGATAACAGAGCCAAAAAATTCGATAAAAAAGCACGATAAAAAAGCATCAGGCGCATGTCTACAGAACGATAAATGAATCACAGTGTCAATCACAAGACGATAAATGAACCACAATACACAACAGTTACTTTGCGAAATTTAGTCTATCTGCTGTGTTAGCTACATGTAATAAACATGGCAATGTACTTTACTTATAATCAGTCCTACGATGACAAGTGACCATCTTGAACAGCGAGAATGAAGAAGGAAGAAGTTACACATGATCAATGAAACACACGGAGGCAATGAGCAGCATAATCAGTATAAGGAATATCTATTACTAAATCTAGAAAAGAAACTGATGACGAACCAGAATACACTGACCTAAACGAGAAATATTTGGGCATTAAGAGGGTATGGAACTCAATTTTCCTGTGCTTTCATTTAAACCGGAAGACACTGTATTAAACTTATAGATAAGGTAAGACTCCCTAATTTCCGCCCACATTTCCGTCTTACATAAAAGACACAACGCACTTCCTTTCTGACGTCATCGACCTGATTATTCCTCCGGAATCATTGCTCGTCACGGTCGACGTCACATCGCTCTACACGAACATTCCGCATGAAGATGGTATCCGGGCCGCAGTGACTGCCTATAATGAAGCTAGCATAGAAAAAACAGTAGATAGCTGTACTTTGGCCACCTTATTGAAACTTATATTGCAGTTAAATAATTTTGAATTCGAAGGCAAACATTATGTCCAGACGAGTGGTACTTCAATGGGTACCCGTATAGGCCCAAATTATGCAAACATATTTATGGGTATGCTTGAAGAGAAATTTTTGGAAAGCCGGTCTTTAGTACCATTTTGCTATAGGCGTTGCATCGATGATATTTTTTTCATTTGGCCCCATGGCGAAGCCCAACTCCTATCATTTATTGCCGATTTCAACAGCATGCATCCTTCGATATCATTTTCCCATACGTATTCTAGATCTACAATAAATTTTCTTGACGTCACAGTCTCACTTCATGAAGACCGCTTAACTACAACAGTGTACCGTAAACCTACTGACCGCCAACAGTACCTGCACTTTGACAGTAGCCATGTCAAGCATGTTAAAACCAGCATCCCCTACAGTCAAGTGGTCCGCTTCAAACGCATCTGCTCGGAACAATCTGAGTTTGAACGCAACTGCGCTACACTTCGTAACTCGCTAACTAAGCAGAATTACCCACCACAACTGATAGATGACGCCATTAAGCGGGCTGATACACTACACCGATCGAGTCTACTTGCCAAAGATAAACCAACAGTTCAGCACTTTCAAACCAATCTTGTCTTGACCCATTCTGCATCTGCTCCCAAAATTTCAACAATCCTAAATAAGCACTATAACATTCTTATGCAAAGTGATCGCCTGAAAAATATATTTTTAGAGCCACCCAGAGTAGTTTACAGAAGGTAAAAAAACCTACGCGATATACTAACATCGTCAAAGACCAATTCACTCGAACCCGTAGGCTGCCATCCATGTAACAAGAGTCGCTGTAAAGTATGTCTGCACATGACCACATCTTGTAGCGTCAATAGCACCGGTTCACTCTTTCGTTTAAGCATTCGCGGTGATTTCAACTGCGATACTGCAAATGTCATCTACCTGCTGCAGTGTACCGTATGTAATTTACAATATATAGGTAAGACTGAAACCCCGTTTAGATTACGCTTCAACAACCACAAAGCCCACGTTCAAGCCCTACCAAACTTACCGCTATCAAGGCATGTCCAACTCACTGGCCACTCATTTGATCAGATTTCTTCTACCATTCTGGAATCAGGCTTTAAGACTAATCATGACCGGGAAATTAGGGAGTCTTACCTTATCTATAAGTTTAATACAGTGTCTTCCGGTTTAAATGAAAGCACAGGAAAATTGAGTTCCATACCCTCTTAATGCCCAAATATTTCTCGTTTAGGTCAGTGTATTCTGGTTCGTCATCAGTTTCTTTTCTAGATTTAGTAATAGATATTCCTTATACTGATTATGCTGCTCATTGCCTCCATGTGTTTCATTGATCATGTGTAACTTCTTCCTTCTTCATTCTCGCTGTTCAAGATGGTCACTTGTCATCGTAGGACTGATTATAAGTAAAGTACATTGCCATGTTTATTACATGTAGCTAACACAGCAGATAGACTAAATTTCGCAAAGTAACTGTTGTGTATTGTGGTTCATTTATCGTCTTGTGATTGACACTGTGATTCATTTATCGTTCTGTAGACATGCGCCTGATGCTTTTTTATCGTGCTTTTTTATCGAATTTTTTGGCTCTGTTATCCTGTGTGTTGTTCTTACCTACATATATTGTGCCATCCCTCTCGACCCAGACATTCTGACGAAGGCCGTTCCACGGTCGAAACGTCAATAAAGTGTTTCAAGTGTTTCAAACGTTGGTCTACGTTTTTACTACTACATACCGTGCCAAGATTTTCCCCTTTTTATATATATATATATATACGGGAGACAGAGCGCAGGATGGAGCGAGCTTTAATGGCACCCGCAAATATGGCGACCAACCCTTCGAAGAAGAAGATGAGCGATGATGATGGATTTGTACAGATGAAGACGAAGGTCGCATGTCGTGCTTACACTTTCTCCCCTCGCGTACGAAAGCGACCGGCCCGGGCGCAGATTAGAGCACAGTGGGGCGACGGGCAAAGGGTTGAGGCGGGAAACATGAACAATCTCGGCACCTCGGCAACGACGATCATTAACAGGATGAACAGGGGCAACGCGATAGTTCACCGGGGACGTTTGTTCGAGTACAGTATACGGACCAATATAACGGCTCAAGAATTTTTCACACAATCCCGGGGTACGCACTGGAGTCCACAGCAGTACCTCATCACCAGGGTGAAAAAATATGGAACGGTGGGAGAAATCATAGGTGCTTTTCCGGGAGGCTTGGGAGGCGTCGGTATTCAGGCGGGCAATGGCACGGCAGTAGGTAAGACGAGAAGTAAACTGTTCGTGAGAGAGTCTGGAAGAGGTTGAGGGGGCGGAGAAGAAAGACGCTTCGAGGGTGAAGCTAGGTTGACGTCCATACACAAGGAAGAATGGGGAGAAGCTGGTGGTTCTTTGCACGGCAGTATTGTATGCAAAGGTAACGAAGGGAAGCATGGTGTCCCAGTTGGTGTGATCGGGCTGGATGTACAGTCTTTGTCAAAAGTAACCAGGCTGCATGGTTTTGCTTCTCAGTCGTATATTTAAACTATTATGCCAGCCCTCAAGCTCTTAATCTCTGTATGGTAAGGAGAGCCCCTGTACTTCCATTCAAAGAACTTTTCGACCTTAGGGAAAGGTGTAAAGGCTCTACTATACAAATGAGAAGCAAACCATGCAGCCTGGTTACTTTTGACAAAGGCTGTACGTGGCTAGCGTACCGGACAGCGTGCGATGAAAGCGCTCTGTGAGCCCATTGGACTGAGGGTGATAAGCTGAAGAGGTTTTGTGCACGGTTCTGGAAGCGTGAAGAACTTCGGCAAGGATGCTGGAGAGGAAGGACTTGCCGCGGTCACTAATAAGGACACGAGGAGCTCCATGGCGCAGAAGATATATATATATATATTGTCACAGAAGCAGGTAGGCAGGGTTATATTTTGCCACAACGTCCAAGCGCCAGCGGAAACGGCCCGGCCGGCGAACCGACTAGCGAGCGAGCTCTCGGGCGAAGAAGAGCGCGTGCCACCCTCCCGAGCGCGACTACTAGGCGGCGCCAGTAATGCGTTGCGGCATTGCCCCTCCCGGTGCAAAAAGCATCGTCCCGATGCTGCGTGGCGAGGTCAAGCAGAACCGTAGGCTTGACCTAGCGGGCGTGGAAGGGCTTCATCCGGACAACGTGTACGACTTCCGACTGTGTTTGCCGTCGGGACGTACGAACAGTTCCTTGCGGAATCACTTCGTAGGTGACGTCGCTGAGTTTGCGCAGCACTTCGTACGGGCCGAAGTAGCGGCGCAGAAACTTCTCGGAGCGACCCCGCTGGCGAACAGGAACCCACACCCAGACTTGATCGCTAGGGTTGTAAATTACCTCCCTGTGACGAAGGTTATAGCGTTGAGCGGAGTCTCATTCGAGCCAGCTGACGGGCGGCCTCAACGTGCTGGACGAATTGGTCAGCGCCGGCAACTGATGGGAGGGCGACATCGGGCAGTAACATTGTATCCAGCATGGTAACGGCTTCGCGACCGTACACCAAACGAAACGGTGTGGAGCGGGTCGTTTCCTGGACTGCGGTATTATACACAAATGTTGCATACGGTAGCACCTGGTCCCAGTTCTTATGGTCTTCGTCGACGTACATTGAAAGCATATCGGCGATGGTCTTATTGAGTCGCTCAGTAAGGCCATTCGTCTGAGGATGGTAAGCTGTTGTTCTGCGATGACAAGTGCCACTGAGCCGCATAACTTCCTGGGTTAGAACTGAAGTAAATGCAGTGCCTCTGTCAGTTAAAACGACCGCAGGGGCACCATGACGAAGGACTAGGTTAAAGATGAAAAAGTTCGCAATATCAGTAGAAGTGCCGCTGGGAAGAGCTTTGGTTTCACAATAGCGGGTGAGGTAATCAGTGGCGACTATAATGTAGCGGTTGCCCAATGATGACGCAGGGAACGGCCCGAGCAAGTCCACACCGACTTGGTGAAAGAGTACTCGAGGAGGACCAATAGGCTGCAGCAGGCCGGCCGGCTTGAGAGGCGGCGTCTTCCGACGTTGGCAGTCACGGCACGTCTTAACATAGCGCTGGACAATAGCAGCAAGCTTGGGCCAGTAGTACTTTTGTCGTACGTGAGCCAAGGTCCGTGAGAAACCGAGGTGGCCGGCAGAAAGCTCATCGTGGCATGCCTGCAAAACGTCGGGACGGAGCGGCGTTGGGACTACCAGCAGGTACTGACCACCAGCAGGCCTGTGGAAGCGTAGTTTTTCTTGTAAAGGACGCCGCCCCGCAAGCAGAACGACGACAGGCCACGCGTAAAAAGACGAGGTGGTGATGAGGCGGTTCCCTCGAGGTAATCGATGAGGGGCCGCAGTTCGGTGTCATCCCGCTGTTGTTGAGCGAGATCAGGCGTCGTGAGAGCGCCGAGAAAAACGGAGTCATCTGTTTCAAGTGAAGAACACGGGATAGGGGCTCGGGATAGACAGCGTCACTGTGTTTCTTGCCGGACTTGTACACAATAGTGACGTCGAACTCCTGCAAGTGGAGACTCCAGCGGGCTAACCGGCCAGAAGGATCTTTAAAGGGTCAGTGTACTGAATTTTATCGGTCATATTTTCTTTGCGGCAACCGATAGCTCTTTACTCAAATTACCGTTTAGCCAGGTGTGGTGCCATAAAGTGCAGTAGAACATTTTAAAATAGAATTTATTGATGTGGGAACACACCTATATGAGACGGTAGTCTCATCTGGCAACCATCTGTATTTCCACCGCTCGGCGACCAACGTTAATGGAACAATGGAACTAAACGTTGTCGGCGACAAACATGGCGGCGCCCGTCGAAGCCGGACCTCCCGCTTCGGACTGAATTCTCGTTGTTGCTGCCTTTTTCAGAGCGTTCATTGGCCATAAATAGGGCGCCGGTCTTTCGCTTCGTCTCGTCTCGCCTATAAGAAAACGTATAAGTGATAAATTTGCTTTATTTTAATAATTAGAGTGACGATTCTGCCGCTTCTAGGCTTAAGTGGAGAGCCGGTTTGTTTACAGCAATGGTTCCCGTCCTGACAACCAGATGGCGCCACTATAGGCTGAGTTTATTTTTGCGTCTCTGCTAGCATACGCTGAACTAAAAGTGGGAATGTGCCAGCGTTTAGCGTACGTATAACTATAAATATTCATGTGATTTACAGAAAAAGCGAGCGGTACGCCTTCTACAGTTTACTAGAACAAAACGTACGTTTCTCTGACATTGGGGCATACAAACGGTACGTAGTATATTCACTTATGCTTCTACAAAAAAACACTACCACCTGCACCAACAAAATGAACGTTTGGGGTCGCCACCATGCATTTTTACGCGACTTTTAATGCCAAAATAAAATATAAATTCCTGCCTAAACCGGGAGAAGATCCCTCGTTATTGATGTTAGAGGGTGCCAGCTATCAGAATATGCCATTATTTATACACTCATCTCGGTGAGTAGACTGACCTTAAGGTTTGCTAGCCAGCAGAGAGAGTGGTGATCACTGACCACTCTAAACGGCCGACCATACAAATACGGCCGAAATTTTGTCACCGCCCACACAATAGACGATATGCGAAATGCGCAGCGCCATCTCTCGGCGCTCCGAGAACTAAGTCCTCCATGTTGGTACGGTACAAAAAACGAAACCGCTGCCCAGCGTTGGGTTAAAACGGCTGCGCTTCGTTTGAAAAGTAAAATGCCGATGCAGTGTTGCGCTACCCCCTCCACTGTGAAAAGACACTACGATGCGTGCCAGAACTAGGTGCGTTCCAGCTTTTCGCTTTTCTATTTCTTTACTCCGTCCCAACGTTTTAGTAACACAAAACGCCATGCGAGGTATCATGTGTCAGCACGCGGATGAGTGCGCAGCTTTCGCTTTCTGCGCTGATTTTTGACAAATCTCTCGAGGTGATTTGCGTTTAAATTAAGATAAGGACCACAACCTTTGTTGTCTCTGATCAAAATTAGAAGCCGATTTCGTGCATTTATCAACTCTCCGGTCGGGCGTGAATATATATAGACGCATATTTGAACAACGTAATAGAGAAGGTAACTTTTTGAGCGGGCCAATCGCTCGTGTCGTGGCGAAATAAGTTCACTCGAAGAACCATATGCCGATTACTGCTTAGTTTGCTACGTGTTCAGTTAAGTTTTTTGCTTGTTCAATTAGTTTTAGAAGGGCGAGCACTCTGGACCATACGCATATGTTATGCGCGTTATGCTCGTTTGTGAAGCAATACAAAACTGAGGTGCGAATGCTTTATTTCTTGAGGATTCCTATACCTTCCATATCTGCGGCGACGAAAATCTAAAAAAAAAGAAGCGAATAATATAGCTACTTTATTATGAAGGAGGGACGCATTTCTAAGCTAGAAAGTACGTGCAACAGTGTTCTGAAAACGCTTCAGGCCATCAGTTTATTATCGTTGTGGCAAGCTCCAACAGCTTGCTTCGCAACAAAGCCATTTGTCCACGTTTGGGAGTAAGCTAATTAAGTTTCGGAAGCAACCGAACATGCTAATTTCGCCCCTGCACACACAGCTTGACCAGCGTATCGAGTCCGTGCATGTACCTACAGCTGTAGCATCTTTCTCTAATCAAGCCGCCGCGGTGGCTCAGTGCTTATCTGAAAAAAAAGAAAAAAGCTGCGTCTTTGCTTACAATATTTTGAATTATATGTTCATGCCTACTTTCCTCTTGTTAATGTCGACTGACTGCGTCTTAAGCAGGACGCGGTTTCAACGAATTGTGGCGAAAATCAACCGACGCCGGGCTCTGAAACGGTGACGTTGAAAACCGCGGATGCGCATTGCACATTACAGTAAAGGAATCGAATTACGAAGCTGGTCGAGGGTATTGTGTGATTATACTGCAATGCACGAAGCTCCTGGCGTCGGCGTGAACGAAAGTTCGCACTGTCACAGAAGTTTGTCAACACACGTGCGCATGCACTCACCGCAAAATAACCGCTCGCTACCCTACCAGATGAATTCGCGTCCACCTGGGAATAAAATAGCCATGATAATGCGTGATGCTTGAACTGGTGCTTTAATGCGAGCATTAAAACGACAACAGCACACGGTCACGGTTCAACTTTCCAACTCACTTTCGAGTGCCGATTATTGCGATCATCAGCGCCAGACTTCAAGAGAAGCTCAGGACGCGGTAGGAGTAAGCTGGCGCTTATTGAAAGCACCTACATTTGGTCAAAGATCAGCTGTGAAAACAACGCAGCAGCTGAAGCTTGCCTGTTGAAATTCCACTCGCAAGAAGAAAGTACGCATAGCAAACGATGCACCAGCTCGACGAGCTCGACCGAGCCAAGATGGAAACCGGAAGTCGTGGGCGCGGTGTTGCCAGACCGCCAAGCAATTTCGCATATCGTCTATTGCAAGGCATTCCTTTTCGGTAGTAGAGTAATTCGCTTCGGCACGAGAGAGGGTGCGACTGGCGTAAGCAATGACCCGCTCAGCACCATCTTGCCACTGAACGAGAACTGCTCCAAGGCCAACGTTACTGGCGTCGGTATGCAATGCTGTATCAGCCTCCTCGTCGAAGTAGCCAAGTATGGGCGTTGTTTGAAGGCGTGTGCGAAGCTCCTCGAAAGCCCTTTGCTGCTCGTCGGCCCAGACGAAAGGTTGGTCGTCCTTTATTAGACGAGTCAGTGGTTCGGCTATCCGGGAGAAGTCATGGACAAAGCGTCTGTAATATGCACAGAGGCCCAAAAACCGTCGAACAGAACTTTTATCAGTAGGAGTCGGGAAAGCAGCTACGGCAGCCGTCTTCTCTGAATCAGGGCTAATACCCTCAGCGCTGACGACATGGCCCAGAAACTTCAGCTGTTGGAATGCAAAGTGGCATTTTTCCGGTTTCAGTGAGAGGCCGGCCGCGCGGATGGCATTTAGGACGGCCGTCAAGAGCTTGAGATGCTCGTCGTAAGTCGCAGAGAAAATGACGACGTCGTCAAGGTAGACGAGGCACGTCTGCCATTTGAGGCCGGCTAGGACAGTGTCCATCATTCTTTGGAAGGTCGCGGGGGCGAAGCACAAACGAAAGGGAAGCACCTTAAATTCGTAGAGGCCGTCAGGAGTAATGAACGCCGTCTTTTCACGATCACGTTCATCGACTTCGATCTGCCAATAGCCACTGCGTAGATCGAGCGATGAAAAGTATCGGGCATGGCGGAGTCGGTCGAACGAGTCGTCGATTCGAGGCAGTGGGTAGACGTCTTTTTTAGTAATTTTGTTGAGCCTCCTGTAGTCGACGCAGAATCTCAGTGTTCCATCCTTTTTAGCGACCAGCACAACAGGAGAGGCCCATGGGCTTGTGGACGGTTGGATCACGTCATCGCGAAGCATTTCTTCAACTTGAGCCCGAATAGCCTCGCGTTCCTTAGTCGACACTCGGTAGGGGTGTTGGCGGATGGGGCGTTCGGTGGGGTCAACTATAATGCGATGCTTCGCTACTGACGTCTGTCGCACCTTGGACGTGACGGCAAAGCAGTATATATATATATATATATATATATATATATATATATATATTCCCACGTATCATTGCAGTGTTTGTTCGTTCACGCTCAAGGCAGCAGGAAAGGGTCGTTATCACTTTTGTTCGTGGCGCGAGAAGCGACCAGACTAATCTCGATTGTTCGCAGCCATGAAAGGCTGCATCTAGGTTTTTCCAGATTACCGTAGATGATCTTGACCTGTTATCTGGAAGTTTCCTTGCCGGCTTTAAATTGAGCGATGCCGCGAGCGGCGGACATTCGTAGTTCGACGATTGACGAGCACGCTTGTTGCTGCCCGAGCTCGTCCAGACCCAGCGAAGGTTTTTTTTCGGCGCTGGCTTCCTGAGAAGTTTCATCGACAAGTGCAGGCGGGCCCCGGATCCACTGCGACCCGGAGGTTCCGCAACCAGCCTCCCCCGCCCAGGCGCCGTGCCTTTGCCGGTGCTCGGGCAAACTGCGTGAAGTTCGTGCAAGCAGCAGCCCAGCCGGCCACCCGTGACGTCATGGGAGGCCCGGGACCTGCTGCCCCTCCCGTGTTCCGTGCGCCGCCCCCAAAGACGCACTGTTTTTCATTTACAGTTACTTCCGACGCGACAGCTGACGACATCGTCGACGGCATCGAGTTGGTTGTCGGCCCGAAAGGGCTAGAGAGCCTCCAGCACCATGGAGGCATGAAGTTCTGTGTCGCCATGGCCTCGGCTGCGGCGGCGGAGAAGATGCTCGTGGAAGGCGCCTTCAACGTGAACGGCACTTCCGTCCCAGTAGCCTGCGTGGGTCCTGCCGTGGTCCACGTGACGGCTTTTCGTGTGCCGCTGTTCGTGGGAGACGCGGCGCTGGCAGCGGCACTGAGCTCCTACGGCAAGGTGCTTGACATCACCCATCCCGTCCTCAAGGGCCGTCGTCACGTCGGCAACGGGACGCGCGTGGTCCGGATCGAGATGAAGCAGGCGGTGCCGAACTTCTTGACCGTCCAGGGCCACCGCGTCATGTTTGACTACCGAGGCGTCCGGAAGGTGTGTTCCCGCTGCGGGCAGGACGGCCACATCGGCGCGGCGTGTCGAACGCCGCGGTGCGCTCGCTGCGAGGTGTTCGGCCACGACACGGCCGGATGCGGAGCGGCTTGCAGGCGCTGCGGTGGAAGCCACGCCACAGCGGACTGCCTGCGACCACGGTCCTATGCGGCGGCCGCCGCCTCGAGAAAGGAACCGAGCAAGGACAACGTGGTCGCAGAAACGCGGAGCACACCAACTGTCCGGACGCCTGTTGCCGACGCGGACCCTACGACCAGCAGCCCGAGGGAGCCCGAGCCCACCCCCGCGACGGAGGTGCCCGTGAAGGAGCAGCTCGAGGGGACGCCTTCAAACGAGGTGGAGCCGTTCGGTGCTGTTTTCGCGGAACCCTTGCCGCCGCTACCCCGCACAGCTTCCTTCAACACCGAGAGCAGCAGCGGCGATGAGTCGAGCGTGGCGTCGGGCGACCTGGTGGACGTACCGGACAAAGTCACGCCGCTTCGCCTGACAGGCGACTTGACGTGCGGCCAGGTGTCAGGAACGACGACTCCTGGAGGTGCGGACGACGCGCGCTTCCCGTCACCAGCCAGCCACACCCTCCCATCGGCGACCCTGGCGTCGGCATCGGCTTCAGCTGCGAGCGTCGCCAAGACCACGCAGCAACCGGTGAGCGAGGCCACAAGCACCGACGGCCCCGAAAACATGGACTTTTCCCGACCAGACTTCAAACGTGCCCACCCCCAATCATCGGAATCCGAAGGGACTGTTAACGAACGTTCTAGCAAAAAAGTGCCGCGCGCGCCAAGCGCCGCCCATGGCAGCGCTCTTTAGGTTGTATGCTATGCCGTCGGTGCTCTTGGCAGTCATGGCGGTTGTGCATCTCCTCTCCCTGAATGTTCGGGGATTTCAATCCGTAGACAGACAGAGAGAGGTGATGCACTTTGCCAGGGCTAGGGGCGTCGACATCCTGTTTTTACAGGAATGCAACTTCCGTACTTCACTTGATGTGCTGAATTTCACCACCCGGTTTTCTGTTTTTGCTTATTTTTCGTTGACTGATTTTCATATGTGCGGTGTTGGTGTCGTTTTTGTAAACCCCTGCCTGCGCGCGGGTGCTCATTGCACTTTCGGGCTGGACGGCCGCACTCTTGCGGTCGACTTCACACTAAACCAGCGGCGGGTACGTGCGTTGGTTGTATATGCGCCAGCACGGCGGACTAGTAGTTCTGACTCATTCCTCCTTGATCCCTACCCCACTTTCATCGTCGGTGACTTCAATTGTGTACTTAACATCGACCGTGACGTCCGCGGACAGGGTCACGGTCGCCGTTATTGCGGTGCCCCCGCGCTCCGCGATCTCGTGACTCAGTTCCGCTTGTCTGACGCGTGGATGCAGCTTCACGGGGATGCCTTTGGAGCGACGTTTGAGAGAGCACAGTCAGCGAGTCGGATAGACAAATTCTATTTTCCACCAGAGCTCGCTTCTTTTGTCGTTAGCTGCGAAGTTCTCGCGTTCCCTGCAGGCACGCCGGTGATTTCCGATCACCACCCCTTGTCAGTCAGGCTCGACTTTGGTGAGGACACCCCACGTACTGTTACGTGGCGCATGGACACGAGCCTACTGGCGGACCCGGAAAGCGTGGCGTCGCTGCGTACGGCGTTGGCAGCATCGTGCAAGAGCTTCGTTGCGACTGATTCATGGGACACACTCAAGGCTCGTTGGCAGGCAACTCTGGTGGCGGCCGGTCAAGACCGCAGACGCCGGGTAACTCATGCACTGAATGACACCCTCAAGCGCATCCGTATAGTGCAAAGGGGAGCACCCTTAACCTTTGCCATGAGCGATTACCTGAGTCTACTTAAAGCACGTTACTACGTGTTGCTCTGCCAGTCATCACGGGCAGCTAGTCGTGCACACCAGCTCGGGCGGCCGATATCAGACCCGGCTGTGCTACGACACGTACGCGCAGGCACGGCAGAGGAATTCGCTCCCGCTACTGTGCCTTTCGTGACACTCCCAGACGGCACCCAAAGCAAAACCACGGCCGATATCTGCACGATCTTCGCAAGCCACTTTTCGAACTTGTTCTCTACGGACAGTTGGCTACATCTTCAAGATGGTAATGACGGGCTTCTACAAAGTTTTTTTGGAAACTTGCCACGAGTAGCTGAAGAGTTGAATGAAAACCTTTGAGCAGCAGCCACAAGCCAAGAGCTGCACGCCATCCTGCAGAGTATGAATGCAGCCTCTGCCCCCGGTCCAGACGGCATTCCAACAAGTTTTTATTCAAACTTTTTTTACGAGATCCAAGGAGCGCTCCTGAAGATGGTCAACGGCTTCCTCGCGGATGGTTTACGTCCAAACTCTTTCCGCGAATGTCGCATCATACTCATTCCGAAAGCGGGCGGTGACCCCTCCGACCCGCAAGCATGGCGGCCCATAAGCCTCTTAAACGCAGATTACAAAATAGTCACATCTTTACTGAACACAAGAATGCGGACGATCCTACCTCACCTAATCCACCGGGCTCAAACCAGCAGCGTCCCTGACCGCTCTGTGTTTGATGCATTGGCACTCACTAGAGACCTGTTCACATTTGCCAGCAGGACGGGCTTCAGCGGGTGCTTTGTTTCACTAGACCAGGCGAAAGCATTCGATCGGGTGGAACACTCGTATCTGTTCGGAGTCCTTGAAGCTTTCGGATTCCCTCCGCAAATTGTCAGCAGGCTGCGCTTACTTTACGCAGACCTGAACGCTCGTCTCTCCGTAAACGGCCACCAGAGCGCTCCCTTCTCAGTCACCAGGGGCATAAGGCAAGGATGCCCTCTCTCCCCAACATTCTTCGTGTTGTGCCTGGATCCACTCATCCGGCGCATTAACGACAGCCCATCCATACGCGGCTTCCCTCTGCCTGGCCAGGGCCAAATCAAGGTATCGGCCTACGCCAATGACGTGTCGCTTTTCCTCAAGGACGAGGATAGCTACGCCGCTTTTTCGCGGCTGTTTCTCGAGTACAGCGAGATATCTGGGGCCCTATTGAACAGGGGAAAAAGCAAGGCACTAAGGTTTGGCACCTTCACACCGAACCTTGCGGGCGAGGTGGAGTGGGTGCAGGGAGTGAAAGTCCTGGGAGTAGTATTCCTCGCCAGCGGAGAAGTAGCCCGCGAAACCTGGACTAACCTCCGCACGAACGCTGAGAAACGCCTCTCGGTGGCGTCAACTTTCCGCCTTTCAATGGCAGAGCGCTGCTCTATAGTTAAGTCCACAATCCTAGCCGCATGTTTTTTTGTCGCCCGCGTCGCAAACCCACCGCGCACGTTTGCGCGCAGGCTAACCTCGGCCTGTGGCTCTTTCGTTTGGGCGGGCAAAACCGAACTTGTGTCTCGAATGTTCATGCGCCTTCCATCGTACATGGGTGGGTTTGGTATACCTTGTATCCGCACCATGTGCAATGTGCTCGCCTTGCGAGGAGTACGAGATCTTGTACACAACCCAGACTATCCCGGGAGAACACTCCTCACCTACTTTCTGGGTACAGCACGTAACGTGTTTTTTTCACAACACGTGGTTGGCCCTACAGCCGAGCAGCCGCCGGCGTTTTTCGTTAATGTGCGTCGCACACTGACGTCGTTGACTGCCAGCGTGCCCGATCTGGATGTTGATGAAACCCCGCCCTCCAGAATGTGTGAAGCACTAACGGTCGCTGCGCTGACCCGCGAACAACTCCAGAAAACGAGACGGGCACGCTGGCGCCAACTGACTTCAGCTACGCTTCCTGCAGATGTCAGGGACTTCGGCTGGCTGCGAGGCTGGCGGGTCCTGCCCACAAGAGACCGCCTTGCGGCGTGGGGCGTGGCGCCCTCCGCCCGATGCCCGCAGTGCGGTCTGCTTGAAACTTTGCAGCACGCAATGTTTGAGTGTGTAGTTGCGCGCACCTTTTGGACATTAGTGTCACGCATGTTTTTAACCCGCCTCGAAGCGCGCACTAGTTCACGCGAACTGTTCACAAATATGCTCTTGTGTGTCGGCATGTTCGTTTTGTGGCGGCAGCGTGGAGTGGCATCCTTAAATGGGCGTCCGCAAAGAACAATGTTCCCAATGTTGCAGCGCCTGCGCACGCGCCTCTTTGAACAAGCATGCATGGACGCTCTGTCAATGAGCGAGGCCGAGTTCTTGCGCAAATGGTCGACATACTTTATCGTCCTGCACGGCGGTCGAGTATCGGCATTTTTACTGCATTACTGACGTGCTCAGTGCTGCGTCACTGCGCATGTGCTTGACTGATCAGAGAATTAAGTTCATCTGTTTTGTTTTGTATTTTCTATGTTAAAACAGAAAAAATAAACTTCTCTTTCTACGCCGCCACCGAGTGAGTCAGTTCTTTTGCGGGCGCAAGTCAGCCCAAATAAAGAGCTTCGTTTGCAAGTATTTCTGGTGTCTTCCTGACCGCTAGACTGCCGTCACTACAACGTGACATCTGGTGGAGGTGCGGGGTAGCCTCCCATGTTCCGGACACCCCCTACAAGCCGTGACGCCAGCCCTCTGAGTCATCAACCGCAGGACCTGAGTCCAGTCCACCGCGCTAGCCGACGCCTGCAAGGGGACGCACCAGAGTTCGGGAATCTGCCGGACCCTGCCCGGAAGCGAAAGCCAGCCGCAACGTCTACCATGAGCTTGCCCCAGACGACGGCTCCAATCATTCTTCACCAGCCCCGGGTGCCACCAACCTTCGACGCTTCGCCTGGCGCCGACCCCGAAGAATGGCTGGAGCAGTTCGACCGTGTGGCTATCTTCAACAACTGGGACGATGCCACGAAACTTAGGTACGTCTTCTTCGCCTTGGAGGGACCAGCAAAAGTCTGGTTTGAGAATGAGGAAGCTAACCTCACGAACTGGGAAACCTTCAAGGAGCAGCTTCTAAAGACCTTCACGAACGTCGTGCGAAAGGAGAGAGCCCAGCAGCTGCTACAGTCTCGCATACAACACCCAAACGAGACCGTTACTGTGTACACTGAGGAAATGAAGCGCCTCTTCCGGCGTGCCGACGCGAGCATGAAGGAAGAAGAGAAGGTGAAGTTGCTTATGCGAGGAGTTAAAGAGCAACTATTTGCCGGCCTCGTTCGCAACCCACCGAAAACCGTCGCGGAATTCGTAGAAGAGGCATCCACAATGGAGAAAACTCTTGACGCCCGAGCCCGCCAGTATGACCGCCAGCAAGCGCTTTTTGTCAGCAAGCTGCATGGATACCGCTAACAACGATAACCTGCGGGAGGTTATACGTGAAGTTGTGCGAGAGGAGCTCCGACGATTGCTGCCAACGGGAACGCAGCCGCAACTTTCGTCACTCACTGACGTCATCTGGGACGAGGTTCAACAGGCAATGGGTGTGACGCCGACACCCACGCAGCCTCTGCAGCCCCCAGCCATGACTTACGCCGCAGCTGTGCGCCGTCCTGCACCTCGACGACGGGACCCAAGCCCCTATCGCCCTCAGCCAGCTGCGTTGGACCGCCGCCCACTCGCCCCAACCCGCCCGTCCTACGAGCGACGCGCGCAGCCGAGGAAATGCGACGAGTGGAGAACTCCCGACCAGCGCCGCCCACTATGCTTCCACTGTGGCGAAGCCGGTCACGTCCTCCGGCACTGCCCATACAGGAGACTGGGCATCCGAGGGTTCTCTTACGACGCTCCACGACCCCGACCAACACCCTCTAGACTAGCTAGTCTAGAGGGTGTTGCCCCGACCCGGCCAGCGACCAGCCGAAATCGAGGAGTTTTTGCGTCGGGAAGAATACTCATCGCCGAGCCGCCTATCACGTTCCCCGTCGCCATCGTCCCCGCGCTTTGTATCTCCTAGCCGAGGCTACGCCGTGCGTGGACGCTCCCCCAGCCCCCGAAGGTTAAACTAAATAAAGCAGCCTCTGGAGGTGAGGTTGCTTCTAAGCGCAATGACAAAGATCCTCCATCGACGAGTACTCAAGACCATACCTCAACTACGACGACGACACCGACGACGACGACACCGACGACGACGACACCGACGACGACGACGACGACGCGGCCAGACTTGAAGCTTTTACCGCTACCCAGTGAAGTAACGTCGCAGTACGCCCACCGCAGCCTCACTACTCGACGAAGCCGAGATCGGACACCGAAGACAACGTACAATACGAGAACGCGAACAAGTGACCTTGAAGTTACGGTCGACGGTCACGCGGTTACTGCCTTGGTGGACACGGGAGCTGACTACTCTGTCATGAGTGGCCCACTCGCTGTCCGACTCAGGAAGGTAACAACAACCTGGGATGGCCCGCTGATCCGCACCGCAGGTGGCAACCTGATTACGCCGTCAGGACGCTGCACCGCGAGAGTTACTGTAAATGGGAGAACCTATGCGACAACCTTCCTGATCCTACAGCAATGCCCAAGAGCCGTGATTTTGGGAATGGACTTCCTGAATGAACATCGAGCGATCATCGACCTTCGATCTAAGTCGATCAAGCTTTCCACGGAAAAAGCCATACCTGTTGCGACGGGCGCGACTCATCACGCTGCCTTAAACGTCCTCGATGAGGCATTGAGCGTGCCGCCCCGATCAAGTGTTCTCGTCGGCATAGGTACTGGAGACATCGAAAATGCCGAAGGCGTTATCGAGGGGAACACCCAGTTACTCCTGGATCGAGGATTGGGCGTCGCGAGGGGAGTTGCCGAAATCCGAAATGGCCAAACCCAGGTGTTGCTAACCAACTTCACGGAAGAATACCAGCATCTAAACAAAGGTACGACGATCGCTTTCCTCGACGAGCTGGCAGACATCAGAGGCGTATTTGCCCTACCCGACCAACCCGCAGAACCATCTGACCAAGGCCATCAACCCACGTTCGACATCAACCCGGCATTACCCCGAAGCAGACAAGACCAAATACGCAGTCTTCTTCAAAGGTACACCGATTGCTTCTCATCAGCATCGAATGTGCGACGAACCCGGCTTGCCAAGCACCGCATTGTCACAGACGAACACGCACGACCACTGCGACAGAGCCCCTACCGCGTATCGCCGCTAGAACGCCAAGCTATCCGCAAGCAAGTTGAGGAAATGCTTCGTGACGACGTCATACAGCCATCGAGGAGCCCCTGGGCAGCACCGGTCGTTCTAGTGAAAAAGAAAGACGGCACCCTTCGCTTTTGCGTCGATTACTGCCGCCTGAACAACATTACGAAGAAGGATGTCTACCCCCTCCCCCGCATCGACGATACACTGGACCGGCTGTGCAACGCTAAGTACTTCTCATCGATGGACCTGAAGAGCGGCTACTGGCAAATTGAAGTCGACGAAAGAGATCGCGAGAAGACTGCGTTCATCACACCAGACGGACTCTTCGAGTTCAAGGTGATGCCATTCGGCCTCTGCTCTGGCCCAGCGACGTTCCAGCGAGTAATGGATGCGGTGCTCGCAGGCTTGAAGTGGCAGATTTGCCTAGTCTACTTAGATGACGTTGTTGTCTTCTCCTCAAGCTTTGAAGACCACCTCAGAAGGTTTCGGATAGTGCTGGAAACGATCAAGTCTTCAGGCCTGACACTGAAACCAGAGAAGTGCCACTTCGCCTACGAGGAGCTGCTGTTCCTTGGTCACGTCGTAAGCAAGGATGGAGTTCGCCCAGACCCCCAGAAGACGGCTGCGATCGCAGAGTTCCCACAGCCTAATGACAAGAAGGCTATACGCAGATTCCTTGGATCGCTTATTACCGACGATTCGTCAAGAACTTTTCGCGCATCGCTGAACCTTTGACTCAACTTACCAAGGCTGACGTGCCTTTTAAATGGGAAAGGCCACAAGAGGAAGCTTTCAACGAGCTGAAGCGCCGCTTACAGTCCCCTCCTGTGCTCGGGCACTTTGATGAAAACGCCGAAACCGAAGTTCATACCGATGCAAGCAGTGTGGGCTTAGGAGCGGTCCTCGTTCAGAAAAATGGCAGACAGGAGACAGTTATCGCGTACGCTAGCCGTTCACTGTCGAGAGCCGAAGCCAACTATTCGACGACAGAGAAAGAATGTCTCGCCATTATTTGGGCCACGTCCAAATTTCGCCCCTACCTATACGGACGACCATTCAAGGTTGTGAGCGATCACCATGCTCTGTGCTGGCTGGCCAATTTGAAAGATCCCTCCGGCCGCCTTGCTCGTTGGAGCCTGCGTCTTCAGGAATTCGACATAACTGTAGTCTACAAATCTGGCCGCAAGCATTCCGATGCAGACTGCTTGTCACGAGCTCCTGTCGACGCAGCGCCCGAAGAGGAAGACGACGACGCTTTCTTAGGACCGGTAAGATTCCCTCGAGGGACACCGATGTGCCAACTGCGGGGTAGCGGCTGAGTACCTGGCGGTGTTGTGCTAGCTTGCCCAATTTGTCCTTCTTGTTTTCTGTGCCTGCTCCTGTTATAGGGTGATAGGGCGCGGGACGACGGCTTAATGTCTACCTCTTCTCCCGGCCAAGGGTTTTCCCCTTGGTCGGCCTCTCTTCCACAGGACCAGCTTCCAATCGATGTCTTTTTTCGCAGTGGAGTCACCAGCATTCCTGTGGCTTTAGTTCCAGCTGATGGAGGCGCCATTCGTTTGAATAACCCGGAAGCGGTGCAGGTGGCCCTTCAGACTACATCGCCACATTTCATGCGAATCACAGATGTGCGGCAGTTCGGCAAGGGTGGGATATTGTGCAGGTCGCCGGACAAGGATTGTGTCGCCGACCTTTTGAGGTGTACCTCCTTCGCCAACCACCCGGTGAGCGCATTTATTCCGCCTCATTTAGCATGTTCCAAGGGCTTAGTCCGAGCTGTTGACTCTCGATTGAGCCCTTCAGAAACGCTGGAGAACCTCTCGTCTGCGGGCGTCATTGCGGTCCATCGTTGCAGCAGAATGGTAGAGGGGGTGAAAATACCTACAGAGTCCGTCATAGCCACATTCGCAGGAGTAGTGTGCCCTTCAGAGATCAAAGTGTGGCCACTAGTGTTTCGAGTTGACGCATTTAACTCTCGTCCCCTTCAGTGTCAGAACTGTTGGAGATTTGGCCACAGCGCCAAAGCGTGCAAATCGGGCTCACGGTGCTGTGCATGCGGCGAAAGCCATGCTAGAGAAGAATGCCCTGAACAGCAAGAAAAATGTTGTCTGTGTGGTGGTGCCCACTCTGCCAACTGTCCTGATTGCCCTGCACGAGCTCAAGAAGTGCAGGTTCTAGAGATAATAGATAAACGTCGATGCACGCGACGAGAGGCCTTTGCAGCAGTCAAAGAAAGAGCCTCATGCTATTCTAGTGTGGCTGCCAAATGTCCACCTGCAATGGACGCCTCTTGGACACAAGCAATTACCGCTGCGGTTGAAAAAGCAGTGGCGAATGCAATGGAACGTATTATGGAAACGGTATCCACGTGCATCTCACAGGTAGTAGCTACCCAGATGACTAATATGCTGCAAGCGCACGCCGCTCCGCTCTTGTCCTCTATGGTTTCGGCTGCTCCTCCACCATCTGTGGACATCAATAGCGCTCCACAGGGCCAAAGTCAGCATGAGCGACAAACGACTCCTGAAAAATCTCTACCGAACAGCGTTAAGGACGCATCCTCTGATGAATGTGTTGAGATGGAATTCGATACCCGCGCCCAAAAACGAAGTGGGTCTCCTTTGAGTATCCCGGATCCATCTTGTCACCAGTCCAAGTCCCAGAAAAGTCATGCAAAACAAAATCCTAAGACCAGGATTCTCGAAGCGGCAGTTGCCGCTGCAGCTCTCCCGCCAAGATAGGGTCGTTAAGTGTTCTCCAATGGAATTGCCGATCTATATCCTCAGCTTCAACAGATTTAGTATGCCTATGTACTCAACTTCAACCGGATGTAATTGCGTTACAGGAAACATGGCTTACTTCAGATATTAATTATCATCTCAAACATTACCGTTCGTTCCGGCTAGATAGGTCTTCACGAGGGGGAGGGTTGTTGCTGCTAATTTCCTTAAATTTTTGTCACAGGGCCTTCATTTCTTTTCAGTATGCGGACAGTCAGTGCGAAATACTTGCGGTTGATCTCAATATCCCAGGTCAACAGCCCTTTACTGTAGCTAACGCATATTTCCCTTCAGGTGTGCATGACACTCGGCCCCTTGACTCATTGATGTCTAGCAGCAGATCTCAGGTTTTATTAGTTGGGGATTTTAATTCGCACCACGTGACGTGGGGGTTTAAAACAGATTGTTTCGGCTCTAGACTATTTGATTGGATTTGCGACAACAACATAGTCTGCAACAATTCAGGCATGCCTACATTTGTACGTGGTCTATGCCGCTCTGTTTTAGACTTAACTTTTTCCTCCCCAGGAGTCTCTGTCTCGTCTTGGGCGCCTGTTGACTGCGCGACTAACAGTGATCATTTACCGATCAGTTTCAGGGTTGCGTGTAACTTAACTCTTCCCGAACGACAACAGCGCACCTTCATAAATTATGTTCGCTTTAAAGACACTCTCAAATCAGCTCTCACAATCGATTCGGACCGAAACACCACTACGAGTTCCGAATGTAAAGCTACACATATATGCACAGTGTTGGAACGCGCAAGGCAAAAGTCTGAATTCATAGTCACAGGATCCAAGGATGCAATCACCAATAATTGGTGGAATGCAGAGTGCACGCGTGCCTATAGACGGCGGAAAGCAGCCTGGAAGAAACTCCTCCTAAATCAATGCCCTAAAAATTGGTTGGATTATAAGTATGTCGCAGCAACATTTAAGCGCACTATCTCCCGCGCGAAGGAGGAGTATATTACAAGTCATTATGATTTTCTTTCTCAGTCAGGGAATAAACGGGCCCTGGTTAATTTTATGAGGAGAAGGAAAGTGATTCCACCGGCTGTCAATATTGAATCCCTCGTTCAATCCCCTGCTGACATCGCTAAGGCCTTAGAGGGAATTGCGGGTGGCCTAGAACGTCGATTCACATCTGCACTTCATTATCCACCTACATTCTCATGCATCTCCAGTGATTTCATTGAGGTCACTATGCCTGAGCTTTCGCACATTGTTTTGCGCCTATCTCCAGCGGCTCCTGGCCCCGATAAGGTCACTACATCTATGATTAAAATTTTGTTTACCGAATCTCCTGAAGATCTATTGGCTTTGGTTAACCATTCCCTTAAAGGTCCATGGATACCCCATGAGTGGCGTCTTGCGGAAATAGTTCCAATACTTAAAAAACAAGGGGAGGGTTTCACTTCTGACAACATACGCCCGATTTCATTAACATCGAATTTAGTGAAATTGGTGGAACGGGTCCTGCTTCGTCGTATCATGTATTTCATTTCTGCAAATGATATCTTGAATCCTTGTCAAATTGGTTTCAGGCCGGGCTGTTCGATTTGGTGTGCTCATACTGACCTTGAGAGCCGTATTAAATTAGCTCGCAGCACTAAACAGTTTGCCGCGCTTGTCACACTGGATATCAGTAAAGCCTACGACAGCGTCGAGTACTCGATGCTGTTACACAGATTACAGGTCCTTAATTTCCCAAACTATTTCGTAGCCTGGATCTTTGCTTTCCTGGAAAACAGAGAATTTTATTGCTGCCGAAATGGTGTTTCTTCAAAGAAATTCCGACAGACAAGAGGTGTTCCGCAAGGCTCAGTTCTTTCCCCTGTTCTTTTTAACATCTTTCTAAGCTCCATTCCATGCATCCATAATGTGTCAACTTACGTGTACGCTGACGACATCGCATTTTTTGCTTCTGCAAAAGATATTCACTCTTTGTATCAGATCTTGCAAGATTACCTCAATATTCTTGACAACTGGTTAGGAAGTATTCATCTGTCCCTCAATGTGAACAAATGCGCCTTGTTGGTCTTCCCGGTTTCTCATCCTGTACATATCTGCGTTTCTTATAGAAATCATATAATTCCTCAGGTTCAAACAGTGAAGTATCTTGGAGTGATCTATGACTCTACTATGTCCTGGCGGCCTCACATTGAGCAAGTTTCTGTAAAAGGAGTTCGGGCCATTGGCATCCTGCGTCGTCTTTGCAGCGCTAGGTCAGGGATGAGAAGGCACACACTTCTACTGATCTATAAAATGTATGTCCGCCCAATTTTGGAGTTCGGATGTGTTTTATTCTCAGGGGCTCCTGCCTATAAACTTCGACCGCTTGTGCTCTTGGAGCGTGAGGCGTTGCGCCTCTGCTTGGGACTTCCGAAGTATGTAGCTAATGTTGTCCTGCACCTTGAGGCGCGAATTCCATCTTTATTAGCCAGATTTCGCCTTTTAACAGTCCAAACCTTTTTAAATTTGTGCGACTCTCCTCTCCACACATCCAATGTAATATTTCTTAGTCAGCCCGCAGTCTTTTTAAATGCTACCTGGTCTCGTTTGCATACTCCGCAGATATGTTTCATGCAGTCTCTCCTCGATCCCTTAAATATTAAGCTCACAGATATCCATCCTCTGCATAACATCTCACCTTCAGTCGAGATTGCATTTGATAACATTTTCCCATCGAATGCCAAGCTCCAGCCCTTTCCTCTCCTTCTCGGTTTGTTACAGGACCACCTAAGATCCTTTCCTTTTCATATTCTCATTGCTACCGATGCCTCGCAGGATCGTGAAAAGGCAGGTGTGGGCATTTTTTCTCCTGCATTGGGATGGTCCTTTTCTCTCCGTCTCCCTGACTTCACTCCAATTTATCTGGCCGAATTATTAGCTGTCATTCTAGCTTTACGTAAATTAGATCCTGCCGTTTCCAAAGTCATGGTTATGACGGACTCTCTATCTATTTGCTTTTCATTATCATCACCCTCTGAGTCTCGGGCATTACGCCTCTTTAAGCAGCTGATCCCGCTTCATCTAAATTCGGTGAGGTTGCTTTGGGTACCGGGTCACGTGGGCATTCAGTTAAATGAGGTTGCTGATTCATTAGCAAGGGCCTCTCTCTGTGGCCCAATAATTGCGGTCCTGCCAACCTGCGCATATACAGCTGCGGTGAGGTTTCGCAGTTACACAATATTTCAGGAATTTTCAGCCTCGGCGCTTACTTCATCACCCGAATACAAGCATCTTCTGCACCCTTGGAGCAGCAAAGACTGGAGTTCGCGCAGACTGGAGGTCTCTTTCACGCGTTTGCGATGCCGAGTTCCTCTGCTAAATTTCTACCTTCACAGATCTGGTCTGGCGGTTTCTCCACTGTGCTCATTTTGTGCCGAGCCTGAGACAGTGGATCACTTCCTGCTGTTCTGCCGCCGATTCTCTTCTTTGAGGAGGCGCCTATTAGAAATTCCGTTTCATCAGCTGGGTCTGCCTGTGTCCACTGAGGTTGTTCTTTCCTTTGGCGCTACTTCGCTTGGACGAAGCAACAGGAGTGCGCGCTGTGCAGTTCAAAAATTTATTTTAGAAACACAGCGACTCCCATGCTAATTTTATTTATTTTTTTACTTTTTTTTAATTTATTTATTTATTCATTTATTTATTTATTTTTTCCCCCTTTTTGTTTTCATTTTTCTGATTATCAAACTCTTAATTTATTATTATTATTTTTTATTTTTTCTGCCTCTCTTTCAGTCAATACAAAATTGAACCATTCCAGATGTTGCATTCAAATCTGCACATTATGCCGTCCTCCCATCTTCGATCTCCCAGCTAACAGGACCCCTTTCGTTGCGTCGTCCAATCTGTCAGCCTATACCCTATTTATTCTCCTTTTCCTCTAAAGCTCCTAATCATTCCAACAGTTCACCGCCTGTGTCTTGGCCACTCCCCCGTAGTGGGTATGTGCCATTCTACTCGAGGCCAACCAACCAACCAACCAGCAGTTTCGCGCAGCAGCAGCACTCGGATCCTGACTTGCAAAGCCTAGTTGATTATCTGAAAGGCAAGATCGCATCGCCTCCCCGAGGGTTCAAGCGGCAACTGTCGTCCTTCGTCCTTCACAATAAAGTCCTCCTGAAGAAGAACTTCGCGCCGAACAGGACAGTGCATCTTCTTGTCGTGCCCAAAAATCTCAGGAAAGAAATTATGCAGGCATGTCATGATGAGCCGACTGCAGGACATCTCGGGATTGCTCGCACGTTGCACCGCATTCAGGAGAAGGACTATTGGCCACGGCTAGCTACCGACGTTTCCCATTACGTGAAAACGTGCCGTGAGTGTCAGCGACGCAAAACGCCTCCGACTAGACCAGCCGGACTCCTGAACCCCATACCACCGCCAACTAAGCCCTTTCAGCAAATAGGGATGGACCTCCTCGGCCCCTTTCCGACCTCTTCATCAGGAAAAAGTGGATCATCGTGGCCACCGACTACATGACCCGCTACGCAGAAGCAAAAGCGTTGCCTAGTGGTACCGCAACAGAAGTCGCAAAATTTTTTGTCGAACAAATTCTCCTGCGACACGGCGCCCCGGAAGTGCTTATCACAGACAGAGGAACGGCGTTTACAGCGGAGCTGACGCAAGCCATTTTAAACTACAGCCAGACAAGCCATCGGAGGACCACTGCCTATCATCCACAAACCAACGGACTCACAGAGCGTCTGAACAAGACCATCGCAGACATGCTCTCCATGTACATCGACGCCGAACACAAGACGTGGGACTCCATTCTCCCCTACGTGATCTTCGCTTATAATACTGCCGTCCAGGAGACAACCAGGTTTACCCCATTCCAGCTTGTATACGGCAGGAAGCCCACGACAACACTCGACGCAATGCCCCCGCACGTTTCCGACGAAGACAACCTCGACGTCGCCGCCTAACTTCGCGCCGAGGAAGCCCGAACACTTGCGCGGTTTCGCATTCAAGACCAGCAGCACACCGACGCCCGACCCTACAATCTGCGCCGACGAGACACGCATTACAAGCCAGGTGATCGTGTTTGGATATGGACGCCAGTTCGCCGCCGTGGATTGAGTGAAAAGTTGCTGCGACGCTACTTTGGCCCGTACAAGGTTCTCCGTCGCATCGGTGACCTCGACTACGAAGTCATCCCCGACGGCACGACAGCATCTCAGCGACGCCGCACACGCCCGGAAGTCGTACATGTCGTACGCCTGAAGCCATATTATGAACGCTAAAGGACTGGAAGTTTTCATTGTCCGTGTTTATTTTCATTTTAAAGCATCGAGACGATGCTTCTTTGGAAGGGGGGTAATGCCACGTATCATTGCAGTGTTTGTTCGTTCACGCTCATGGCAGCAGGAAAGGGTCGTTATCACTTTTGTTCGTGGCGCGAGAAGCGACCAGACTAATCTCGATTGTTCGCAGCCATGAAAGGCTGCATCTAGGTTTTTCCAGATTACCGTAGATGATCTTGTCCTGTTATCTGGAAGTTTCCTTGCCGGCTTTAAATTGAGCGATGCCGCGAGCGGCGGACATTCGTAGTTCGACGATTGACGAGCACGCTTGTTGCTTACGCCGCCACCGAGTGAGTCAGTTCTTTTGCGGGCGCAAGTCAGCCCAAATAAAGAGCTTCGTTTGCAAGTATTTCTGGTGTCTTCCTGACCACTGGACTGCCGTCACTACAACGTGACAATATATATATATATATAGTCATCAGAAACTAAAAACCATAACCGCATTTAATTCACGACGTTTCGGCTGGAGGGCCAGCCTTTTTCGCAGCTTTTAAAGCACGCGCGAGATACAGGATATAGCCCCTGAAGCCCAAATGCAAACAATGAGGAAGGGGGGGGGGGGGGAGGCTGGAAAAGACAGAAAAAGGAAAAAAATGGCTGAGGCTTAACTTTGGTTAAGCCTGGAGAATGCGAAGCATCATCGTGTCGCGTAATTTGGAGGCGCACAACCACAGCGACGGCGCGAGGTGGGCCCCCGTTTCTCCACTGTCGTGACGTCATCGTGTCACGTGGTGTGACGTCATGTATCACGTGATTTGGAGGCGCACAACCACAGCGACGGCGCGAGGTGGGCCCCGTTTCTCCACTGCCGTGACGGCATCGTGTCACGTGGTGTGGCATCATCGTGTCACGTGATTTGGAGGCGCACAACCACAGCGACGGCGCGAGGTGGGCCCCCGTTTCTCCACTGCCGTGACGTCATCGTGTCACGTGGTGTGACCTCATGTATCACGTGATTTGGAGGCGCATAACCACGGTGAAGGGCTGAAGTGGTAGCTAAAGTAGTATGCTTCGCATAAAAAGAAAATCGCTTACAACTTAAAAAGGGGTGATCCCCTAACGCGGACGCAGGAGTTCGGAAGGAGGGAAGGACAGAGAAATTAACTGGGGGGGGGGGGGGGGAGAAAAATTCCTTTCCCCGCCACCTCATGGCTTTCTTAGAAAAACAGGGCAGTGACGCTCGAGATGTCGTTTATTACCGCATTTCGGTGACAAGCGGGACGCGCTTGACCCCTGCGCAAGCAACGCGCAGGTAACATTTCAAGAGAAACGCTGTGGCCGAAGAATCATCGCTGAAGGAAACCATTAGCGTTGTCGCGTCATACCCCTAAAGGCGAAGCTCACGTGTCCCCTTAATGTTTTAACGTAAACAGAGCGTGTTTAACTAACAGCCTTTTCATTACCTACAACCACGAATATGATGAGAACGAAGCCCCAGTCTACCTGCACATACCACGTTGTTCCTTTCCCTGTTTTTGAAAGATAATCTGAACAGATTGAAGAAAAAGAAACTGTTCTTTGTTCATATTCACACATTGATCACAATTATCACAGCAGTTTTCACGTTCTTGACATTGAACTCTTCCACACTCCAGTTTACGCGCGTAATGTTACTCTAATTAGCATCTAATTAGCATGCCTCGTGTTCACTCCACTAAATACCTTAGTGCAGAGCTTCGAATTAAGCCAACGTTAAGCACACATCAGCCCCCTTGTACCTCAGCCGAGTCAACGTGCCATCTTGCTTTATTTAAAAAAAAAAAAGGTTTTTTCAGCTGATTGAATATACAGGGTCTGTTCTGAAAGTAGTAGGACTGGTTTTTTCCTGGGCGAACGGGAGGACGAGAGGCGGTCTGCGCGTGCAAGATCGTTGAAGGGGGATATTGGGAATGCTGGGGAAAATCGGCAGTCGGCTCTCGGCCGTTGAAGGGAGGAGGTCGCTTGTACTGTGAACCCCGGTCGAAACATCTCGTCACGCAGAATCATAGAGCGTTTACTGGATGAGTAATACGCGATCAAATTTTGTGTAAATCTTGGTAAAACGGGCAAACAGACTCACGACATGATTAAGGAGGCCTGCGGTGACGCTGCCATGGGTAGATCAGATGTTTTTTTCTTTTTTCAGCTGTTCCATAGCTGTTCCGAGAAGGTCAGGAAAGAGTGGAAGACGACGACCGCTCCGGACGCCCATCAACCAGCAAGACCAATGAAAATGTGTAGCGAGTTAAACACTTACTGAACAGTGATTGTAGGATCAGTATTAGTATGACTAATGATGTCTTGAGCATTCCTAAAACCTAAGTTTTTGAGATCGTGACAGAAAACTTAGTCATGACGAAAGTGTGCGCGAAGTTGGTGCCGGGAGTGTTGTCGGAGGAGCAAAAGGCCAACCGGAAAGTTATCTGCCAGGATCTTGTTCATCATGTGAATGAGGACCCTCGCCCCGACTTGGCCCCGCCAGACTTTTTTCTATTCTCGAGAATAAAATCGACGCACAGGGGGAAACATCACGGATCGGTAGAGGCGGTTCAACAGGCCGTGACGAGGGAGCTAAACACCATTCTGGTCCAGGCGTTCCTGGAGGCGTACGAAAACTGGAAAACTCATTGGCAGCAGCGTGTAGGTGCGGAAGGGTGCTACTTTGAAAAATTCTATTCGTTTGTACTATTCTCTTGAATAAATTCTATTAAAAAAATGAGTCCTACTACTTTCAGAACAGACCATGTACATTCGCTGAACCAGCTTCAATACACTAGAATGCATAAAACCAAGGTATGCAGCACACACACTTCGACTCTATCCGTCAAGGCCTGGCTTCGGGGCAACGGTACTTTTGTGCCGTGGTCGTTGAACTGTCGAACTGTCGCCTGTGCAGGACGCGGGTTCGATCCCGGCCGCGGCGGCTGGAATTTCTTTGGAGGAGAAATTCTAGAGGCCCGTGTACTGTGCGATGTCAGTGCACGTTAAAGAACCCCAGGTGGTCGAAATTTCCGGAGCCCTCCACTACGGCGTCTCTCATAGCCTTAGTCGCTTTGGGACGTTAAACCCCATAAACCAAAAGAAACCTGTCGCCTGTGCGACCAATCAGAGGCGATCGATCATTGCATTGTGTGGTACCGTGATGTAGTGTTTTTCTGGGTCACATTTCAGTGGAAAATCAAAAACACACTGAGGTATCGCCATACACTATAAGGTTCTTGCCTGTCCTGAAAGACTCCGAGATTCCGTGGCATCTGCTAATGCTGATTGGACTTTTTAAGCTGTGGAAGAGCTTCATAATAGACCGACACACGCAACCACCTCGTTCATCTAAGTCTCTGTTCAGCGAACACTGTGCCTTGGTGCGCTGAGTTTATGCTGCTGTCACCCAACTTCGTGCACTTTTAGCGTGAAGTTTCCGACACCCTTAGAGCGTGGGGGGGTAGCGGTCTCGGGCTCAAAGCATGTGCCCTCGACTCAGTGTGGCAAGCTCAGCGGAGACCAGCTACCAAGTGACAAGAGGTTTCTGGTCGTTTGGTGCCCACCTTTCGTCGGTCGCAAGCCAGAGAATGGGTCGGAGCCAAAGGTTCACAAACAAAACAAAGTTTATACAGCAACGAGACGATACACAGGATTTCACAATCACTAGTACAAACACATACAAAGTGATTAACAAAATAATGCAACTCGTGCAACGTTACACTTGAGAGAGATTACAGTAGAAAAGAATTATTGCACTTAAAGTGCACTAACACAAGAGAGAAAGGCAAAAAACAAAACAATTTGCTCACCGGGCACTGCGACAGCCCGACGACTAGAGGTCCACGACGATGCCGTCCCGCAGACTGGTGTGCGCTGCCTCGTTGGTCCGTGGCTGGGGCGAGTGGGGTTGTCCCGGGAGTCGAGCGGCTGCGCTGGTCAAAGCCCTTCATGTATAGTCTTGCTCACGTCTGTCTGTTCTTCGCGCCAATGCAGGCGCGCACATACACACAGTAGCGGCCGGGCAGTCTCCTTTTCCTTCTCGCGCCGGCCGCGCGTCCTCATTGGTCAACAGCCGGGAGTCGCTTCGAGGAGCATCTGGAACTTTCTGGCACGGCGACGCCGCCGACGCGCCAGTGAAGAGGAAGAGGGTAAGTCTTAGCACACGCAAGGCTACGCCTTCTCCGCCGGTTTCGAGTAGAAGCATCTCCGACATTCTAGAAGAATCGACGGCAATCCCCCCGCTCGCCGCGTGTGGTGGTGGAGGGGCAGCCACGCACACAAGGCTAGTTGGTCACCGGGGTTTCCTTCTCCCCCGTTTTACGACCCGCACTGGCGAGATCAGTCCGCGCGGCGCTGTTTTTGTTTCTTTGTTTCAAAATTGCGCCGAATTTTGTGACAGCTGCGCAGGATCGGCCGCCTGAATGGTTACCTGTTCTTGACGCATGTGTATGTCTCCCGCAATTTTGATGCGCAGGTGTACTGTAGTCAGGGACTCTAAAACCTGGGGGGGGGGGGGGGGGGGCTTGGGGGTTCCGCCCCGCCCCCCATCTTTTTCCAGGAGGGCAGCGTTCCCCCTGAATCTTTCCCGATAGCTGATGCGGTTCGCCCGATCGGCGGTGCTCGCCGATTCGGCCTAAGCACATAGACGTAGCAAACGTAGACTTATACCGGTTGTTACATGGGGTTCGCCTGCGACATCCCACCGCTGTCGCACGCTAGCCCCAAGGGCAGCGGTGACCTGGCGGTCCGGTGTCCCGCGGAGACCATCGGCCGGTTCCGGCAAAGGATGGTGGCATCGTTTAACAAGAACAAGGTTTAATACTGCATCTCGTACGAACGGCAAGAGAAGCTGTTCATATCTTAGTGAAGCAGCGCAACGGCACAAGGCCAAGGGAAGAAGAGGACAAACACAGCGATGAACTGACAACAAATGTTTATTCTGGATGCTAACAGCATATATATACTCTTTTGCACCTTAGAAAAAACAAAGAAACAGAGAGCAGCAGAAAGTATCAATAGTATCAATCACAGTCATTATGCGCATGCAGCTGTATCGCGTGTACTTCGATCATTTGAAATCAGGAACTTGTGCTCTTTCACCGAGATGGCAACGGAAGGAGTGCTGATACAATTCGCACCCAGCTTCATGATCTCAGATGCCTCAATAATCTCTCGTGTAAGCTTATCCTTGTGTTTGGTAACAACTTGGCTGTTTTTGAATTCTGGGTAACATGAACAGTCACGACAGTGAATACCTATGTGGCGGGCCGCGTTCTTGACATTGTTTGCGTGCTCTTTAAGTCTTTCATTTAGACACCGGCCAGTTTGGCCGATGTATGACCCACCACACTTCAACGGGACTGAGTACACCACGTTGTCTTGGCATGGCACATACTTCATCCTGTGGTTTTTCTTGCAATTATGACCAGATTCCGATCTTTTATCCGGGCGATTAACTCTCGCACACAAGCCACTCAGTCTGACAGGAGCCGAAAAAACAACATCTACTCCTGCCTTTTTGCCTATTCTCTTCAAATTGTGGGACACAACATGAACATAAGGTATTACTGCCAGATTTTTTTGTTTGGAATGGGGGACAGCTTTGCCCTCCTTCAGCTTTTTCAATATCCCTTCTGCTACTGTTGCCAGGATATGAAGGGGGTATTTTGCGTCGTTAGCCTATCAACCTGATTGGAGAAACTAAATTCAAACTTGTGTGGGCAGGATTTTTGCATGGCATTTTAAAAGCATGACGCCACAGTGCCTCTTTTAACAAGCTTCGAATGGGCTGAGCTGTACGGAGGTAAGGGCTTTTTACCCCTAGGATCAAATGCCCAGCATACATGGAAATCAGTAAAATATAAGGTCAGATCAAGGAACTTAATGCGATCATCACCGCCACTTCATGCGTAATTTCCAGCGGCGAAAGCACCTCACAGAATATCGCGCACAGGTCATTCACTTCCGCAGCTGTTGGCATATGCTGTTAGCATCCGGAATAAACATTGTTGTCAGTTCAGCGCTGTGTTTGTCCTCTTCTTCCCTTGGCCTTGTGCCGTTGCGCTACTTCACTAAGATATGTCAGACCAACTCGCCCACCAGTTCATGTTGTATAACAGAAGCTGGCCCCAGAGAGAAATTGACACGCCCCCACGATAGACGGACGGACGGATGGACGGATGGATGGATGGACGGATGGACGGATGAATGAATGAATGAATGAATGAATGAATGGATGGATGGATGGATGGATGGATGGATGGATGGATGGATGGATGGATGGATGGATGGATGGATGGATGGATGGATGGATGGATGGATGGATGGATGGATGGATGGATGGATGGATGGATGGATGGATGGATGGATGGATGGATGGATGGATGGATGGATGGATGGATGGATGGATGGATGGATGGATGGATGGATGGATGGATGGATGGATGGATGGATGGATGGATGGATGGATGGATGGATGGATGGATGGATGGATGGATGGATGGATGGATGGATGGATGGATGGATGGATGGATGGATGGACGGACGGACGGACGGACGGACGGACGGACGGACGGACGGACGGACGGACGGACGGACGGACGGATTCTAACATTCTAATCTTATGTCACATCTCTGCTTTTCACCCACCAATCATCCAATCGCTTTTTACTAACTTCCACTGCAGATTTATTTACATGACCATTGTTATCTTTAAACCCTAGGGCCTCCGGAAGAGTGACTGTGCCTGCATCGACATCCGGATGGATACCATAACATTTCAGTATGAGGTGTTCAATTGTTTCCCCAGGTCTACCACACACTGCGCATGTGCCATCATCTTCGTTGAATTTTTTTTTTTGTAGCTGCGCGTCTAAGACACCCTGACCTAGCTTCAAAGAGTAGCCCACCAAACACAAAACCTCCTCAGAAACTCCAAAAAAGGATGGAATGTCCCAGTCCCAGTACAGCATTTATCAAACGTTTCCAGACCATAGAGGCAAGACATAGAAACACAAGAAAAAAGGCAGTGCTCCCACTAAAGGTCTAGAAACGTTCTTTCGAGAGTTTTAAGCAGCAACAAAAAAGAATTAATGCATTTTGGTCCCAGAAAGGTAACTGGATATAACGTTTTCGGGACCAATGGTTTTCAACAAGAAATAAAAATTGACAGCTCGCTCTCTTTTCTCTCTCCCTCGCGCCACAAGCTGCGGGGAGAGAAGGTTTTCCTCTTGCACTCGCCGTTTTGAGAGATGAAACAGCAGTTTCATTCGAACAGCCGAAGGAAACGGTAAACCCCGCATCTCTCTCGGCGCATGTGTTTCTCGCACGTGGGCCGTCGGCTCCATGCTGCAGGCAGGCGGCGGCGGTCTGCATTTTCATCGCGCCGCCGGCAGCGGCGGTCACCAGCTTTCACGTCTTCTAGCGTTTTCCCAGCTTGCGCCCAACTTCAACATTATGTGCTGGTCCATCCAGGCGTCTCCGACTATCGGCACTCCTCGCTGCGCCGCTGTCTAGCAGAAGTGCAGTAATGGCCTCCCGTCGCTCGCCCGGCTCCCTCGCTGGACCGACGCCATTTTGCGCGCGCTTATTCGCGCTGCCCGAGACGTTCGAGCACAAGCCCCAGCGCGCGGCAGTTCTTGCTCTCGTCACTGCGCCAACTGGGCTGTCGTGGACTTCGTAGCTGCGGATTCACGGAAGTTTTTCCCGCGCACGTCGGCGTGCCCACACCATTCCTTTTGGAACTGATGCCGCGGCGGCGCATCGCAAGTCCTTTGCGCAGCTCCACGGCCCTACTGATGCCGCTGTTCGAGGCGGCGTTCGCGGCAGCGGAGTTCGTGGCAATAGGTGACTCCTCGCACGCACCCTGCATTCCTCAGCGCCTCCGACGACTGCAGCACGTTGGTGGTGGCAGCGTGGCCGTCTACTAAGGTCTGAGGCGGGTAGGACCTTCGGAGACCCACCACTCTTTCTGCGAGTGCCCATGGATTAGCCTGCTCTACCTACTTCGCCACCGCGCAGCCATCCTGCCGCAGCGGTATAGTTTGTGCAGTGTTCGCGTGGTTATATTGACTCTCTCCCACTGGATTAATCGTGCCTTGATCTCGACTCCAAGCTGGACTGTGCCGCATGCGCGGTCTGCCGCACCATGGATGCAGCGCGCCACCGCACGAACCTGAGCACGTTCACCTTCCCGCCTGGCTCCAAGCAGTCTTATCCCCACACTTAGTCACAAGAAAATAAAACTCCCAGGATCGTTACGAGGGTGTAACGCGTATGTTTGAGCGCTCGCTGTGCTGTGAGAAGGCGCAGGACAGAAGCCTGCGTTTAATTTATGGTTTCAGCTGTTGCAGCCTTGTATTTCATCCCTGGGTTTCCGTAGGCAACGTCGTCAAGGTATGTGTTTTATTGTAATTATTTAATTTATTTATTTAAGCATACTGCAGGCCCTTTTCGCACTTTTTTTTATTTTCGCCTAGTAGAACTAATTTTTTTTCTGTTTTGATAACACGTCGCTGAAGCTTGCTCCGAGTCTCTAAGCGTGAGGGGGGTTTCAACTTGAAGAAAATCCGTGACCTGAAACTGCGTGTCTGCAGCGTACGCCCATCTCGTCTTTTCTTTTGTCACCCAAGTTGCTCTTTACATATACGTTGGCTTTTGCGTGTGCATATCTGCTTTTGTAGCCCTTAGAATGCTTGTTTAAGGTGCATCAACTTTCAGCCTGTATTCTGTTTTACTTGCTTCATATTGCAGATTTCTCAGGGCTGGAGAAAAAAGTGGCCATCATATGCATGGCACCGTAGTGTATGTACACTGTGTATTAAATGATGCATACGTTTGCGTCTGCTGTTTGTTTTCATTCAGATTTGCGCCGTTGAACGTAAGTTTTGTTCGGCACGGACTTTCAATTCGGTCTGTATTGTTTTTCTTTCACTGAAACATGAATGCATTTTGATTGTGGTGGTGTATGGTGCGGTCGCTGGCATGGACGACAGGATGCAATTCGTGCTAAGAGCACACCTAGTAAACTGAAATTACTTCTGTATGGCGCTGCTATTTGCTCTTATATGGGCCAAATCGGGTGACTTTTTGACTTCATATTTCCTTTGTGTGCAAAATGTTAGGACATTTCACGTAAACGGATAAGTGCAGAACGGGCCCGAGCCAGCACGCATTCAGACGAGTGGAAAGGTGAATTACACCACCTGTAACGTAAGTATGCACCTGAAATTTGGCACATATGTGCGCTTAGATGCCTGCAGGCTGCATGAAAAAGGAGGAATAACTTTATTCAACTAGAGCCGAGAAATCGAGCATTAACCTTTTGGGGCTTTCCATGGGACGCACAACTTTTTGGACATTGCTAGTTGTGGGGACGTTTTTTAGATGTGTTCGGGAAAAATGAGCACCTCCTGGGGGGATTCCAGATGTCCCGATGGGTCATTTTTGGGAGATTGTGAGGAGGTTTTGTGTTTGGTGGGAGGGCACTGCCTCTTGAGTTATCATAGAAAACTTCTTTCCTGATATGCCTTTTCCAGTATCGATATAGTTCTACACTATACTTCTTTTCCATTGAATTAATCCAATTTTTAACTTCCGCATTTTTAACCTGTCGTTTAATGCTCTTTCTTTCTCCGTCCTCATGACTGACATACTTACTGGTTAGATTTCTAGTTTTCGAGCTCCGCCAGATGGCGCTGCCACCTGGCGGAGCGTAAAGTCACTGGAACTCTGAAAGTACCGCAGCTGTTTTCTCTTCGCCGCCGCGCCGCCTATTGGCCAGTTGCGACCACGTGATTACGCGCCTCCATAGATGGTCCACTCGCTCTTGGAGCCGACGGGGCCATGACGGGGCGCAGTGCTTCCGAGGTGGTTGGACGGCATGTGTTACGAAGTAGCACGTTCAGTATCGCGTCTGTGTGCGTGTGTGTCTGTCTGTGTGCGTGCGTGTGTCTGTGTGCGTGTGCGCGCGCGTGTCTGTGCCTCTATCTGAGCGTATGACTGTGTGCGTGTCTCTGTGCGCGCGCCTGTCTCTGTGCGCGCGCGTGTCTGTGTGCGTGCGTGTGTCTGTCAGTGCGTGCGTCTGCGTGCGTATCTCTGTGCGCGCGTGTCTTTGTGCACCGCGTGTGTCTGTGTATGCTTGTCTCTGTCAGTGTGTGTCTGCGTGCGTGTCTGTGTGCGCGCGTGTCTTTGCGCACCGCGTGTGTCTGTGTATGCTTGTCTCAGTCAGTGTGTGTCTGCGTGCGTATCTCTGTGCGCGCGTGTCTTTGTGCACCGCGTGTGTCTGTGTATGCTTGTCTCTGTCAGTGTGTGTCTGCGTGCGTATCTCTGTGTGCGCGTGTCTTTGTGCACCGCGTGTGTCTCCGTGCGTACCTGTGTGCGCGCGTGTCTTTGTGCACCGCGTGTGTCTGTGTATGCTTGTCTCTGTCAGTGTGTGTCTGCGTGCGTGTCTGTGTGCGCGCGTGTCTTTGCGCACCGCGTGTGTCTGTGTGCGTGCGTGTCTCTGTGCGTCGTGTGTGCGTCGTGCGTCGTGTTTGCGTGAGCGTGACAACTATAAATGTCTTCGAAGACGTTGCTTTGCGAGATTTTTTTCCCTGCTGGTCATCGATATCGGCTAATGAGGCTTAAATAAAAATATTAAATTGCGGAGTTTAACGTCCCGAAGTGACACGATAGCTATGAGGGGTGCCGAAATGGAGCGCAGTGGGAGAATTTATGCCACCTGGAGTTATTTAACGCGTACTTACATCGCACTGCGCACGGGAGTTCTTGTATTTCGCCTCCATCGAAATACAGCCACAGCGCGTCCGCATGCTATCTGGCTATCTGGCCGCAAAGTTAGAGCATTGGCCCCGTCGTCGACCTTGGGGTCGCCCAACTACCTCCCACAAGCCTCCAAGCGTGGACTGACCACACGGAGGGAAGAACAGGCGGCAGGAAACAGCAAGCGCACAGGGAACGTTTTATACGCATCACACTTCCAAGTGAACCGATTTACTAAACGTTTTGCTATATCCCGCTCGTATGTACGCAGCCTGCCGGCTTTAAGGTTTTCAGGGCCCCGAAAATATGCATTTGCGAACCTCCCACGGAAGCGACAGGACAAGCCTGCTTCTTACGTTGTTAGCTCACACCCGTGGGCTCAAGAATACGGAGGCTCCGCAGCTGTCGTGTGACGCTTTCAAGGTTTTCGAAACCCTCACTTCATCTAAGCTCTCAATCATGAATACTTTCATTGATTAATTTTTTGCGCAAAACCGATGAACAAGGCGGCCGCAAGGGAGACTTTGTTCGCCTAGCAGACGACGCGCTCACCGCGCTGGACCACCTCTGGCAACAACACCCCAATGTTGCCCGCGCGCCGCCCGCTGGTTGCGGTACTTTCAGAGTTCCAGTGTGACTTTAGCGGAGCGCGGCTGAAGCAACGGCGCGCCACCTGCTCGGCGCAGCGGCTGTTCAACGTCATCCGTCCTAGTAACTTTGATCCGTCCCTACCGACCGGGGCTACGCGACGAGGCGAAACCTACGGTAGTATTGCTGACGCAATAAACGTTTTTCACCACCACCACCTTTAGACTGGTTCCTTCGCCGAGTTTGAAACTCAATCACGCAGGCCGACGGCACGAGCGGAGCTGCGAGAGCTGCGGAGCAAAGCATTAAACCCTGTTTCGAGCCCGACCGCGGCGGCCGCTTTTCGATGGAGGCGAAACGCAAAAGGCGCCCGTGTGCTGTGAGATGTCAATACACGTAAAAGATCCCCAGGTGGTCTAAATTTATCCGGTGACCTCCACTTCGGCACCTCTTTCTTCCTTTCTTCTTTCTCCCTTCCCTTACGGTGCGGTTCAGGTGTCTACCGCGATATGTGAGACAGTTCCTTTCCTCAAAAGTATATTAACTCTATGCTCAAAACCAATTTTCATTTTTTTTTTCATAAGCGCCCCAGACAACATGGAGCCGTGCTCGTTTCCGGCTTCATAAAAAGTCGCGTGACGGCCTTGTCTCTAAAATTTTCCTTCTGTCAGGCAAACTAGGGAATACATCTCACAGTTAAACCGGTGAATTGTACGAGTTCAAATTTCGCACAAAAATGGAATTTTGTCGGCAAAATTGTTTTATATGATATTTGCTTGGCGTCCTTGCTTGAACTAAGAAGAAAAAGTCGGATATTGCAATGGTCTGGGACGACGACGAAACAAAAAAGGCCGCTTTCTCAGCGATTGCACCGGTAGCGCCATCTCGTTTCTCTGCCGTGGAGATTCAGCAAATGAGGTGGAGGAATGGTTCGCGGGAGGTTTGAAGATGCTGTACCACGAAAGCCTTCAAACTTAGTGCCGTTTTGGTCAAGCGAACCTTTTTGTGGCCATCGATAATGCATTTGCTGAACTGTGTTCAAGCCTCCCCCCTTCGTTCCCCCTCTTTCCACTTTTGACTATTCTCCACAGTCGACCAACGAGATGGCGCCACCGCTGCAATCGTTGAGAGAGAGGCCCGTTTCGTTTCATCGCCGCCGCAGACGATGCGAATATCTGATTTTTTCTTATTGATTCAGGAAAGTACCCCAAATAATGCGGTATAAAACAATTCTGCCGACCAAATTCCATTTCTGTACGAACTTTTACCTCGAACAATTCACCGGTCTAGCTGTGAGAAAGAAGCACTTGGTGCTTAGGCACCAAATACTCGCAAGAAGCACTCATACTCGCAAGAAGCACTCGACAGCGCGCCTTTTCCGAAACTGAAACTGAAAGTTGCTTCGGACGCTTCGGATTCTTGCTTCGGACCTTCTCCGAGTTTCTCCCTGGTTAGTGTTTATACTACTAATTTAGCCTCTAATAGCAAACCAAACAAATAGTTTAATTTTTTAAATTGTTTTTATGAAGTTTTTTTAAACGTAAAAAGAACTTCATTTTGTCTCATTTTTGTCTGCGGAGGTGCAATCTCCCTGTGGTCGCCATGGCTGCCATGGCAGCGTCGTTGTCAAGTTGAGAAGATGGGTTGGTCATATTCGTGATGTCCAAGAAAAATGTGATGTACTTTTGGGACCCGGACGTAGGGAACTTTCACTACGGTACGTGATGCACGTGGACATCTAAAGCGCAAATTCGATGGTGTCTCAGACGGTGTCTCCGTTGTGAGCGGTACTGCTGTCACCCTTCCGGACGTATGCACGCGATGTTGTCTGGGGATTCTTTCGAGGAACGGGAGGTGTATTCCTTCCCGGCTCTGCACCGGGGGGCTGCTCTACCATAAGGGCGCTGCCTTGCTCTGGTAGTGTGCGCATGTCACGAACAAATTGCGTCCGGGGAGTCGTCCATGAATCGAAACCTGTGGTTGTCGTCCCCAATACGCAGGTCCGGGGCACCCGATGAAGCCACAGCGACTGTCAGTGACGCACAGCTTGGTGATGCACTATGGCCTCTACAAGAAAATGCAGGTAAGTCCGCGCGCCAATTCTGGCCGCATTAAAGCAGCCCGATCTAATCGTCGGAGTGCCGACCGGCTATGAACATGCAACTTTACAGCAAGGTATTCGTCTGTGCTAGTCGGTACATGGTTCAGACTGAAGGCACAGCGCACGAAGGACGGGACAAGGCAGTGACAAACACAGCGCTGACTTGCGACAAGAAGGCTTTATTGCTCGCACGCAATAAATAGGTGAAAAGGAGCACAATCAACAGATACAACAGCATCAGTGATGATCGTCAAAAAAACAACAAACAAAAGCACACAATCGCACCCTACACTGACAATTGCGTCAGCAAACCTTCCATTGCGCTAACACAAAAAGAAATTGGCTATCTGAACAGTTGAGTACGCTAAGTGTAGGGTGCGATTGTGTGCATTTGTTTGTTGTGTGTTTTTTTGACAATCATCATTGATGCTTCCCTTTTCGCCTATTTATTGCGTGCGAGCAATAAAACCTTTTAGTCGCAAGTCAGCGCTGTGTTTGTCTCTGCCTTGTCCCGTCCTTCGTGCACTGTGCCTTCAGTTTGAACCATGCAACTTTAAATCAGCGGCATCGACGTTGCTTCCTCGTTGCTTTCTGCTGCCCCCGTCACTACAGCGGCTCCATACCGCGAAGGCGCGACGCCGCAACTAGGGAAAAACAATAGTCACATCCCATTTCCCGTGTAGGTTGCTCGCAGGTACCATGCGAATACGCGACTTGTCATCATAAGCTCTTGAAAGGACTTTTCTTTTCGTGTAGAGAAACCTGTCTTTGGCGGAATTTTTCTTTTTGAAGAAAAAATGCCGTGGCTTATTCGGGAGATGATTCTGCATGATAATGTAGGGCTGCTCTTAGTGACATTTCGTGTATTCGCATGGAAGATAGAAAGGTGTACACCCGCCTGACGAGTTAACTATGGGTGAAAGGCCATACCTCGGTACCATGAGAGGTGCCTCAATCACCCTCACACTTGCGGCCGCTCGAACTCACATCCACTCGCTCACACTCGTGTCCACTCACACTTGCACTCTTGTTCACTCGCACTGCCAACCACACTCTCACACTGGCACTCATGACCACTCACTCACACTCACACTTATGGCCACTCATACTCACAACCACTCAGTCTCACAACGACTAGCTCGCACTCACAACCAGTCACTCACCCTCATGTCCACTCATTCACTCATTCTTTCCTTGTTTGCTGACAACGGAGGAGATGAGCGACTGCCCTCATGGCTTCCCTAGCATAGCCTGAGTCGCAAAGATGTGGTGGTGAGCCGCCCAGGCTTTGTCGGGCGATTTGGCCAATTTTCACAGTTTTGATGATTGAAGAAAGTGGTCGCTCATCACGCATATTCCGTGCACCGAATACTACGCGCGTGCCCTGCCTCAGTGGCTCAGTGTTTACTGTGCTTGGCTGCTGGCCTGGAAGACGCAGGTTCGATCCCGGCCGCGGCAGCCGAATTTCGATGAAGGCGAAATTCTAGAGGCCTGTGTACGGTGCGATGTCAGTGCACGTTAAAGAGCCCCAGGTGGTTGAAATTTCCGGAGCCCTTCACTACAGCGTCTCTCAATTTGTGCACCCGCTATTTGGGAGCCCTAATTTAAAAATTAAAAAGTGCGGAAATTACGGTAGTAAACACACTACTTACATAATTGAATGAAACAGCAAGAAAAAGGAACACATGGTCCATTCACAAGCAACATCGATCAATTCCGACGCTTCTAATGACCAGTGATGGGGGGGGGGGGGGGTCCTTGACACATGAGGTTCAGAAGAGCAAGGTTGCGGGCTAGTTGGTAATGCCTTTAGAAGGAAGAAACAGCGCGAAGAAACATGGACACACGAAGAAATGACGCACACGAGCGCTGACTCACAACTGAAATTTTATTCTGGACGAAAGACGCTTAAATAGAAAACGTGAGGGGGTGGGTAACAGGGCTGCTGCAGCGATAACCAGCAATCAGTGTGTTCGCGTCACAAGATGGCAAAAAAACACAACAGGGAACGAAAGAAAGTTATACGCGATAAAAAGACAATGTAAAGGGCCGTGGTTTCTCAGGTAGGTAGCATTAACAAAAAAAAATAAAAAGGACCCAAAAGGGCGGGGAATGCGTAAAAACCATGAACGACACAGATGAGATTATACAGGTGAAAACATAAAAAATGTAAAAACGTGAAGAAGGTAAAAGCTTTAAAAACGTGCCCATAAAGTGGGGCAGAGGACTAAAAGCAAGATAGAAAGGCAGTACCAACAGGGGATCCATGAATTATTCAGCTGTGTGTAGCACACAAGAACCTTAGGTGCTTATCAAGTCACCCAGAAAATCCAGCTCTTTCTTTAACAAGGAGAGGGATGGAGTACTGACGCACTGTTGACCGGCATAATGGATTTTGAGGGCTTTCACGATTTCCCTCGTCAACCTATCTCGTCCTCGCCCGATAGTGGTGCAACGATTAAAGTCAGGGGTGCAGATTCCTTCAAGGGTGTTTCCTCCAATTTTGCACTTCTTGCAGTGCTTAGCCAGGTGCCCAGAAGTGGCTACACCTTTAACATTGTTTTGATGTTCTTGGAGTCGGATATTGATACACCTTCCCGTTTGACCAATGTACCTCTTCCCGCATGACACTGGCAAAGAATAAATTATTCCTCACCCTGCACCCTCACGGTTCCCGCGGGTAATTCACTTTGGAACAGAGGGCGGAAAGCTTGTTAGAAGCCGTGAAGACGACATCCACGCCGACACGCTGTGCGACTTTCTTGAGGCAATGGCTGATTGTGTGGAGGTAGGGCATTCCAAAACTGGGCTTCCAAAAAAACGCTGCAAAAATCATGAGAGCATTTCTTCCTGGACAGCTTCAATAACCAGACCGTTCACCTTTTGGCAGCAGGCTTTACATCTGCTAGTTTCCGTAGCTGGCTCCATGATCGAGAAGTCCCGGCACCACATCGAACCTGATACTTCAAACAGTAAGCACAGAATTGTTGTGGTAATGCTCTACCTCCACACAATCAGCCATTGCCTCAAGAAAGTTGCACAGCATGGATGTCGTCTTCACGGCTCCCAAACAAGCTTTCCGCCCTCTGTTCCAAAGTGAATTACCCGCGGGAACCGTGAGGGTGCAGGGTGAGGAATAATTTATTCTTTGCCAGTGTCATGCGGGAAGAGGTACATTGGTCAAACGGGAAGGTGTATCAATATCCGACTCCAAGAACATCAAAACAATGTTAAAGGTGTAGCCACTTCTGGGCACCTGGCTAAGCACTGCAAGAAGTGCAAAATTGGAGGAAACACCCTTGAAGGAATCTGCACCCCTGACTTTAATCGTTGCACCACTATCGGGCGAGGACGAGATAGGTTGACGAGGGAAATCGTGAAAGCCCTCAAAATCCATTATGCCGGTCAACAGTGCGTCAGTACTCCATCCCTCTCCTTGTTAAAGAAAGAGCTGGATTTTCTGGGTGACTTGACAAGCACCTAAGGTTCTTGTGTGCTACACACAGCTGAATAATTCATGGATCCTCTGTTGGTACTGCTTTTATCTTGCTTTTAGTCGTACCCCCCCCCCCCCCTTTTTTTTGGGGCGCGTTTTTAAAGCTTTTACCTTCTTCACGTTTTTACATTTTTTATGTTTTCACCTGCATAATCTCATCTGTGTCCTTCATGGTTTTTACGCATTCCCTGCCCTTTTGGGTACTTTTTCACTGTTTTTCGTTTTTTGTTAATGTTACCTACCTGACCACCGTTGCGTGGCCTTTTACACCGTCTTTTTATTGTGTATAACTTTCCTTTCGTTCCCTGTTGTGTTTTTTTGCCATCTTGTGACGCGACCACACTGACTGCCGGTTATCGCTGCAGCAGCCCTGTTACCCACCCCCTCACGTTTTCTACTTAAGCGTCTTTCCTCCAGAATAAAATTTCAGTTGTGAGTCAGCACTCGTGTGTGTGTCGTTCCTTCGTGTGTCCGTGTTTCTTCGCGCTGTTTCTTCCTTTTAAATTCACATGGGGTTCATAGGGGCAAAACAGTTTGAAAATTCCTG
Source organism: Amblyomma mixtum (assembly GCF_055824585.1). Taxonomy (NCBI): domain Eukaryota; kingdom Metazoa; phylum Arthropoda; class Arachnida; order Ixodida; family Ixodidae; genus Amblyomma; species Amblyomma mixtum. The sequence goes on along the minus strand of NC_143012.1, from coordinate 102,190,774 downwards.
CCATAAGGTATCTGAATAAAAAACTGACGATCCTGGGTGGATTGTTTGAATGCGTTAGCAACCACCTGCTGTGGTGGCTCAGTGGTTAAGGTGCTTGTCTACTGAGCTGGAGTACCCGTGTTCGTACCAATTGCGGCGGCCACATTTCGATGGAGGCTAAACGCAATAGGGCACCCATGTGCTGTGTGATGGCGGTGCACATTAAAGGTCGCAGGTGGTCGAAATTGTTCCGGAGACCCCCACTAGGGCACCTCTTCCTCGCTTTCCCTCCTTTATCCCTTCCCTTACGGCGCGGTTTGGGTGTCCGCCGAAATAGACAGTTGCTGCGTCATTTCCTTTCCTCAGAACCAAAACCAACGAAACGCTTGTTATATCTGAGGTGGGTTGGGTATATCCGATTTCAACACATTGAGTTTATGACAACTGAGGTCTCGGCACAAAAGTGCGTTATATCTGAGGTGGCATGCTCAGGTTTGTTACATGCGTGGTATTACACGATACTTCATCATTTCCGAAGTTAGCTCACAAAAGTTTGCTATATCTGAGGTGGCATAGTTAGGTTCAGTACATCCAAGGGTGCACAGCACCTTTGTTGGCACAGTGCACTGTAGCTATCGTGCAACCTGCTTCACCTTGTGAGCGACAATGTCCTTCCTTCCCCACTGATGCTGCTGCCATGACACTTGGTTGCAGCTGTCACGAAACTGGTTTTCCTCCTTTCCACTTGGTCGCAGCTGCTGTGAAATGAGTTCTCTCACTTTCCCACCATGGTGGCACACCTGCTGTCCTCTGGCTTCAACCACCTACAGGACATCTTTGTCGTTAGCGAGGCATCAAGTGCTAGTACCCTGAAAAGAGCACACCATTGGGCAGTTTGTGTTTTTCCGTGCCAGTTCTGTGTGTGCAGCCCCAGTCTCTGCTGTGCGCCCAGGTGTTCCGGCCGTACCGTGCGAGCTCGCATGACATGTGCCGCTTCCACTCGGAGGAGTACATTGACTTCCTGGAGCGGGTGACGCCCCAGAACATCCAGACGTTCACCAAGAGCCTGAGCCACTTCAACGTGGGGGACGACTGGTGAGTCTGCTGCTGCTGCTGCTGCTGTCGTCAGTAGTTCTTCTCCCAAACCAAATTGAATACTGTAGCTTTGCTACCAAATCAAATACAGATACTGTAGCTAAAAATCAAATCAAATACAAATCGAATAGTGAGAGAACCGAATCAAATATGAATCGAAGATTTTTACGAATATTCTCTGCTTGTACGAATATCCAACGAGCAATTGTGAGAAACAGCGAAGCTCTGCTTTTGCAGGCATAGCTGCATCTGTTAACACGTTCACTGCGTCACGGGTCACGACTGGGATTTGTCATTTATTCATGCTGTGCGGCCACGAATACCGGTCACACACTGAAGCCGTAGAACTGATTTGATTGCGAGGTCCTCCTTCTTAGGCCTCACAATTAGGTCTGGTCCATAGCTTCGTCATGTGACACAGTATTCGTGGCCACAGAGCTTGAATAATTCAATGACGAGACCCACCGGTGACCCACGACGCAGTGAGCATGTTAAAAGACGCACCATTGATCTCCATTTAAAGCTTGCAACACAAAGTCAGTGTACTGACTCTGTCATTGTCATGTTATGCACATAGGAAAAGTACCTTTTGCTGTTGATAACGGAAGATGATAACTGCGTCGCATCTCGGTGCATGAGACGGGCAAGAGCTACGTTTGAGGCATGGCCTCCGAGGTCAGGCTTCAAAGCCAGGTCTGTTGAACCTGCCTGGGCCCTGTCACAACATCTGATCTCTGAGGCCATGTATGAGGATTATAGACGCTGCCACATGAATGGACCGCACCCTCCATCCCTCACATGCCGATCGCATCAGTGTGATACGCGGTGTCTATGGTCCCTGCTTTTGGAATAGTCATGGAAAAAAAAATGCGGCAGGCCTTATTCGAACTTCATGCAAATTATTCGAAGAGTATTCGAAAGCTTGATGACATAATCAAGTTACTTTGAATAATTTTGAACATATACTGTTTTGTTTCATTCTGCCAACTGTAGTCACCATTGTTGCAAACATCCGTTCTTTCGTTTCCGGAAGATGGTATTCATGATCCGTAAGTATTTCTCTCTGCAAACTCTGGAACCCTGCTATTCCTGGAGACTGTGCCTGGTCTCCCGCCTGGTCTCCGGTGTGCTTCTTGCCTACCTTTGCATTGAAGTCGCCCATTAGAACAGTGTACTGTGATTTTACTTTGTTCATTGCCGATTCCATGTCTTCATAGAAGCTTTCAACGGTTTGGTGATCATGGCTTGTTGTAGGCGCGTAGGCCTGTAACACCTTCATATTTTACCTCTTATTAAGCCTAATTATGATAGCTGCCACCCTCTCGCTAACTGTATATCTCCTCTATGTTGCCAGCTGTATCCTGATTGATGAGGAATCCCACGCTTAGTTCTCGTCTGTCTGCTAATGCACGATAGCACAGTACGTGCCCCCCCTTTAGTACTGCATACGCCTCATCTGTCCTCCTGACCTCACTAAGCCCTATGACATCCCATTTAATGCCCCCTAATTCCTCCAACAGCTCGGCTAGACTAGCCTCACTGGATAAGGTTCTTGCGTTAACCATTGCGAGGTTCAATTTCCAATGGCGGCCTGTCCGGAGCCAGAGATTCTTAGCACCCTCCACTGCATCACAGGTCTGACTGGTCATTTGCTCCGCAGCCGCTGGGGACTGAGAGCCGAAGGTTGATTAGTTTGTTCGTAGAAGGTTGTGGCCAAGTACCGGGATGGCCAAATCCTGTTCTGGTGGGGAAGTGCGTTGTCGGTTCTGGTCACTGAGACTAGGCTGCACCGCAGGCCTGGTTATGCAATTCCATTGACACGCCGAGTTTTTCTTTTTTTTTAATCCAGTGGGGAATTTCGCGGTGTTTGGATTCGAACCCCGGTCCTCTTGCATATGAGGCGGTCCTCTTGCACTCGAGGCACACAAGGTGCTCTACCTCTACACCAGCGCCACACTTCTTCAAGAAATTTGGGAAGCAGCACCATTTAACATCTCAGGGAACCTGTACTGAGATCTCCTTCAGAACCCCTGCGAATTGAATATGTCGGGTTTGTCCTTGTCTCTTCCTTGTAGGTTACCTTGTGTTTGTGCCCACCTTTCACCTTAAGGATAACGCAAGTTTTAGGATAGGCAGGACGACAGTTTCACACTGATTGCATAGCTTGATGTCAAGGGAAACTAGTTGCACGCATTTTAGGAAGTATCGTGCTGCAGAATTTCTTGAAAGCTCTTGTCAGAAAGTTAACTAACGTACTGCATAAGTGCATACTTGGGAGGAACCAGCATGCAAGAATGCATGTTCCCTGAAGATCCAATAATTGTGGAAAAGTATACAACAGCTGTATCTTACCGGCACTCACTTATGGGGCAGAAATGCGGAGGCTGACAAAAAGGGTTCAGCTTAAGTCAAGGACAACGCAGGGAGCTATGGAAAGAAAAATGATCAGTGTAACGTTAAGAGATCGGAAGAGGGCGGAGTGGGTGAGAGAACAAATGCGGATTAATGACATCCTAGTTGAAATCAAGAGGAAGAAGTGGGCTTGGGCAGGGCATGTGATGCGAAGGCAAGATAACCGTTGGTCCTTAAGGGTAACAGAGTGGATTCCAAGAGGAGGCAACCGTAGCAGGGGGCGGCAGAAAGTTTGGTGGGTGGATGAGATTGAGAAATTTGCAGGAATACGGTGGCTGCAGCTGGCGAAGGACAGGGTTAATTGGAGAGACATGGGGGAGGCCTTTGCCCTGCAGTAGGCGTAGTCAGGATGATGATGATGATGATACAACACAGGCTAACAGAGTCATTGAAACCAAGAAAAGCATAAGGGAATGTAAAGGTGTCTAGTTGAGTGGGGTTGTCTTTTCTTCTACCATCTGTGAAATTACCATAATTTGCAGTTTATAAGTCGACCCCCTCAACTTGCGACCTCCCCCCCTCGCACCTCCCTCACCCCTCTGGGAAAAAAAAAAAAATTAACTCCGAATATAAGTATTAACATCCTTTTTAGGTTACAGAAACAAGCAATACGTATCATTATGAATACCAACTTTAACACCCACACAAAACCAATGTTTGATGAATTGCAGCTTCTACCCGTCACCGCATTGCAAAATTCAGTGCTTAGTTCACGCTACCGCCGTGGCATATCCAAAAATGACACATACCTCAAAGATCTTACCTCATTAACATTGCGAATCAATGTGTACAACACACATAGCACTGACCGCGAAGCAGTTCCTCGCACCTGAACAAATTACGGGTGTCGAATGTTAAAATACTGCTTGCCAACTACTCTTAGCTCAGAATGTATCTCCTCCCTCTGAAAGAAGATTGCATGTTATTCGTTTTTTCTTTTGTCTCTTTTGTGTTCTTCCGAATTTTTCCCATTGTTTTGTGCCCATTCCCACCATAGTGATCATCATAGCTGTTTCTGCCCAGTGTTTGTTAGTAGAGTGTAGGTCTCGTCAAGCCTCCTGAGGGCTTTTTGCCTGCACCCGCAGCGTTGCAATGTGCGTTGTGATGTTGCAATGAATTTGATTTGATTTGATAAGTCGGCACTGCCTCACCCTGTGGCCCTAGCTGACCAATAAGTTTTCTTAGAAGACTGCCATGCAAAGAAACATTTATTTGTCCATGAGCCATCTCTTGCAACTCATCACCGAGAAGGATGCAGCCGCGGTCATCGCCATCTTGTGAGTCACTGCCGCTGCTCGGAAGCGGTACCAAGATGCCACACGTGGAAAACGCTTCACAGGCCGTGTCGACACTAGTAGTCCATACCAGAGATCATTGACCCATTTCGCCACGTCACTGGAAGAAGCGCATTTCAGCCGCCCTGTCAGTGTGTTCGGGTTTTCCTGTTGGAGCCATTCATTGCAGAACGCACTGATGTGGTCTTTGAACCATAGAGTTTCTTACTATTACCTAGAGGGAAAGCTGGCGGCCCATCTATGGGAGTTTGCATGGCGACCCCTCGAGACCACTTCAGCCACCATGGGCGCTCAAAGCATCATGGGGCGGTGAGCTACTTGTTGCGAGACAGTCGTAGTTTGTGGGGAGCACGGAGTGGCACTACTAAGATGTTTCATTCCGAAAACGCTGTCCGTGTGTGCGCAGACGACTTTCGCGCGAACGCAGTGTGCAAAAGCCATAGTAGTGAAAACGCATAGACACACGACGCCAATAAAAGGTTTCACTTTTCTGAAATTCCATTAAAAGCCTCTTATAGTGTTTAAGCAACAACATTTTTTTTTAAAACATATTTACTTTTAAAAGTGCGCCTGTTAATTACGAAATATTAGTTTTTATAGTGTTCTTTACTTGGCCAATAGGAGAGCGAGTCGTCTCTTATTTTGGGCAAACTTTGCACTTAAATGCTTTTCTGCTCGTTTGTTGCAATCATTAGACCAGATATTGAATGTTAGGACGTTTGTAGTTATCAAACAACTTTAAGTTTCTATTATTTTTTGGCCAAAAGTTGCAGTTCCGCAACAAGTAGCTCACCGCCCCATGATGCTTTGAGCGCCCATGGTGGCTCAAGTGGTCTCGAGGGGTCGCCATGCAAACTTCCATAGACAGGCTGCCAGCTTTCCCTCTAGGTAATAGTAAGAAACTCTATGCTTTGAACGGATTGCTCAGTGCCACATCCAGCGGCTGATGACTAGGGTCCATATCCGTGACGATGACCAGGTTATCCCGAGTTTGTGGTGTCATAATTGAAACCGTCACAATCGGCCTCAGCTGATTGGTCAAAACACCGGAAGCAGATGTCAGTTTGGTTGCGACTGTATGCCTCGTCAGTGGACTGTATGCTTCAGGCAACCTTTGGCCTGCAGTCGTGCATCGTGTTAGGCTCGGGCAGTTTCCTTTTCATGAAATTTGTCACCGATTTCTTTCACACCTTAAACTCAGTGCATGGGGTGCATATCTCCTCTGTGATAGTGTGTGTCTTTGCTTGAGTGTCGTCACGGCAAACAATAAAGGTGCAGTGAAGTGGAATCTGAACTCGTCTTTTTGTGGCGAGAACTCCATCTGCACGTTCTGAGCATTCTTAGAAACTTCAGTTTATTGCCCTGTGCGGCCAATTTCCCTAATTAAATCGGATTGACGTCCGGCTGCCGCCTTTTTTTTTTTCTTAATTCTCCCCGTACGCTGGGCGGAGTCGACCAACGTGTGGAGTGCCTTTCAACCAGCTCCGTCCGTTTCAGCCAGCGGCGGAGTGATACGTAGTAATCCGTAGAAGCAAATAGTCTGCACATATTTTTATTTCTGCAGGCTTATTTTGCGGCTATATTATCTGCGAATGAAAGTAGTTATTCACGGAAACCTGAAAAAACAAAATAAAGCGAAAGCAAAGCCTCCACGGAGCTGGCTGAAAGGCACTCCCCGCGTTGGTCGACTCCGCCCACCGTACGGAGAGAATTTTAAAAAAAATGAGGCAGGAGCTGGACGTTAATCCGATTTAATTAGGGAAATCGGCCACACAGGGCAATAAGTGGAGGTTTCTAAGAATGCTCAGAATGTGTAGATTGAGTTCCTGTGGCAAAAAGATGAGTTCAGATTCCTCTTCAGTGCACCTTTAAGGCTCCTACTTCTTTGGTCGTGAACCCAACTTGGAACCGCCTCCTCAACAGCAGGGTATCGTCCGGACTCGGTCTGTGAAAGGAACGGCATGTGCATGCAATGATCCGGCTTCTTTGTTTTGTCCATTCCCTCATGCACTCTTCTGACACCTCCCTGCTGTGGCACTGTTTCCCGACTCGGCACAGAGGATTGCTTGTCACTTGAAAGCCACGCTGCATCATTGCATAGGCTGTGTGTCATCTGACAGGCAGAGACGCAAACCAATGTCTCTCCCAAGTCTCTCCAATTAACCCTGTCCTTCACCATTTGCGGCCACTGTATCCCCACAAACTTCTCAATCCCATCCCCCCACCTAACTTTCTGCCGCCCGCTGCTACGCTTGCCTTCTCTTGGAATCCACTCTGTTACCCTTAAGGACCAGAATCCAGAAGCCAGCCCACACACCACAGTGCCATTTCATTGCCTCTCGTCTCTGTTTGTCTCTGACTGCTGGCTTCGCACATTTATATCTGTGAGCTGGGCATTCCTTTTCAGATTCCTGCGCATTCAGATGTCTGTTTTTAAGCAGGCTTGCTATCGCACTGCGTCTTGACAACTGTTAAGCAATTATGTGTGCACGGAGCATGATATTATCCGTAGCTCGATTGAAACTACTCTTGACCTTGCACATAGGTCCACTCCAATTATAAGTCTTTGAACGGGTACATACTTGTGCGAAGAAGACGGGACGGACACAACCAAGGAACACACGCGACATGCACAGAGCGAGCGCTCTGTACTACATGTCGTGTGTGTTCCTTTGCTGTGTCCCGCATTCTTAGCGCAAGTTTGTACCCGTTCAAAGATGAACCAACTCGCCCAAACAAAAGTATTACTTGATTTTAAGTCGACCCCCCACGTTTGGAAAATAATTTTTCAATAAAACATTGACTTATAATCAGCAATATCAGTACCTTTTTATTTTTTATTTATTTATTTGAAAATACTGCAGCCCCATTCAAGGGGCTATAGCAGGAGTGGGTACAAAAATGTGGAACAATTCCACGCATACAAAAGTACATACAAGCATTGCAAATATAAACGCTAGAAAAACAACATACAATGCTACGACTCAATTGCCGACGCAAAATCAGAGATTGATAGTGCACGAATGTTGCCATCCAAAGAATTCCAACACTCCACAGTGCGCGGAAAAAAACTGTATTTGAAAACGTTAGTGCGGGCAAAAAAAGGTTGGATATTAAGATCGTGATGGCTCCTGGTTGCAGATGGTTTTGAAAAAGAGATATGCTTACCCTCTGAAAGGCAATTAGCAGAATGTACTATGGAGTGAAGAAGTTTTAAGGACTCAGTTTTTCGGCGGGATGCAAGCGGGCTTATGTTTAGGGAAGACATCGCAGATGAGGGTGAAAAATGAAAGTCGTTGCGGCGAAAAATAAATCTTACAGCTTTACGTTGCACAGATTCTATTTGATCGATTTCACATTGCTTGTATGGATTCCAGACATTAGAAGCGTATTCAAGAATAGGGCGAATTAGAGTTTTGTACATGAGCAATTTTGCTTCTTTAGGAGCATCCCGTACTGTGCGCCGTAAGTAACCTACCTTTTTAAGAGCTTTAGCTGTGATGTAATCGATGTGTTTTGACCATTGCATATTGTGAGAAAAGCAACTAATTTCCCACCCTAAGCACCACCACCATAAAAAACAAACTCTTAAGCAATCTTTGGTGGTTGGTTTGAACGCATTCGCAGTTATCCTAGGCTGACACACTAAAATTTGCTGTGTCTAAGGTGGGACACTATGTCCGAGGTTGTTACTTAAGGGGGGACAATGGTCTTAAACCTATTTTTCTTATTTTTAGTCCAATCATAATGAAACTGTATCACGTTGCTCAGTTTTTTATACTAATTTCATCAATGTAATGACCTTTCTCATAAATTAGTCGGTTCCCAAGGTAATTAATTTTAATTTTTTATTCATTAGTACCTCGGTGCAAAAAAAACTGCTCAATAAAAAATCATTTTTAAACCATGGCTACATAGTATAGTGAGTAAAGAGTGCAATAATCAAAACCATTTTTCCATTTTACCCTCGTTAGTAATTTTACAGCACTTGGAATATCAATGTTCAAGGTGTGAGTGTAATGCATTGATAAACTTTGGGAAAATTATCAAATTTTTGAAGTGCGATTGAACAAGCCTGCTTCGATTATTGCACACACTGTGCCTTCGGCTTCCCTTAGTAAGCAATACGACATCTCTGTCTTCCTAGATGTTGAGATATTGACATACTAAGACAGCCAGATGCCCAAAATTTCCAAGCCATTAGATTACCTGCTCCTGCATAAATTCAGCTTACACAATGATCTGAGTTTAATATTATGGTCAGAATGCTTATTTCTTGAAAAAAAATTGGCACAGTTGGAAAATAATAGCTGGAGATTCCACAAATGTTGCTTTTTGAAAAACAGATGTTTTGGTCACTTTTTTTTGGTCTCAAAGACCAGTGTCCCCCCTTAAAGCCAAGTAACACATGAAAGTTTGTTATATCTGAGGTGGCATGCTTAGGTTTGTTATGCCTGAGGTAGTATAGTAAGTTTGTATAGGTAGTGTACCGAGTTCGTTTGTAGCTCGGTGAGACACCTGTCACTGACTGCTTACGGATGGTGGCTGCCATGCACTGACCCCTCTAATGCCAATGCATTATAAGTTAATGTGTGCTTTCCTTGGCTTCTAAAGTGCTAATGCTGGCGGCAGTTCACCTTGGTGGTTGCACTGGAGGTGAATTGGACGGATGCCCGTGGCATAAAAGACTCCTATAAAAGGCGGAGAGAGAGGCGAGGAGATCTACACACATGTACTAGTAGACGCAGAGTGAGCTTGAACCACTGAAATACCCAAAAGGTTTGGACTTCCAAGGCAGGGGATTCAAGCAGATTTAGAAGTACCTCAGTTTGGGCTAGGTGGTTGAAGCAGATTGCACGCTGGCAATGACTTTGAGGCTCAGTAGTGAAATTTGGAGACAGTTGTGACAGTTGGCGGCACTTCTTGACTTCCTCCCCCTGTGTCCAGCCCCGTGTTTGATGGCCTGTACGACTTCTGCTCCATGTACACGGGGGCCTCTCTGGAGGGGGCCGTCAAGCTCAACAATGAGGTGAGGTGTGTTTGGTCGCACTCCTGCTGGAGCCTTGGTATACAGGTCAGGACATTCTTTGTGTAGACACGTACAAGCGCAGAAAAAACACGGACAGAGAAAAAGACTTGGACAACACGAGCGCTTACTTCCAACTGAAGATTTATTGACACACAAGCACAATTATGTACACCTTGCTGCATGACGTCCCTGCCAACATCACTTGGCCGCTCCCAAAAACATTATTTCCTTTTTAGTCAGTGTGACAGATGGTGCGCTGACGCAGGATGGACCCACTTTCCTAATCAAATCTGCCTCTATTATTCCTGTAACATCCTGACAACTATGTTTGGCCACAATCGTGCATGCGCTGAAGTCAGGTTTACACGGTTCCTTATTATTTTCAGCACAGTCATGGCAACGTTCAGAAAGATTACCGTCTCTATAATTGCCTACCTTCCCCCTGTGTTCCAGTAATCTGCCATTCAGACATCGGCCAGTTTGACCGATGTACCTAGAGCCACACGATGGAGGAATTTCATAAACCACACCAGAAACACATGCTACAAAAGGATCCCGGTGCTTGATACCGCATGGTGCTTTAGGCTTTTGGAATGGATTAGCCAATTTGACTAGTTTTTCCAACTTCTCAGGCACCGAGAACACTATTCTGACGACACTGCATTTCGCAATCTTCTTTAGGTGATTCGAGGTGTTGTGCAAGTAAGGAATGACTACTGTTCTGTTTCCTCTGTCCGTATTTTTTTTTTTTTTTTTGCGCTTGTACGTGTCTACCAATATTTGATATTTAAATATTTTTATGAAATTTCCTCCTCACTTTAGACATGTCAGTGGACAACACTGCATCACAAAAAATTCCAAACCAAAATTTGTGCATCGGGAAAAGAAATTCTAAGAATATCGTGGCCTGTAGCATGTCAGTGGGAACGCAATGCGTGTTCAGCCTGCCTTCTACCGCATTTTCTTAACTTTGCAGCCTTGCAAGAGTCAGAGGAAAAATATGTTTTATTTATTTATTTACAAATACCTTATAGGCCTCCGGAGAGACATTGTGTAAGGGGGTTCAAATACAGAAGTTTGTGTAAATAACGGGTTAGAAATAAAAAGCCTAGTAAAAGTGCAGCAAAATAGACAAAAACAACTGAGTTCAGATAACATACTGCAGTTCACAAAAATTGGTAAAGTTACAAGGCTACTATGCGCCATGGAACAAAAATGGGTGCATTGCACAAAGAGTTACACAAAAGCAAAAGAAAACATTTCCGGTATACATGAGGGTATATATTAGAAAGCAATTTTCTGGGCGTATAACAGTGAAATTTAGGGCAAGCAGTAAAATTGTTTTTAATATGGCAAAACAAGTTTGATAGAAACACATCAAGAGAGAGAAAATAGTCTTTTCAGAACGCCGCCTCATTAAACGTTATTCTCCTCCTGGCGGCTGCAGTGCTGTGACATTGCGATCAACTGGTCGGGCGGCCTGCACCACGCCAAGAAGTTTGAGGCCTCGGGCTTCTGCTACGTCAACGACATCGTCATCGCCATCCTGGAGCTGCTCAAGTACCACCCGCGGGTGCTGTACATCGACATCGACATCCACCACGGGGACGGGGTCCAGGTGGGGAGAAAATGCGATTACTAGGTTGCCTGCCACGGTGTCTGGAATCCGATGTTTCTTCCGTCCCGCCAGAACTTGGGTTCAAGCCGGTTCTGTTATTGTCCTCTTAGGGTGTGCATGAGTCGTCACCAGTTTACCAATATCCCTCAAGAGAAAAGTATACAACAGCTGTGTCTTGCCGGTACTCACCTGTGGGGCAGAAACGCGGAGGCTAACAAAGAGGGTTCAGCTTAAGTTAAGGACAACGCAGCGAGCTATGGAAAGAAGAATGATAGGTGTAACAGTGAGAGATCGGAAGTGGGTGGAGTGGGTGAGAGAACAAATGCAGGTTAATGGCGACCTAGTCGAAATCGAGAGGAAGAAGTGGGCTTGGGCAGGGCATGTAATGCGAAGGCAAGATAACCGCTGGTCCTCAAGGGTAACAGAGTGGATTCAAAGAGAAGGCAAGCGTACCAGGGGGCGGCAGAAAGTTAGGTGGGCGGATGAGATCAAGAAGTTTGCGAGGATACAGTGGCCACAGCTGGCGAGGGACAGTGTCTGTAGGGGAGACATGGGAGAGGCCTTTGCCCTGCAGTGGACCTTGTCGGGCCGATTATGATGATGATGATGAAAACACTGGAAATATACTGTGCACTGCAGGAGGCCTTCTACCTGACGGACCGGGTGATGACGGTGTCCTTCCACAAGTATGGCAACTACTTCTTCCCGGGCACGGGCGACATGTACGAGCTTGGCGCCGAGAGTGGCCGCTACTACTCAGTCAATGTCCCCCTCAAGGAGGGCATTGACGATGCCAGCTACTTTCAGGTGCAGTCTCACTCCGCTGACCCTTCGCAGCAGCGAAAGGCTGTCTAATGTTCGGCTGCGTTAAGCAGTCCTCGGACGTGAACATTCTTGAGCTCATTTTCATACAGACGAATGTGTAGACGAGCATCATGTTTGTTGATGCTGCAGCTGCCAGCAACGCGAGATGTAGGCAAACACACAGCATGATTACACTGCGCCAAGCGATGCTTCCTTCAAAACCAAGTTGCGTATGCGAATATTTCAAAACGTGTGCGTCGCTTGTGGGTAGAAGCATTTTTGTTGCTGCCTGAAGAGTAGTTGAGCAGTTTTCAACCTGTTCACCACGCGGAATTACCTGGTAGAGCGTTGCATCGGCTTCCTTCTCTGCTCCTAGTTGGCTGCAAGCAGGTGACTACATTGACTTAAATGAAACTAAGAAAGCACGAGGTATGCAGGGATCACTGTTAAGTGTGCTACTTTACAATGCAATCACATGAAAAAACATACACGTTTCGCGCTTCGTCGTTGTGTGTGTGTCTTTTCATGTGATTGTGTTGTAAAGTAGTGCGCTTAACAGTGATGCAAAGCCAAACTAACCCCCGTTTTAGCACTGTATACAGAGAAACTAATCGTCTAGTCTCAACTTCTAGGCTGATATAGCATACCCGTCTGCTAAGTGCAAGATGCAGGACAACAGGATGCATGACGTGAAGGAGCTTTTTCACGCGACAAACTTTGTGATGCGCTTCCTGTTTTGCCAAGTCACTTCACTCTGGAGAACGCGGAACATTACTGGACACCAAAGTCCAGAGGCTACTTTGAATGCAAATGGGATCTCTGTTCTTTATTCTGCTTGGTGAATAGACATTTGTGATAGGAGTCAACGTCTCGCTCCACCGGTAATATCTGCAAGAATGTTTGTTCTCTTGGCTTTGGGACAGCTCCACGAGTGCATACATGGATGTTTTCTTTGAGCTTCTGATGAAATTTACGCTTTTCTCTGCAGAGTTCAATATCGTAAGTCATTCTGCTTGTTTTAAAATTTCAATTCAAGTGCGCGCCTTATTCTGCTTGTTCTGTGTTTTCTTGAAGTTAGCGTGATCATATCTCTGTGTCGAAAAGACTTATAATATCAGCTTCAGCAGTTTGGTAGGTCTGTTTGCATAATAACGCATAATTGCCCCTCTGCTGCAAGCTGTTTTTGATATAACGACCTGCAAACTAGATTTAAAAAATGTTGATTGGGTGGATTTTGCAAAATTTTATAAAAACATCTATAGCTTGCAGACAGACAAAAATAACGGAGCACAAATAAAAACATCCATGTATTTACTCAAACAATTTTCAGGCGCCTAACTTTGGTTATGAATTACATGAAGTATATGGCCCAGACCCAGACGAAGACAAGTCCCCTTGTCGAAACGTTGGCTCAGGCAACCTGAGGTTTTCCCCTCCCTTGTTCATTTTGTGATCGCCAAGGACCATCTACCACACCCTCTCTCTACCATGAAGTATATTAAAGTTGTCCAAAACACGAGAGCACTGAAGCACGGCATTCCTCTTCTCCGTCATTATTAATGTCGTGGGCTTGAAAACAATCTTTGGGGGGCAAAACCTATTGCAGACTGCTCCTTTCCAGTGATTATGATATAAGAATTTCAAATAAATTGCAGAGGTTGACCCTTTGTTCGATCTTGCCCTCACTGCCCATGTGTAGCAGCAGCAGAGTCAGGCGAGCTGGACGCGAAGCATGAAGTCAGGACCGAGAGCGCGCTGCTGCAATAATAGAATGCCTCTGCGCTAGAAGATGCACCCCCACAAGGCAGCTTTCATGCAGAAGTGTGCAGAGGCTGTCTTGCGGGGGCACAATTTCTTAGGGAAAAGCTTTTCTGCCGGTAAGGCTCCTGCGTTGTGCTGAACAGGAGCACACGTCACATGCCACGTGTTGCCTTCAGCCAATTGAAGGGCACACCCTTTCTGATAGCTTTCGCTGTTCATGTGCAGTGGTGGATCCCACAAGGTTTTCGCTCTACGGGAATGGTTCCAACCGTGTGTTCACGCCATTCCGATGATAAATGCCCACTGGGAATCACCTCCTAGGACTTACAAGAAGTGTTAGAAAATTGCTTGTGCCACTAATGGCCATTGGAGGTCTGAAATCCATGTGAAGGCAAGCGATCATGAATGGCAGTTTGCCAATATCCCTCAAGAGAAAAGTATACAACAGCTGTATCTTGCCGGTACTCACCCATGGGGAACAAACGCGGAGGCTAACAAAAGAGGGTTCAGCTTAAGTTAAGGACAACGCAGCGAGCTATGGAAGGAAAAATGATAGGTGCAACATTACGAGATCGGAAGAGGGCGGAGTGGGTGAGAGGAGAAACGCAGGTTAATGATATCCTGGTCGAAATCAAGAGGAAGAAGTGGGATTGGGCAGGGCATGTAATGCGAAGGCAAGATAACCGCTGTTCCTTAAGGGTAACGGAGTGGATTCCAAGAGAAGGCAAGCGTAGCAGGGGACGGCAGAAAGTTGGGTGGGCAGATGAGATTTAAGAAGTTTGCGGGGATACAGTGGCCCCAAGTGGCGAAGGAGAGGGTCAGTTGGAGAGACACGGGAGAGGCCTTTGCCCTGCAGTGGGTGTAGCCAGGCTGATGATGATGATGATGACTTCATTGGAGTAGACCTCAACTGCATTGGCATCCTTTCTGGGGCAAGCGCAGGTGTTCAAGCCCGTCATCCAGGGTGTGATGGAGTTCTTCCAGCCCAACTGCATAGTGCTTCAGTGTGGTGCCGACTCCCTGGCGGGCGACCGGCTGGGCTGCTTCAACCTGAGCATCCGCGGCCACGGCGAGTGCGTCAAATTCATCCGCGAGCTGGGTCTGCCCACGCTGGTGCTGGGTGGTGGGGGCTACACGGTGCGCAACGTGGCCCGGGCCTGGACCTACGAGACGGCCCTGCTTCTGGACGAGCCAGTCAGCTCCGAGATACCCTACAATGAGTACTTCGAGTACTTTGCCCCCGACTTCACCCTGCACCCCGAGGTGGTCACTCGGCAGGTGGGTGTCTCTGCAGCACTTGGTCAGGCTAGTACTAGTACTTGCCTACAGGGCAGGAGCACGGAGGCTAGCGGATAGGCTTGAACTTAAATTGAGGATAGAGTACAAAATGATTGATGTAACATTAAAGGTGCAGTGAAGAGGAATCTGAACTTCTCTTTCTGCCACGGGAACTCAATTTACACGTTCCGAGCATTCTTAGAAACTTCGACTTATTGCCCTGTGTGGCATTACTACCACAGGGCAGTGTCAAAAAAGTGCATGAGACAATGGACAAAATAAAGAAGCAGGATCATTGCATGCACATGCCGTTCCTTTCATGGACCGAGTCCAGACGATACCCTGCTGTTGAGGAGGCGGTTCCAAGTTGGGTTCACGACCAAAGAAGTAGGAGCCTTAAAGGTGCACTGAAGAGGAATCTGAACTCATCTTTCTGCCACGGGAACTCAATCTACACATTCTGAGCATTCTTAGAAACCCCCACTTATAGCCCTGTGTGGCCGATTTCCCTAATTAAATCGGATTAACGTCCGGCTCCCACCTTTTCTTTTTTTGAAGTCTCCCCGTACGGTGGGCGGAGTCGACCAACGCATGGAGTGCCTTCCAGCCAGCTCCATGGAGGCTTCGCTTTCGCTTTATTTTGTTTTTAAGTTTCCGTGAATAGTTTCATTCACAGATAATATAGCCGCAAAATAAGCCTCCAGAAATAAAAATACGTGCGGACTATTTGCTACTACGGATTACTACGTATTACTCCGCGGATGGCAGAGCGGCAAGCCTCCACGGAGCTGGCTGAAAGACACTCCACGCGTTGGTCGACTCCGCCCACCGTACGGGGAGAATTTTAAAAAAAGGCGGGAGCCGCACGTTAATCTGATTTAGTTAGGGAAATCAGCCACACAGGGCGAGTCGAAGTTTCTAAGAATGCTCGGAATGTGTAGATTGAGTTCCCGGGGTAAAAAGACGAGTTCAGATTCCTCTTCACTGCACCTGAGACGGGAAACAAGAACAACTGGTCACCTTCAAGATCCCGTCCAATGAGTACTTTGCCCCCGACTTCAATCCTGCCCCCCCCCCTTCGCCTGAGGTGATCGCTCAGTAGGAAGGTGTGTCTACAGCTCTGGATGAGAGTACTAGCACCCGTTGACAGGGCAGGAACGCGGAGGCTAGCAGGAAGGCTTGAATTTAAATCGACGATGGAATGCAAAATGAAGAGACAAAAAATGAGAATGAGTACTTTGCCCCGACCTCTTCCCCCCCCCCCCCATATCTTGGTGTGGTCACTTGGCAGGTGTGGTGCCGGTGTCTCCAGCTGTGACTGAACGGTAACTGGTAATAAGCTCATACAGGTAAGTAGAGTAGTATTGCAGCGTGCAATATCTGGACAGGGTATAAAAACAGTAAAAATGGGGTTTATTTTTGCTCACCATCCAGAGTCCTTGTGCTTCAGTGAAAAAGAAAGGACTCCTTAAAACCTGTATGGGTTGCTTGTTCACAATGAGCAGGACAGGTGCGGTGGCAAGTTTATATGCAAGGAATGTGACGTAGTGATTGGGGGTAGATGCTTGACATGGAAACTTTCGTTCTTTTTTAAGGTTACTTGCGTGGTATGGATGAATAGGGACCCGAGCAGAAGGCGCATCGTCAGGTTCTTTTCTTTCGATAAGATTGAGGCCTTGTCTCAGTCTGTCTGGTGTCCAGTGTCGTGTGCGTGGCCCACAAACACATTAGTGGCATGCTTGTCATTTTTCACGTACTGTTGATGACCCTTTATGCATCTTGAGATTTTCCTGTCTCACTGATGTAGGCTTGATTACAGTGCAGGCAAGGCATCGTGTATATAGTGGAACCTCGATTATACGACGTTCAGGGGACCACGCGAAACGGTCGTATAATCCGGGTGTCGTATAATCGAAAATCAAAAAATCCCCCCCCCCCCCCCCCCCCCCTGCCTCTCTTTTCGCGGCGAAATCTCGATGAAACAGGCGCGAGAAAAAACATTTTATTTAGGAAACATTCAAAAAAAAAAATAGCTGCAGACAGTTCTGTGCCGCCAGTGTCGGAAAGCAGCAACATAAAAAGCGCCGTGGACGCCGCTGTCCTCGCTTCGGCGAGCGTCCCCGCTTATCTGTTTTTTCAGCAGCGTCCTGCGAAGCGCGTCTTATCTTTTCTCTTTATCTTTCCTCTGATCTTTTAACTCTCCTCTATCTGCACTTGGCAGCGGTGGTGGCTCGGCTGGAGCCAGTAGGCAGGGGCCCGCGCGTCTTATCTTTTCTCTTTATCTTTCCTCTGATCTTTTAACTCTCCTCTATCTGCACTTGGCAGCGGTGGTGGCTCGGCTGGAGCCAGTAGGCAGGGGCCCCGTGCAATTTCCTTTTCATCCTTCTCTCAGTCGCAACAACAACAACGCGCAGGCCGCGCCGCGCCTCCTCGGGACTCCGACTGCACAGGCTCGACGAAAAAGAGAGCAAGTGCACTTGGCGGCCTCGGCAAGGCTCTCTTCCGCGCAAAAAAGGGGGTGCTTAGATTCGCATGCAAAGTTTTTTTTTTCGGAAATTTTTTTCCGAAAATAGGGGGGGGTGCTTAGATTCGGGGGGTGCTTAGAATCGCGAAAATACGGTACATCCCGGCCTGCGTTTGCTGACGACCTTTTTTGACGGACGGTACGAGCCAGCCGTCGTACGAAGCGGTGTCCTTCTAAAATTTGCGTCGTATAACCGAGGTTTTTAATGCATTGTCTCTATGGGGGTCTTGCCGGGACCGCACAAATTCGTCGTAAAATGCGGGTCGTCGCATGACCGGGGGACGTATAATCGAGGTTCCACTGTAGCTCCTCGAAAGCCGTCATCATAGCCATCATCTGTATAGATGATGGACGTAATGCGTGAGGTACTTTTAAAGGTCACTTGAGGCATGAAAAAGGCTGAAGTGTAATGCCAGTATGTAATTTTTATTCACTACAATGCTTGAAGTAAGCCTCCTTCAAGAGCTGAAATGTCAACAAATGACACACCAGCGGTTATATCGCAGTTTGTCATGCCTCACATGTATAACCTCCTTATACGTCACAGCTATTGTGTGGTTGGTCAAACCGAAAGAGCATGAGAGAAAAATATAGTTAGCGGTTGTAGGTGGATACCACATGGTGGTTCATGTATTCTTATGCCTTTTGCATCATTACAGAGGAAACATGCAGGTAAATAAAATTAGGTGTCTGTAGTTGAAAAAAGGCTGTTTTAAGAGGAAATTACTAACTGCGAAGGAAGAGAGGCTGTGTTTCTCCTATGCAGCTTGGAGTCGCTGTAAGCATTGGCGGCATTGCGAAGAATAGTATAGCTAAGTGCGCAGAGCAAGTAGTAGTGGTTTAAT
The DNA here is from genome assembly GCF_055824585.1 of Amblyomma mixtum. NCBI lineage: Eukaryota > Metazoa > Arthropoda > Arachnida > Ixodida > Ixodidae > Amblyomma > Amblyomma mixtum. Next base: position 102,172,134 of record NC_143012.1, on the reverse strand, counting down.
AAACATAGTAAATGGAAGGAAAAAGTTTCTGCTAGCCCCGGTATCTGTCATTGCTATGGGAAGCCCCTGAGCTGGGGCAGCGGAGATAAAAAGATAGCGGGCAGGGTGTAGAAATGAATTGAAAGAGGTGATGGGACAGTTAGAAAGGATAGGAGGGAAAGGTACACTGTGCAATAAATCTATTAACTTATCAACATATATACACAGGTCACATGCTCGTGATGATCTTGCTAAAGTAGCTTACAAGCACGTGCGTACAGACACAATGCACAGTACAGCTGAAGTGGGGCGTCCAAAGCAAGCGAGGGCCGTGCCAGACAGGAAACAGGTTCACAAGGAAAACCAGGTGCAACTTGGCTGCAAGCCGTGCTTGGATAAGGGCAGAAAGCTTTCCTATACAAAGTCAACTGTAGAACAAAACAGAACTGCACGAAGACGACGGAACAAAAGAAGGCACGAATACACATACACAAAGCGCAGACTCTTGACTGGCACGTTGACAGTGCAATGAGGTTAACATAGGTGGTTAACGCTTGTCCCTTGTTCAAAGGAAGAGTGGTACAGCCCAGAGTAGAAAAAATGTATTGAAGTAAGACATGATGTTGGGCTGGTCGGTTCATGGTTAGAGCAAAACAGAACTGCGCAGAGACACAGTTCTTTGCACAGTTCTGTTCGTCTTCGCGCAGTTCTGTTTTGCTTTAACCATGAATCGACTAGCGCAACATCATGTCTTACTTCAACTGTAGAAATGCAGTAAAGCACAGCTGCCTCCCCTCCCTGGTACTAGCGCTGAGGTGCGTTGAAAGTTGCCTCACACCAGTGCAAGTTGAGCCCGTCCCTCACTGAGTGGATCTCTGTGCAGGAGAACGCCAACAGCAAGCAGTACCTGGAGGCCATCGTGCGTGCTGTGGCCGAGAACCTCAAGTGCCTAGTGCACGCGCCCAGCGTCCAGATGCACCATGTGCCGCCAGACATGCTGCCCTGCTCACGCAAGCCGCCGGCGTCACCCGCTGCTGCTGCCGCCGTGGATGGAGCGACGAGCACGCCACCCGCGGACGCTGCAGCAGCCATGAGCGGAGCTGCCAGCCCGAGCGGCAGTGCTGGCACGCCGGCCTCATCGGGCAACACGACGCCACTCGCCGTCGAGGCCTGATGGTGCTTGCTGGGCGGGCTTCCGCCGCGTGACTCTTTTCTTCGCGTGTTCTTTTTGTCTCGACGAGTGGCTGTTGGGGAGAGAGAGAAAGAAGAGCGAATAAATGGCAGGCCAGCGGGGACATGCTGCTTATTCCTCTGTCGGTGGGCCACCACAGGTGAGGAACCACGGGTTGCAAAGCCTCGGTGCGGACATAGGGCACGAACCCGTAGTAGCACACAAAACCAGCGAAACATTTCTTTTTTGCACAACGCCAAAACGGAAGCTCGTAAAGTACAATTTTAAACGTCAACAATCTGTTTTTTTTTTTTACATTTGCTCCGAGAAGTGTGTCTGTTAAATCGAAATTAAATTTTAAGTCTATATTCTTTATGGTAGTCTGATGTCTCATTTAAAATTTTGCACGTGAAAGTGGTGTAGTTTTTCCGCAAGCGAATTTTGAAGACAAGCGCTCCTCGACGCGAGCGGCACCCATTGATCGAGCAACTTCTACAGGCCACCCTGTACTGTGATGTCACTGGCGTGTCGGCGTGTCAACCTGATCGGGGGCGCGCTGGCGTTGGCAGCGCTGGGGAAAAATGAAAGTTGGTTTTAAGGAAAGTAAATGTAGCTACACCCGAACCGCGAAGTAAGGAAGGGGATAAAGGAAGGAGTGGAAGAAGAAAGAGGTGCCGCAGTGGCGGTCTCCGGAATTATTTCGACCACCTGTGCAATTTCGCGCCATCTCAACCCGCCGCGGTGGCTCAGTGGTAAGGCGCTCGTCTACCGAGCCGGAGTATCTGTGTTCGAACCCGACCACGTTTCGATGGAGGCGAAACGCAAGAGCCTCCCGTGTGCTGTGCGATGTCAGTGCACGTTAAAGATCCCCAGGTGGTCGAAATTATTCCGGAGACCTCCACCACGGCACATCATTCTTCTTTCATTTCCACCTTCCTCCCTTCCCTTACGGCGCAGTTCAGGTGTCCGCCGAGATATGTGCCATTTCCTTTCCTCAAAAACCAATTTATCTCAACGTGCTTGATGTAATATGTACGCCAGAGTGATGGGTCACGGCAACTTCTGTTGTGCTGTGGGGTGCACAAATTCTTCATCTCACAACGGGCGTGGTCTACCATAGGTTTCTTAGCGGTCAGCATGCTCAAAGTATATATTGCCACGTGCCTAACGACGTCTACCTTCACGGCTCCTCTGGTCGTGACAATATGTTGGATTGTAGAACTGCAGCTGGAGTGAATTCACTTCCAAAAGCTAGCCGTCGGGACAAAGCTTCGCAAAGAGAGGACTGTTGGTGATGCATGCCCCTGTAAAGATGTTGTGCACCGCGGCAACGTTCCGGCAGCAGATTCTTTCGTCAGTCAGGGTCGGCCGGCACTCGCCACACGAACAGCTGTCATCGGGAGCATCTCATTAACTTTTGTTCTCACGACTGTGTCACAAATGCATGCACGAGACATGACTCAAGTACTTACTTCTCCAAGTTCAGACCGTCTCCATGCTGCAGGTGACGCGGCCTGTCGTGTGACCCGACTGGCTCGTGCGGCGATGGGTCATACCTGAATGGCGACTCGGCCAGTCCAAAATAGTCGCATGAGTCGACTTCTAAAGACTCGCTGGTCTCGGAAGAGCTGTTCGTGCTTTCAGACATTTCGACAGCGCAGCTCCGGGTAGTTGCAATATCTTCGGGGACTTTGCAGCGCGGCGAACTCGCCAGTGACGTCACAGTCAATACCGCACGAAAGCGCCTCCCCGCTTTCGGTTTTGCGGTTTCGGTTTCGAGTTTTGCGTTTTTTGCTGTTTAAAAATTATTATAGGGTTTCTTTTGAAAACCCTGTATTGTACACATTAAAGGAGGTTCTTAGTAACACAAAACAGCCATTAACTTGAAATGGCCGAAAAATCGCCGGAGTTGCCCTTTGGCTAGTGTGAGCTGTACAGCACGGCTATGATTGGGAAAGTACAAATTTTTACAGAAAAAAATATTGCAAGGAAACATCTTAAGCACAGAGAGAAACCTTTTGATTCTGTAAGAGGATGATGCTGGCATTGTCAAGGAAGAGTCCTGGAACCCTGTGGCCCGAGCCATGAGCTGCTGCATCCAAGTCAGTTGAGCAGCTGCACCTCCCACTACTGCCGGTTTGCACTGCGTATGGGATCGATAGCCCTTATTAGAGGGCGTTCCCACGTGACGTGATGTAGAGTGGATGTTTGGTGGCACCACGGACACACATCTCTAAACGTGTTCTGAAAACTTTTAGCATTGCTTCGTGTGACATGTTGGCTGAAGAGGTCGCACATGGAGGGCGCGTCTCCACAGTTCTGGGATGTGTATCCTATGGGAGTGGTGTGTTGGATATGAAGTCGAGCAAGAAGGCGGCGAACCGACTCCGTTAGCGACAAGCGCATGTGCTGGTTTGTAAGTGCACCTCCCGGGGCTCCCTGAATTAAGTATTCACCACCCCAAGGGCCATAAGCTGGCTGTTTGAAGTAGTGACGGGGAGGTCAAGGGCACGCTTAACAATTTTGCGAAGGATGGCCTCAAAACATCCTCCTAGCTCTTGTTTCCATAGGTGGAGATAAGGAGTCGAATAGAGAATTCGACTGGTTACAAAGGCGTTTGCCAGCAGCAAGGCATATCCTTACTTCGTAACCCCCCCGCATTTGTTGGAAACCCGGCGGACCATGCGGCCCACCTGGTCCCCCACCTTACGGAGGTTGCGAGGTGCTGGAAGTAGAATATGTCTATTTAGGGCAGGTAGTGACAGCTGATCTGGATCATGAGAGGGAACTACCTAGATGAATAAGAATGGGGTGGAGCACATATGGCAGGTTCTCTCGGATCATGAATGGCAGTTTACCAATATCCCTCAAGAGAAAAGTATACAACAGCTGTACCTTACCGGTACTCACCTATGGGGCAGAAACGTGGAGGCTTACGAAATGGGTTAAGCTTAAGTTAAGGACAACGTAGCGAGGTATGGAAAGAAAAATGGTACAGGTGTAACATTAAGAGACTGCAAGCGGACAGAGTGGATGAAGGAACAAACGGGGGTTAATGACATCCTATCCTAAATCAAGAGGAAGAAATGGGCTTGGGCAGGGCATGTGAAGTGAAGGGATTCCAAGAGAAGGCAAGCGTAGCAGGGGGCGGCATAAAGTTAGGTAGGCGGATAAGAATAAGAAATATGCGGGAATACGGTGGCCGCTACCAGCGAAGGAGAGGGTGAATTGGAGAGACATGGGATCCTTTGCCCTGCACATGGGCGTCCGGAGGGGGGGGGGGGGGGGGCAAGGGGGGGCGGCTGCACCCCCCTGGAAAATCACTCACTCGAACCGTGAGTGATGGCCGCACGCCAGGGGCGGTGGTGCGCTCAGCCAAAAGGGTAAAAGCAGCCCCGCTTCCACGCTTTGGGTCACATCTGCGAAATGCCGCGTCCGGGCGGGCGTCGTTCCGCCGTTTTCAAACCACGCCATCGTTAGCTCTACTAAAAGGCGACCTGTTGCAGACATACAGCGGCACCGGCGAGCATGTGTTTGAGCCTTCTTACGATCGGTGTCTGTTTCTTTGATCTCTAGAGAGATAGAGGCACGGAGGCAGACAGTGCACAGAGCATCTTGTTTTCGCCTTCGTCGCTCGCTATAATCAGGATACGTTCGTACGCCGGCCACCGATGAATTCTTCAGGAGGGAAGGACAAATCAGCCGTATCCACCCCCGCTTTGTCGGGCTGCTCAGGGTCAAGCGGGCGGTGGGTTGGCACCGCAGCCGCCGCTCGCTGTCTCCTCCGATCCACGGGAGAGCGCAGTTCGGTAGAAGCGCCGCTTTCAGAATCTTCGGCAAAGGGGATTAGCTGCTTTTGTTCACGGCGACGCAGTCTCCAGAGGCGCCCCCACACCAGCATTTCTTGCGTCTTCTCCGAAAACCAGCGCCTTTGGTCAACGCAGACCGATGGCGCCTGCCTGGCTCGCCTGTAACCTCTGGCTGGGTCTCAAATCACAACAGCGCCCATGTACTGTGCGTGTCAGTGCACGGTAAAGAGACCCAGACCCAGGTGGTCGACATTATCCGGAACTCTGTACTACTCCGTCCCTCATAGCCTAATGCGTTTTGGGGCTCTGAACCCCATAAAAACACAACAAATTTTCCGACCGGAGTGGCGAGTGTTCCTTCCCCTCGGAAGTCGCGCGGCGTTCCTTTCACCCCCCAAAGTGCGCATTCGGGGATATTGCGGCAAGTAAGCCCTTGCACGTGTGCGCGCCTCTGTGTTTGTGCTTCGGTGTTTTTAGTGGCCGGTTGTCAACGAAGGTCAGGACAACCAAGACAGCGGACGAGAAAACGACGAGCGGCGAGCAGTGTGTGTGCGGTTGCTCGACTGTGCGGATGCGCGAGCAAGATGGAGCGAGGTGTATGAAGCGGCGAGCGTGCATTTATCTTGTAAAGAAGTTTTTGTTGTATATATAGTTGTCTTTTGTTTTCAACGTACGCGTTCAACCGTTTTTCCATTCAATGTGTATGATGAGTATGCACCGAGAGCGTGTAGTGAAGCACAGAAATGAATTTATCACCCGTGTAATTACACAATTCGCCCAGAAAAATCCGAGGCGCCTACAGTTGCTGTTCAAGGAAGACTGACTGAGTGACAGTAGTTACGTGTTTGTGAACATATTGTGCTGTGTGCTGGTCATCAATCCGGGTGAGTCGAGAACCCGTATACAGCAAGACTGAGCACTCTTCTCCACGAAGTGATAGTATCTTTTTGTATTTTTTATTAATTTTAATTGTTTTTCGTTGATAAACTTTAATGTATCTCTCCTAGCCGCGCTTTAATTTGCTGTTTGTAATTTTTCTTTCATGTGCGTATTTTACTTATTTTTTTTATTTATATATAAATAAATAAATTTACTCCGCAAATAGTGCCTTTTTGCTACGAATATACCCCCCCCCCCCCTCCGGCGCCAACAACCAATGGGCCCCCCCCCTGCAAAATATTCTGCGGACGCCCTTGGCCCTGCAGCGGGCGTAGTGAGGCTGATGACGATGATGATCGGAATGTGTTGGGGCCACACCAGTTCCAGGTTACTTTGCGCTCTTCTCTTGCGTCAGCGTTAAGTTCTGAAGACGATCATAATTCAAAAGACATTTGCTTGGCTATTGAGGAATGCCGCAAAAAGTCCGAATTCCTGGTGCGTACATCAAAAGGGACCAATTCAACAAGGTGGTGGAATGCAGACTGTACGCGGGACTACAGACGCAGAAAGGCTGCATGGAAGAAGCTCCTCCACAATCAGTGCCCGAAAAATTGGCATGATTATAAGTTTATTGCAGCCACTTTTAAACGCACGGTTTCGCGCGCTAAAGACGATTATGAATCTGAGCGTTTCGATTTCCTGACGAAATCAGGAAACCGACGTGCACTTTTCAGATTTTTACACTCGCGGAAAAAGGTACCGGCCCCAGGTAATTTTCCCTCATGTGTCTTGACTCCGCAAGAAGGAACAGACACCATTGAAACCATTGCCAAAGGATTAGAGAAGCGTTTCTCGTCTGCACTACCTTTGCACTCCGTGTGTGTAGCGTCAGTGGATCAGATTAAGCTTGTCCCTCAGGTTACCCTCTCAGAACTTTCGCCTATAGTGCTGAGGTTACCATCAGCTGCTCCTGGACCTGATAGGGTAACTTCAAAAATGATAAAGATCCTCTTTGAGGAGTATCCTAACTCTTTATTACAGCTAGTAAATGATTCCATCAATCATGCTTGGATTCCTCCTGAATGGAAACTCGCCAAAGTGATTCCTTTACCTAAAGTAATGGCGGCGGCTATTCTCTGGAAAATATTAGACCTATTTCATTGACATCCAATGTGGTTAAATTAATTGAAAGGGTCTTGCTCCTACGTATTTCGGAGTTTGTGGATAGTGAAAATATCCTCAGTCACTGTCAAATCGGTTTCCGTCGAAAATGTTCAATATGGAATGCCCATGTTGACCTCGAAAGTCGAATCCTCCTTGCGCGGCGTCAAAAAATGCATGCTGCTTTGGTTACATTAGATGTAGCCAAAGCTTACGACAGTGTGGAACACACCATATTATTGCAAAGACTGCAGACTCTGCAGTTTCCACACTACATAATTGCTTGGCTATCAGCGTTCCTAGATAAGAGGCAGTTTTATTGTACACTCCATGGTGTCAACTCTGGATGGTATAAACAAAAAACTAGAGGTGTTCCTCAGGGGGCAATCCTTTCACCCATACTCTTCAACATTCTACTGAGCTCAATTCCCAGTCATCACGAAATTCGCACGTACGTCTATGCGGACGACATTGCTTTTTTCTCGGCTGCTCCTGACATTCAATCTCTTTACGTGCGTCTGCAATCTTACCTGAACTTGCTTGAGAGTTGGTTGGGTGGCCTACGACTCACTTTAAATGTTAGCAAATGCGCTACCCTTGTTTTCCGACTCCAAGATCCTGTTGCTCTTTCTCTAACTTACAAGCAACAAATTATTCCCCAAGTTCAGTCTTTAAAATATCTTGGTGTCATTTATGACGACAAGCTCACATGGCGCTCTCACATTGACCATGTTGCAGCGAAAGGCACTCGTGCTGTGGGCATGTTGCGTAGATTAAGCAATCCCCGGTCTGGAATGCGGAGAGATGCACTTTTAATGATTTATGTTATGTACGTCCGACCAATGTTAGAATTTGGATCAGTGCTGTTTTCTGGTTCAGCTGCTTACAAAATTCGCCCGCTTGTTCTTTTAGAGCGGGAAGCTCTACGGTTGTGCCTTGGCCTCCCTAAATTTGTAGCCAATGACGTACTTTACCTTGAAGCTCGAATTCCACCTTTAGTATCTAGATTTAAATTTCTCACTGTTCAGACGTACCTCACGATATATGACTCAAGTTTCCACCGTTCCTCGTCTGTGTTTTGTTGCCAGCCGACCTTCTTTTTTGGAATCCACTGGCCTCGATTTCATACACCGCAGGTAGTACTGGTACAATCTTTACTTCACCCGTTAAATGTACTCCTGTCTGACATACTTCCGACACAGAAGAGTGGGCCGGCCGTGAAAATTGTCTATGATGACATTTTCCCGAAGAATGCAAAGCATTTACCATCAAGCATTTTAAATGGATTTTTAGAAGACCATTTAAAAAGCCTACCTGTTTCCATAATGATTGCTACTGACGCCTCCCAATGTGATGAAAAGGTATATTGCCCACTTCTGGATTGGTCTTTTTCTGTGCGTCTTCCGGATTTCACCCCAATTTTCCAAGCGGAGTTTCTGGCGGTGGTGCTTGCTCTTCGGAAACTAGACCCATCTTTCTCCGCAGTGGCTGTCATTACTGACTCCTTTTCTTTGTGCTTGTCCCTTGCCTCAGCTACGGATTCTCCAATCCTCAACACCTTCTTATCATTACTTCCTCCCCATTTGAGCCTTTTACATATGATATGGGTACCGGGTCATAGCAGTGTGACAGTCAATGAAGTGGCTGATAGCCTGGCAAAAGCGTCCCTCAATGGCCCCGTGCTACCTATTCTCCCGGCTACAGCGTACATCACAGCAGCGAGGTTTCGGAGAAGCATTTTGTTAGGCATGACATCAGGATCAATTTTAAGATCTGATGATTTCCTGCATCTTCAGTATCCGTGGAGCAGGAAATCATGCCATTCGCGACAGCTTGAAGTCTCTCTAACTAGGCTGCGCTGCCGGATTCCCCCCTTAAATTTTTATTTGCACAGGTCTGGTTTGGCGCTTTCTCCCGTCTGCGCATTCTGTGGTGAACAAGAATCAATAGACCATTTTTTGTTGTTTTGTCGACGCTTCACCATGATGAGACGTCGATATTTAGAGCAACCACTGCAACAGCTTGGCCTTAGTTTGAGCAGCCCGATCATTTTGTCATTTGGGGCCACCATTCTCGGTTACAGCCACAGGTCTGTTTTTACCGCCTTTCAAAATTTTTTACTGGAATCTAAACGGTTACCTTGCTAATATTTTATTCTTTATTTATTTATTTAATTTTTTACTCATCATTACTTTTTTTTTTTCTATCCACCGTTACTATTACTATTATTATTTTTTTTCATTCATTTATTTCTTAATCAACTCCCTCTGCTAGAGATCTTGCTGAGTCCAGCTCCTGCGTGCGTTATGCTTGCCCTGTTTCTTTTTAGTCTTTCTGCTTTCTCATAAAGATTCTTTTCCCTAGCATTCTGCTATTTCTATTTATTACTTCATTTATCTATTTATTTTACCCCAGAAAACAAAACTAAACAAACAAGCAAAAAATCTCAAAAACTCTCTATGCACCCCTCTTCTTGGCCGATCCCCCTCTGTGGGTATGCGCCATCCCATGAGGTGAACAACAACAACAACAACAACAGTCTGGCTTAGGCTGGCGAGTAGGATCTCGTGTGTTACACTGTCAAATGCCCCTTTAAGATCCAAGGCATGTACTACCTGGTCATTATGGGTGCATTTGAGGGGGTCAAGGACTTCCCGATTGAGTTGCAGGAGGACATCCTATGCGGATCTGTGTGGGCGGAATCCAAACATGGTGCTCGCAAAGACATGTTTTGTGTTCAAGATATGCAGATAACCGATCTCGCACCATCGTCTCCATTAGTTTGCCCACACAAGAGGTGAGAGAGATAAGGCGAAGTTTATCCGTGTCAATTGGTTTGCATGCTTTAGGAATAAAAGTGACCAGAGCTGTTTTCCAGTCGATTGGCAGGGGGGTGTCCCCGCGCCAAATTGCATTGATGTAGTCGAGGAGGGACTGGCATGCCAAGTCGGGCAGGTTCGTCAAAAGCTTGACGGTTGCCTTATCCCTTCCTGGTGCAGTGCCCCATTTCATTTTGGCGAGAGCCGCCCACAGATCATGGAATTGGAAAGGTTGATCCAGCTCCATGTTCTCTCCGCCTGCATAAGAGTACGCAGATCCACAGGGGTCTTGGTCTGTACACAGATACTGGTCCCGAAGTTTCTGTGCCAGTTGAGTCGTGTTGCCAGGGAAAGCATGCATGGCTCTCCAATTCGGCCATGTCAACTTGAATAACACAGTGGCACTGAGGCTTTAAAGACCGCACTAAGCGGGCCAATTTCTGCCTCCACGTACCTTGAAACCTTCGAGTCCCTACCAGCCGTGGTTGCCCTCCACGAGCCAGGCCTAGGCGCCACACTTTCAAATTACATGACGTTCCAACAGGACCCCGCGTCTTGTCTTCTCGTTCACAAAGCCTACGCAGCCAAATTAGTGGATCTCGACCTCTAACTCGAGTGCTCGAGGCGCAGCGGGCAACGATCTACGCCCGCAAAACAGTGATCTGGGAGGAAAGTTGAGCATTTTGAGGTTTGGGGCGGAAGGAGCGTTGGCGACGTTTATGGCAATGCCACGAACGGAGAAGGTAGGGCACAAGTAAGCTGAACTGGGCTAGTCGGAGCAATTGCATCTTCGAAAAACGTAGCGCGAAACACAAGACACAGGTAAGGTGAAGACACGCTCGTGTCCTGTCTTCACCTTACCTGTGTCTTGTGTTTCGCGCTACGTTTTTCGGAGAAGGTAGGGGTCTGGGCCTGGCATCGGATGACGAGACTGAACGCGACGGCTACTGGACATCAGCACTGCGTAGATGCGTGACGTCTAGTCGTAGGATTGAAAGGCGTGCCAATCAGTGTTACCAGATGACATCGAGGGATGTGGGAAAGAGAGGTGGTAGTATGGATGAGAAAGTGGTCACTAGGAAGAGTTTTGGCTGTCACCTGCCAGTGAAAGGAAAGTGAACCCCGAGAGAAGGTGAGGTCGGGTGTCGTGGGGCGCTGTGAGACAGTGCCCGCTAGGAGCACTAAGAAGGGTGAGGTGGCGTTCCTGGGCCAGACAGGCGGCCGGGTTTGGGGGTAGCCCCAGAGTGTGTGAGAGGCATTAGTTACCATCAAAGAGGCGATGGGAGGTAGAAGGAAGAGAGTGAAATAACTTGAAAGTTATTAAAATTACTTTGATTACACAATGAATGTTTACTACTGCCCTCATGGGGCACATTTGAATAGCAGAATTTAAATCCTGGATCAGTGGTGAGTGTGCTCGGCTCAAGCCCAGCCCAGTACTCGGGTTCAAGCCCAGCCGCACGGCGGCCGCGTTCTGATGGAGGCGAAATGCAAAAGGCGCCCGTGTGCTGTGCGATTTCAGTGCACGTTAAGATCCCCAGGTGGTCGAAATTATTCCTGAGCGCTCCACAAAGGCTCCTCTTCTTTTTTGCTGCCACGGTAGATCAGTGGTTATGGTGCTCGGCTGCCGACCCGAAAGATGCGGGTTCGATCCCAGCCACGGCGGTCGAATTTCGAGTGAGGCGAAATTCTAGAGGCCCGTGTGCTGTGCGATGTCAGTGCATGTTAAAGAACCCCAGGTGGTCGGAATTTTCGGAGCCCTTCACTAAGGCGTCTCTCGTAGCCTTAAGCTGCTTTGGGACGTTCAGACACCCTACACCAATAGACCAACGACACAAGCTTTCTCTCCTTTCATTCACACCTTCCTCCCTCGCTCCCCTCAAGACACCTAGAAGTGGGACAGTTACTGCGCATTGTATTTCCTGAAAATTTAAATTTCACCGGACTCTACAAAACCAAACCCAAGAAAAAAGAACGAACAAAATAAAGTGCCCCGGCCGCTGCTGTCACACTTCGCTGGAGGCGAACTGCTAGGGGTCCGTGCACTATGCATATCAGTGCACTTTAAAGAACTCGAGGTGGTCGAAATTATCTGGAGCCTTCCACTACGGCGTCCCGCATACCCGGACTTGATGTGGGATGTTAAAGCCCATAAACCCATAAAGGAGTGTTTCGCTTTCTTAGTGGCCGCCGGAGCACAAAGTGAAACTGTGGGACTTCCAAGAAGCTAGCAGAGCCTGTTTTGTTTTTCTAACCGCTCGTCGCGTGGACACCCTTGCTCCTACCTGCTCCTCGAGGAGCCGCCGCCGCGCCCACGGAGCTCCGTGGCCGCGCCTAACAGATGGTATGTTTTCAATTGGTCGAAATGGTCGTGACGTCACAGTGCGCGAATTTCAAACGGTCAATTGTACTTTGGCTAGTAACCATGCAACCAATTAAAGGGATCGTATGGTGAGAGGAAAGAAAAATGCTTAAAACAATTTGCGCAAAGACGGGCTACTCGTGTGACGTTTCTACAGGTGTTTTTTTGTTCTTATTTTGTTCTCTCGAGCGCTGTGCCTGAACACCTACCGGGAGCTGCGCGAGGCGCACCTCGCATATCTTGCCCAGACTGTCCGGTCGTCGCCTTCTGGACCGGCTACATATACCACAAGACCATCACATTGAGGAAAGCAGTACGAGCGCCCGAACTATGGAGAAGCGCCCTCCGTGTTCCACACCCTCCTACCAAAGTGGAGAGACCACAATGGACGGCGTCAGGTGCGGGCGAATGCCCTACACCACCGTTATGGCTCCAAACACGGCATTTTCTACGTAGACGTTGCAGGCCCACACCATTCCAGGGGAGGATGGTACACGGCTGCAGTCATTCACGAGGAAAGACAGGTGGACGGCCTCACTTTTAAGGCCCCTAACGCAACCCACGCAGAGGAGGTAGCAGTCAGCCTTGCTGCTTCCCACCCTCAATCTAAATAATCTTATCCGACTCGTGAGGGATCTGGCGAAATTATGAGCTGGGCTGGATAACGCCTACAACGCAAAGAGTACTTCGAAGAGCAGCTCGGGATCAGAACCCCACGATATGATTTCTCATTTGGACACCAGGTCACCACCCAGGTAGCATCGAAACATTGCGATAATGTTACATTTTTGTTACGCTCAAATTCAATGTACTTAATGTTGCTTTTTTCTAATGTTTTTGTAATGTTACATATAAATGTTCGAATAACCTTCCCCAAACATTCATGGAACATGTAAACAACATAAATGCAACATTCTCGAAAATGGTGAAGCAGCCCCGCACAAGCATGCAGGCCTGCCAGTGGTGACGGCACACAACTTACAACACTTCGCAAGAACCAACAAGAGTGACACCTTCTCCACTACACTACAGCACAGCAACTCGTATTCACTCACCTCCGAACAGATATCATGCCGCCGAGCTTATATACTCGCTACTGCGGGATGTACCATGAGTGACAGTGGGGAATGGGTAATAACTAAAGTTTTGCGACAAAATAATGGGGCTCTTCATGTAATCTATGGTGAGTACTAAGAGATGTGGTTACAAGGTACTGTTAGTTGAAAAACGTCTTTACTCTAAGCACAGTGAGAAAATGTCTGGAAGTCCGTGCTCGAAATATATTTGCAATGTTGTTTTATAGTTGCGACTCTAACATTATAAAATTTAGATTATATTAAAACAACGTTTGTTTAGAATGCGAAAGTAACGTTTCCTATGCAACTTATAACGTTATATGTTAATTTGTAATGTTAATGTAAAGTTACTATGCAACATGTAACATTACTCCAACTTACATAACATTTTTATAACACCATTCTAATGTTCGGTGATACCTGGGCAGGGCTTACCAGGCAACGAGACCGTCACCTCGGCCGCACGCGCACTCACTAACCGGGCCCCCGACGTAGACCCTCCCGATCAGGATCAGGACACCTGTCCTCTTTTAACATTCAAAGATATATCCGTTCATTACCGGGACTCGCACAGTCAGTGCCCGGCTCCTCCCTCTCAAGGGGCTAGGAAAAGCAGGCGAAAGAATACTTAGACTCTATACTAACATTCTACTGTGCCCGGCAGTACTCAAACATTTTGATCCTTCCTTCTCTGCTCTTTCTGTGGGGAGGTGGCCGACACCTTCCACATTGTCTGGGCATGCCAGCAAGATCCTTCTCTTCCGCCCCTGACCCATTCCCCTCCTCTCGAGAGGACTGTGAGGCGGCCCTGCTCGGCTGCCTGGACCTAACTGCCCAACAAGCCCTGGTTCAGCGAGCTCGTGTGGCCGTCCAGACCAATGGGGGGTCCATGCATAGGGGGCTCCACCTAGTATTGTAAGGGCAGCGGCCTACTAGAGGCTGCTTCCCTGTAAACCTCTCAGTAAATATTATTACATGCTTTTCACCATCAGTTTTTTCTCTTGTGACATTCAACTACTTTCCTTCGTAGCCCGAGTCGCTTTGGGACGCTGAACACCCAACTTTCCTCCACTTACGACTTGCACTTTGGACTTTGCTTTTTCGTCTGACTGCACATTTCTCGTCTTTGGTAAAGCATTCGATAGTTAACTTACTGGTACTTATTACATAAACTAAGTGTGCTGAACATTGACCCTGCAGTTCTTAACTGGATCCGTGGATTTCCTTCTTCTTGTGTCAGCATTAATGACGCTTATTTCTCTACCGTACCACTTGGTTCTGGGGTTCCTCAAGTTCAGTACTTGGCCCCCTTACCTTTTTTGTCTTCTATATTGCTGTGAATTGCCGTTCGCCTCTGTACCGTACCGTACTCTGTATTGTGAAAGCAAAATAAATATCTCTTGCCAAGGAGCATGCCCCCACAGGAAAGAGGGGGAATGAAGAATGAATGCAAAGAATCATGGGAAAATTATCTGCCAGCTATTTCCGGTTCCAATTTTCTCCCGCACCCTGCCTATTGCATAGCAATCAGGCATCATTTGCTCACTCATTTGTGCTGCGCCATCGCTCATTTTATGGCATTACCGCAAGATCGGTGCGCGCTGCGTATGAACGTGTCCCGAGCCCAGAAGATGGAAATAACGAAAGGTGTGTTTTATCATGGCTATAATATGCCAGCATAAGGTGGCTGTTCTGCATAAGCACCGAGTTGGTTTCACGCGAGTTTAAACTATGGCTGAAATGTGCACAGTTTAGCAAACATGTATTTTCTTCACAGTGTGCAAAGACTGCCAGCAGACGCCCCTCAAAGAGGGCCCTCCAGCCAATGGCATCGACCGCTTTTCATGACGCCACAGTCAATCCGATTGCACCGTGGTTATTTCCCTCAATCATCTATCAACCCCTGCGATTTCCAGGCCCACGGGGATCGGTCAATGGCTGGAGAATCGGTCAACACAATTGGCTGGAGGTGCTCCTGTGAGGGGAATTTCCCCTCTGTTCTCGAGTTGCATCTGACAATAGCAAACTATCCACATGTGCCACTGTGCGCACAGCGAGTCAACATATCACACTACATATGCATAAAAAGCCCCGCACCATTTACATTACTTTAGTTGCATTAAGTGCGAACACACACTACGCAGCAGAGCAGGGTCGACATTGCACTGGTCTTGCGATGATGCAGTACAATCAGCGATGTCGCAGGGCAAATAAATTAGTACAACAAGCGATTTGTCGCACCAACTACGGCAATCAGATGCTACGTTACAATATGACACACTTATTAAACCAATTACAGTCCATGAATATCGATATTTCCAAAAGCAGCTTGCGCGAAATTAAAGCTGCCTTTAAATAAGCAACAAAACGTTAAGTATATTCTTTTTTTTATGATGTATGAAATATTTCGTATGTTTAAAAAGTTATCTCTAGCGTTTGACCGATCTTCCAATGTTTGTTCCTGTATGCCATGTAAAGGGGGGTCCGGGGTCCCTAACGTGATCTGCGATCACTTTTTACCCGGACCTACCCACATCTACGATGTAAATAAAACAAACTTCAAACATTAACACAGCAACTGCTATTGAAGCAAGCAAGCGAGCGGGGGGGGGGAGTTCAAACTGGAAGTAGCAGTAGCAGTCGACTTTCCCACTTTCCCATGATCCTTTGGGCTAAATGTGGAAACGCATGCCACCCATTTCGAAAATGCTTCTCGTCCACGTCGAAACGCTGTTGAGAGTGACAGCGACCAGCCAATCATGGCCGGCGAAGAATTCACGTGACCAGGTGCTGTTGCTGAATATCTCAAAAATCGTCACTGCAGAGTTTAAACTTCACAGAACTCTGTGGCTTGCTGAAGCTTGGCTCTCGGTAAAAATGACATCTGTAATCTTGAGGCACTTCTTTAAATTACGCTCGATTTGGCATCCCCCTTTAGCGTACCTTACGTTTACAAGCCCCCCAATAGAATGGACAAACACTGTGGTCTGTCTGCAATGACAAACACTGCGGTGTCTGTTTGCAACGTCCTCCTTTGTGCTTTGCACTGCAATATGTTATGGATGACCAACTAGCCGGTACTGTAGGGAGCCTGCTCTATTAAAGGTGCACTGAAGAGGAATCTGAACTTGTCTTTTTGCCGCGGGAACTCAATCTACACGTTCCTAGCATTCTTAGAAACTGCGACTTATTGCCCTGTGTGGCCTATTTTCCTAATTAAATCGAATTAACGTCCGGCTCCCGCCCTTTTTTTTAATTCTGCCTCGTACGGTGGGCGGAGTCGACCAACGCGTGGAGTGCCTTTCACCCAGCTCCGTGGCGGCTTGCCGCTCTGCCATCGGCGGAGTAATACGTAGTAGTCCGTAGTAGCAAATAGTCCGCGCATATTTTTATTTGAGGGCTTATTTTGCGGCTATATTATCTGCGAATGAAACTATTTATTCATGGAAAGCTAAAAAACAAAATAAAGTGAAAGCAAAGCCTCCACGGAGCTGGCTGAAAGGAACTTCACGCGTTGGTCGACTCCGCCCATCGTACGAGGCAGAATTAAAAAAAAAGGGCGGGAGCCGGACGTTAATTCGATTTAATTAGGTGAATCGGCCATACAGGGCAATAAGTCGCAGTTTCTAAGAATGCTAGGAACGTGTAGGTCGAGTTCCCGCGGCAAAAAGACAAGTTCAGAATCCTCTTCAGTGCACCTTTAATATCTCCAGCTGTTATACCAGTACTGGCATTTTGTGATGTTGCGAGGGAAGTTTCCATTCATTTTACCACGGCTGAAGCATGAAACCGGGTAGAAGAGCCATGATTCCCATTGTCTTTCCATCTGCTGGCAGCCTAGCAGATGATCTTCCATGGTATCGTGTCTCATTTCTATCCCTCATCGCCCGAGTCTGGGACGCTAAACCTCCCACACCCTTTCAGGCGCATTGTGCACAATTGTGTAAGTGGCAAACTAACAGCTTTTTCTGGGAAACTGGAGCACTCAACAGTGATTTCTTTATTTCAGTCAAATTGAGCACCCTTCTTGTTGCAAATAAGTTGCTCTTTTGTACCATGTAGCGAATGCAGTAAATAATATTTCACACAAGAGTGAGCTAGGTAGCACTTTGTTCGCCGTTTTTGTGCACACAGATTTTGCCGCGAGTGAAAACATCGATTGCTTTTGCTCAATTTCGAGTGTAATGTGAACCTTCGAAGCACAAAGCGATTCCACGATCCCTAAGGTGTTTACCTGACACACGAGAACATTTCGATGTTATTATTTCTAACAAATCTGACCCTTTCTATGGAATTCTCCACATTGTTGTAAAAACTTACCTGCTGGTCTTTCACGTTTGAAAACTAACAAATTCCCTTTCTTGAGGCCTGAATATGCTACTTAGGTGAAAAAATAATTGATTTCAGCCAAAACAAAAAATGGCACCTGAAAGGGATAAACCGACCAGTTGTTGTGGGCTGGGTACAGGCTTGATATTGGTGGGCGCAGGGCAGTTCCATCCCTCTTTGCCACGCAACCCCACCAATCAAGACTGCTGCTCTAGGCACTCTCAGCAACCAGCACACGAATGTGCACGGCAGGGAAGCAGAAGCCGCACAAATGTACCAGATGGCGCTTTATACCAAACGGCATCATACATTCGACGACACCGCACAAAAAAGGACGCAAAATGTGAGGGCGCTGCCAGTTCTAGAAGAGCTGTGGGGAGAAACAAGATGTCAAGAGTGGACAAACCTGCAAGTTACAAGTGGCAAAGGAAAGGCTGGGAAGGGGGAAAATGGAAGCGTGTGACGAAAAGCCAGTGCCACAAAGAAAGACAGCAGATTATTCTGGAAAACATTCACCAACAACTGAGAAGGGGGCAACAGCGCTGAAAGAACAAGACAGGGAAAAGAAAAAAAAACTGTGCGCACAGGTGGCCACACCTCCTCCTCTTGGGGGGGAAAAAAAACGGCAAAGGTGTGAAGCAACGTAATTTGCCAGGTAGAAATGCATGTGCTTTTTTTTTTTTTCGTTCTTTTTCCCCCCCGGCACACTACACTTCTGTCCATGCATTTCTATGCCCGCCACTTTCAGTCACCAGCAGAGTCACTTGGCCTCAAAATGGTGACACACCGGTGAGAGGATGCGGGTCGGAGGAGGGGCGGAGGAGAGCTTGTCGGTAATAATAAATAGTCCTCGGGCGGACGGTGTTGCCAAAGTTCTCCAGAGGCTGGCAGAAGAAGCGGGGCCGCATTGTCTCAAGAGTCCCGTTCGCGTATCTCGTCATTGTCACTGGTGACTAGAGTCCTCCTCGAGAATCTTGCGGCCATCCTTGAACCGGTGTGCAAATGGGTTGGCTGTGCTGCAACACGCCTGCTCCGGCCCGACTGCACAGAGGAGAAAAAGAGAAGGCAGGCTGACTCCTCGTCTTCGTAAAAAGCTCGGTAATTAAAATTTCATTAATTGGACTTTTTGAATTGTTCAAACCGTAATAACTGGTATGGCCATGCTCCATAGAGGATTACATACAATGCAGCATATTCATTTGAACACTATCGGTACCACCACTGTTAATATGAACTACACATTGCCATGCAAACTGAGCCAACCGAGGAGCCCGCCCACAAGACTTTCTGGTTGAGATATGCAGGCAAAAACAGCAAGAGAGGCCAAAGGTGGAGTTGGTGGCTCTGTAGCCAGCAGCTGTATGACAACATCTCGCAGCATGACCCCAGAGGCTTGAAATTTGACTGTTGCTCATTTAAAGGGGGATGCGGCTTTCAGAAAAATTTTTTCTACTTCTTGATACAGTAGAACATTCTTCCAGGCTAGTTGGTTTGTTTTCAAGGAACTGCGCAAAAGCATGAGGACAGCAGGAGTAGAAACGCACAGACTACCCAACTGCTTATTCAAGGAAGCGAAAGCTGGCTATTTAAGGCGGCAACCCAGGCGGCCAAAGCCTTCATCACCATTGCCATCGCCAGTAGCAAGATATAGCGATGCCATTGTGCTTTTTTTGTGTGCGTGATGTTTGTAAAGCTGCTTTGGGCCTATGCTGCTTTCCCCCCCTCCTTTTCTCTCAGAACGAGCGGAGGCCGGCGGCAATTCACCTTAGTTTTCAAGAAAAACAAAAGTGGTTGTATGGGCGTGTTGGTGAGACATGATAAAAAGTTAAAGCACAGCGAGACGAGAACGGTGAAAGAGACGAGAGACAAACGAGCTGTAGAAAGTGTGAGTCAAGCGATGACCCCAGTGAAGCACCCATTTCCTGCCAGAGTACAGAACCCAGTGTGAAATCCAGCTGCGTGCCTTTAAAGCTCGTTGATTCAACACTGACGGGACCGCGAAAAATTGTCGAATTATCCGACTGTCGAAATATCGAATGAACAAAAAAACAATGTTTGCCGCAACAGGACATACCTTTATTTGGCAACGAAATCTGTTATCGTCGTCTGCTTTTTCGAGTGAATCTGAGCGACTATGATAGGTCTAACAGCTGCCAGGTGCTCTGCGGCACATGCACCATCAGGGATTTGTTCACAGAAGTCCTCCCGCACGGACAAGGCTTCTGCGGCTTCTTTCACAGTGCACTTCGGCATTTGGGACAACTGCTCACAATCACCACCTTCCGACGAATGGTTGTTGTCAGCGCCTGTCACTTCAATTATTTCACCCTCGGTCAGCTGACAGGACACAAAAGCGAGACGCGCAGGCACTGCGCGCTACCCACTTGAAAGCAGCGCGCGGAGGAGGTGAAGCGCGCGCGCGGCTTCGGCCGCTTATCTGTTTTTTCAGCCAGCGTCCGCTTTGGCGGACGCGGTTGTTGCTGCAAGGCGCGTCTTATCTTTCCTCTGATCTTTTAACTCTCCTCTATCTGCACGTGGCAGCGGTGGTGGCTCGGCTGGAGCCAGTAGGCAGGCCCGTGCAATTTCCTTTCATCCTTCTCTCAGTCGCAACAACAACAAGAAGCTCAGTAAGCACGCTGACAAAGCATGCAATTACCAAAAAAATAACCGCGATCGTAGCAGCAAGAACACGTGGAAACGACGACGCAAGCCAAAATGAGACGATATCAACACGACTGCTGCGACACAACAAAGCACAAAGAAAAGACGCCAGGTGCTTCGGCCACCGCTAACCTCGCTTCCCTCGCCCTCTTTCACGCTGCTGATGACGATGACCATACGGATGGCCTATCAGCCATACAGTAGCACCGATCGTGGCAGTGTTTTTTTCTTCTTTTTGCTCTCGGCACACCGGCTTGGCGGGGTTGCGACTGACTGAGAGAAGGATGAAAAGGAAAAGTGCACGGGCCTGCTTCCTGGCTCAAGCCGAGCCACCACCGCTGCCACGTGCAGATAGAAGAGAGTTGAAAGATAAGAGGACAGAGTGAAAGAGAGAAAAGACGCGCGTCGCAACAATCGCGTCCGCCGGAACGGACGCTGGCTGGAAAAACAGATACACTGCCGCAGCCCCGGCTTGCGGGGTGTGGAGTGAAGTCGAATTAACCGACGCATGTCAAAATTTGTTAGAATTAACGAGAGTTTCGCCCCACAGGCTCCTATGTATAATTGTAGGAACCTCGCGTGCGCGTCGAATTATCCGATTTTCTGAATTAACGGGGGTCGAATTAATGAGCTTTCACTGTACAAAGAATGCACCTTTGTCCCCAGAAGTACCTGCCCACTAATGCGTGAAATTATCGAGGCAGAGATAATAGATAGTTTAGGAGAAAACTGCGCGTCAAAGCAGTCCATTGCTTTAGCGTGCAAGGAATTACAGTACTTGCGACGTCATTGAATGGTTGCAGACTGCGCATGTATGATACCGGCCACGATCAGCCTTTGCATGCTGCTTTGTTATTCACAATAAACTGTTCAAAGTAAGCACACGTTTGTCTCTCGTTTCTTTCACCGTCCTTGTCTTGTTGAAGTTGAAGTTTATTTCCTCTGTTACGAAGGAGGAGCCGGGACTAAAAGCTGTGGTGACAGCTTGACAAAGGGTCCCGGCTCCTTTACATTCCCGACAGTACAGGAGGAAGACGATGGCTATACTCATACATACGTACATACATACATAAAAAATATATCAGCAAGATGAATACATCACTCACTGCTTGAAAGAAATAAATAAATCAGCATTTTACAGACCACTTATGCACATCATGCACTAACGAACACACAAAAAAAGGTAATGTCATAAATCATCACAAAAGAACACCGCAAATAAAATTAAATAAAAATAATAAACGGCACTTGAAATTCAAGGAAAACAGTTTGTCCGGCAATATTCCAGAATTTCAAGTTTTGATTTGTTGGTTATATCAAATTTTTCTTGGATTAATTTGTTCAGCAGAGTTGGAAGGTTATAACATACGGATTCATTCACATAGTGGGCTCTTGGTGTTGGGGCAAACCAAGTTTCTTTATGTCTCGTGTCACGGCAGCTGGTGTTTTCTCTGAGTTGTGCAAGCAAAATGATGAGATTATTGGGGTGTTTTAATTGAGATTTATAATTTAATAGTAGTCTGTAAGTATAAAATGCGAATATGGGAAGAATTTCATACTTTGCAAAAAGACTAGTGGTAGAAGAAAATAATGGTACATTAGCAATACACCGCACTGCTTTTTTCTGTAGCAGATGTATCTTTCGAAGATTAGTTATGCCTGTTGTGCCCCAAACTATGTTACAATATTGAAGATTAGAAAGTACTAACGCATTGTAAAGCATGATTTTTACCTTTGTTGGAAAGATGTGTCTAAAACGCGCAAGTATACCCAGGGCTGAGGCAACTTTAGAACGAATGTATTCTATGTGTGCATTCCAATATAAATTGCTTGAAAAGGTTACTCCCAGTGTTTTTACAGACTCAACGAGTTCAATAGGCTGATTATCGAATACGGCTTTGATAGGATGTGATATTTTCTTTCCCTTAGGACGGAATAACATAATTTTTGTCTTCATCGGATTTATTCGCAGATAATTTGCTTCTGCCCATAAGCCGAGTTGAGTAAGTGCACTGTTTGTTTGTTTTTCAATGTCTGTTTCGGAAGTACCTGTGATAAAAAAAGATGTGTCATCAGCATATGATACTATATGAGCGCTACTTGTGCAGTGGAAAATATCATTTATGTAAATTAAAAACAGTAATGGCCCAAGTATGCTGCCTTGGGGCACTCCGCATGTTATAGAGAGGGTAGAAGAAGTTGCTCTGTTTACATCTACGTACTGAGCTCTGTACGATAAGTAGGATTCTAATAAATTTAGCGCTACGCCACGTACACCATACCTATTTAATTTAGAAAGAAGAATATTATGATTAATGAGGTCAAATGCCTCAGAAAAATCGATATAAATACCAATGGCGAGTTTATTTTCTGTGAAAGACTTTATTATAATTTCTTTCTGTGTTAGAAGCGCCGTTTCAGTAGACCTGTGCTTCCTAAAGCCATGCTGGAAGTCAAGTAATAAGCGATTGTCATCAAAATATGAGGTAATTCTGGTGTGGATTATTTTCTCAATACCTTTAGAAAGCACAGGTAGTATGGAAATCGGTCGATAGTTATTGAGTAATTTTTTATCTTCATGCGTTGTGCGCTTAAACTTTATATTATTTCAAGAAAAAAGCTACAGAATACGCAGAAGTGCACGGCAGCCTGGTGGCACAGTGCCAATTGGGAGCATTTGAAAAAAAAAAAATTACCGACGATTACGTTACTTCCTAATGCGAAATTTGAGCGCAGCAAATAAGCTGTTTCACCTTTTCGATAGTGAGTCAACCCCAGCTGCGGAGTTGGTTTCAGGGACAACGCCGCCGATGCCGACACAAACAATATGATACCCTCGCTTCCGCAGCGCTAAGAACCAGGTCTAGCCGTGGGAAGGTGGTCACGTATTCGTCGACGTGAAATAACCGGCGCGTCGGCAACTGAAGAGCACCCTATCCGCCACACAAGAACAGGGGGGGGGGGGACCCTTTCCTCCTCTTTCTGCATGGCGGCGACGGTGTTCTATGCAGTCACGTTATCTTGACTCTCTAGCGGCGTCAGCGGCATCCAGCGGTATCAGTCGGTCGCTGCTAGCGCTGGGGGGATGAAAGGGGGGCGGAGCTGGTTACGAGGCCGACGACAACGCGAAACCCAGGAACGGACGCCAAAGAGCTGCGCTCTAAAACGCTCGATACCGGCAGAACCCGAAAGCACCGCATCAAGACGTGCAACAACCAGAGTGAAACCTCATTTCATGGAGAGACTGCTGCATATCCCGAACTGAGGCCAAGGCAGCGAAGTTCGTCTGGGAGCTGTGTGCAAGATCACCTCCGAGGTGCACCTCCAGACTCACGAGGGGGCTTGGCATCGAGGGTGCAGCGATTGATGAAGCAAAAGAGCTTTCAAGTAAAACTTGTTGCTGAGCGAGTTGGTGCATACTTCCTGAAAAAAGTTAGTGCAACACATGAACAACCACGAGAAAGAATGACAGGATGACGCGCTACTGACAACTGAATTCTTTAATGAAAGACACACAGAATATATATGGTCATCGTCACGCCACCTATCAGCTGCAGTAAACGTCAGAAGTCGGTGAAAGATGATAAAACGATAAAATAAACCCTTCGACACGAGGGGAGTTAAAAGCGATAAGAGAGTTGATGAGTCTTTAAAAGCAAAAAGGAAAACAACGAAAAGATGTGACGAGGTGTATAAGGCCAGAATAACATGTCTGAATGGAATCCGAAAGGACGAAAGCGATAAGGAAAAGCCAGAAAACAGAACACACCTTTTAACTGAATTCAAGCACTGAACACCAGTGACCACAGCAGAAAATGCAGTGCTTGAATTCAGTTTTAATATGTTAATACAGTAATCCCTCGTTATAACGAAATCGCTTTACTCGAAATATCGATTTATTCGAAATTTCTTCCGGTCCCGACCCAAACGCATGCATTTTAAGCAGCATTACTCGAAGCGCACGAAGAGCTTGACCCGCTTAGAGCGAAGTGGCGAGCGGAGGCATCGCCGCCGCCGAGCGTAGGCATCGCCACCATGGCGGCGACCCTTTGCGCATGCAGTGCCAAATTAATACCGCCGACGAATTAGACTCATGCAGACATAGAACAGGCCACAAAAGTACCAAACCCACGATCGATGACCTGCCTAGTAAAGGGGACCAAGGGAGTGCCGAGTGTCCCCTGCTCAGCGGGACCAAATTCCATGGTGCACCGCGCCCGCACCGTTAATCTCGGTCGGAAGCGCATTCCTGGTGTTCCCCGTGACAGAATCCACACGAAAATAGAGTTTTCCTCGCGCTTTGCGATGCCAGAAAACCGCAGTGTTTTGGATGCGGAAAAGTGGCCGGTCATGCTCGATTTGCGCCATTCGACTGGACAAACGGTCTAAATGCGTGGAAAGAAAAGCGAGTGCGATTCACCATGGCGTGAAGTTGCGAACGGCGCCGCAGCGTCCGATCGCAGCTCGCCGCCTGCGTCCAACCGGCTAATGACGGGCCGCTCGCGGCAAACGCAACAACGGGAAGTGGGAGCCAATGCGAGCGCGGAGAGCGGCAGCGTCCTGATGACGTAGGGCACGCTCCTTTGAGCCGGGCCGGCTTGCCCGAGGCCGGTCTCGACGCGTTCGCTCGCTCGATCGCGTGCGTCGAGACCGGCCGTGGCCTGCCAGCCTTGACGCCGGCCGCCGGCGTCTGCTAGCTCCATTGCTGGAGGTGTCGCGGAAATCTAACGTATCTTTTATTATGGGACTAGTTGACAGTAAACGGGTGCCGAGTGTAGCGCCTTTGAGTGCTGTCCAGTCAGTTGCGGCGTCGATGCAAAACCGGCTAGGCTTAGGGGCGACCAGGGCAGTTAGGGAGAAGCGCGCAGTTTGTCACCCGGCGTTCCTGCAGGCGGCATCGTTGCCAAAAGCTCCACTCTTGCACAGGCATGCTGTCGTTGCTCGAGTCTAGGAGGCAGACTTTATGGTAGCATGGCTGCTTTGTATTTTTCTTGTGCGAACGGGAAGTAAGACGAAACTGCCGGCCCTTCGATCAGCCTGGATCCCGCCTGGATCACAAAAATGAGCTAAAGCTTGTTCTTGATAGAGATAATAAACTTTGGTATAAGAAATTTGAAAACTGCATCACTTTTGAGGATCGCTGACCAATACTGAGTTGCCGGTAGAAGTAACAAATGTGCTACGAGCAAATTTTGTAGCAACAGCTACACTGGCCACGAACTTGCGATTGCGCTGTGGCAGTGCTATGCCTGCATGAGTCTAATTCGTCGGCGGTATTAATTTGGCACTGCATGCGCAAAGGGTCGCCGCCATGGTGGCGATGCCTACGCTCGGCGGCGGCGATGCCTCCGCTCGCCACTTCGCTCTAAGCGGGTCAAGCTCTTCGTGCGCTTCGAGTAATGCTGCTTAAAATGCATGCGTTTGGGTCGGGACCGGAAGAAATTTCGAATAAATCGATATTTCGAGTAAAGCGATTTCGTTATAACGAGGGATTACTGTATTAACATATTAAAACTTAATTCAAGCACTGCATTTTCTGCTGTGGTCACTGGTGTTCAGTGCTTGAATTCAGTTTTAATATGTTAAAAGGTGTGTTCTGTTTTCTGGCTTTTCCTTATCACTTTCGTCCTTTCGGATTCCATTCAGACATGTTATTTTGGCCTTATACACTGCGTCACATCTTTTCGTTGTTTTCCTTCTTGCTTTTAAAGACTCATCAACTCTCTTATCGCTTTTAACTCCCCTTGTGTCGAAGGGTTTCTTTTATTGTTTTATCATCTTTCACCGACTTCTGACGTTTACTGCAGCTGATAGGTGGCGTGACGATGACCGTATATATTCTGTGTGTCTTTCATTAAAGAGTTCAGTTGTCAGTAGCGCGTCGTCCTGTCTTTCTTTCTCGTGTTTGTGTGTTGCACTAACTTTTTGCAGGAAGTATGCACCAACTCGCTCAGCAACAAGTTTTCCTTGAAAGCTCTTTTGCTTCACAAATCGCTGCACCCTCGATGCCAAGCCCCCTCGTGAGTCTGGAGGTGCACCTCAGAGGTGATCTTGCACACAGCTCCCAGACGAACTTCGCTGCCTTGGCCTCAGTCCTCATTGCATTTTCAAATTTGGCAGTGCTGATGACGTCACTACCACTTGACCAATCAGAGACCTTTCTTATAGAGACACCCCGTGGTTTCTGCAACACAACTTAAATGCTATCGCATATCAGTAACGCCTCAATGTGTGTGCCAAGGCAGTGACAAAACGGCATGTCAACCAGTACCAGAATTTTGCTGGGGCGAAACGCACACAGCACCCCTCAAGTCCGCCCTACACGAGTCACCAGCCACACCCTTAATGCCTCCTCGGCCACCACTCACAGATAGCTTGGACACTCCCAATGCTGTCGTCGGTGGCGTCGGAAGCGGGGGAGTCGGCGTCCACGTCCCCGGCCAGCATCGCCTCCAGCTGCTCCACAATGCTCTGGAACGTGGGCCGCGCAGACGGTTCCACCTGCACGGACAAGGGCGTTCTGGCACTTGTTCTTGTCGAGGCCCTACCACCGGTAGGGATGCATTGTAAGGATGGTTTGGAGCAAACAAAAGACAATATGGTCTCCAATATGGTGAGAGGACACAACAACGGCTTTCAAGTGGCCTGCAGTGAAATCTGTCATTTCACAACAGGATGCACAGGATAAATTCTGCTGCGCAATGTCTGATGGACACAAGGGCAACAAAAAGGCTGCTACAGTCAAGCCTGGATGTGGTGAACCTCCAATGGAACCTCCCTCAAGAGAAATGCATACAACAGCTGTGTCTTACCAGTACTCGTCTACGGGGCAGAAACATGGAGGCTAACAAAGAGGGTTCAGCTTAAAGGGACTATGAAACAAATTAATTGAGATTATGTAAAGATAGGCAATCCATCACTCGTCACTCCAGCGCAAGAATTTTTGAGCTAGCATCAATAACAACGAAGTTATAGGCGATTAAAAATCACCCTCCTCCTCTCCCCCCTCAACTCGTACGCGCGGGGCACCATAAAAAAATAAAGAAAACAGCTCCGGGACTGGGCTCCGCCCATGAAAACGTCATTCGTTGACGTTCGGTTTACGACTTCCGGTTGTCGCACTCCCGAGGAGCAGCGTGCGTCGGCAGCGTCTCTCCGGTCTCGGTGCTTTCTTGGATTGCGGCGCGCGTCGGGTTTCTTTGCTAGTTGGCAGAATGGACCCGGACCTGTTCCCGGCTCACACAATGTTTTATTTTATTGTGCGCTGGTTCGGCCGTCACACCGATGCTGCCAAGTCTTGGCGTGAAACACCGTGCATATACTGAGCCCAGCTGTCGAATGATGCTGGACACCCGGCTGCGGGATCGCAAAATCGCGCCGCCCGACTTAGAACACAAGGAACACGGTATTACGGTCGTAAAACGGACGGGAGAGTGAAAGAAGGTCGGGACCGAGTCTGCATGTTGAAGCAGCAGCCGAATGTGAACCGCAGCAGTACGTAGCCGTCAGGCCAAGGCCCTCCGCGACAGCTAACGCTTCGAATTCGTCCTGTGCCCTAAGTAAATGCGGCACCTTTTTTTAAGTTCTCGTAGATAAAATTGTCTTCCATCGCAGATCATATCGTGTAAACGTTCATACCGATCGCTGTAAGCTGGAAACTAGCCTTCCCGGCGGGAAGAAACAGTGTCGGCAGCGGCTTCGGTCGAAGCTTCAGGTGCTTGACATTCATGCCTGACTGTCGAACGAGCGCTGGGTTATAGTAGTAAGCGAAGTGTCGACCGCAAACGCGGAGTCTTCGGCGGGCGTGCGACGCTGGCAGTCCGATGCACTCCATCCAGGCTGCTCGCTCACGCACGTCTCTAGGCATAACATGCCTGAGTTCAACACCTCGCCAGTCACTGGGTTTGCAGCCGACGACACAGCAAGGCGTATTCATCCTGGGCGGTCGAAAAAGGCACTGCGAGTGGCTCCCGAACTCGCGACAGAAAGAGGCGGCAGAGGTAAATTAAAACCATATGCGCGAAGGCAATGCCCTTGCTCGCGCTTGCCCGAGGGTGTCGCGCGGCAGCTCGAGCAGACGATTTTCACCGCTACCGGAAGTGTGCCCGTGACGTCGAAGCTGCCGCGGCTCTAGCGAATGACAGCGTGTGGTGGCCTGCCGACGTCATGGGACTAGTGACGTCTGTTTTCCCGATTTTGGTTTCAGAATTGCTCCCTACGAAGACACCAAGCGGCCCGCGAATTTTAAAAAACACGATTTTTAAAAATTCATAATAAATTGCCGGCTCAGTTCCGAAGACTCATACTTGGTGTCAATGCTTCTGAGCATCACTTCTAACATTTACAAGCGGCTTTTAATTCTTTTCATGGTCCCTTTAAGTTAGGGACAACGCAGCGAGCCATGGAAAGAAAAATGATCAGCGTAACGTTAAGAGATCGGATGCAGGCGGAGTGGGTGAGAGAACAAATGCGGGTTAATGACATCCTAGTTGAAATCAAGAGGAAGAAGTGGGCTTGGGCAGGGCATGTAATGCGAAGGCAAGATAACCGCTGGTCCTTAAGAGTAACGGAATGGTTTCCAAGAGAACGCAAGCGTATCAGGGGGCGGCAGAGAGTTAATAAGTTTGCAGGGATACGGTGGCCGCAACTGGCGAAGGACAGGGTTAATTGGAGAGACATGGGAGAGGCCTCTGCCCTGCAGTGGGCTTGTCAGGCTGATGATGATGATGAGGTAGCAGATTCCTCGATACTGCCAAGTTTCTCAGTTCCAGTGAAGAGCGTGTACTCCATGTACCGAAGGTGCGAAGAGTTAGGTCAAAGTGAGAGTACCATTGCTTCAAACACTTTCTGTCACAGAAAGAGTCATAAAAAGAACTACCGTATTTACTCGCATAATGATCGCACTTTTTTTTTTCAAAAATTGACGCAAATTTAGGGGTGCGATCATTACACGGGGTAAATTTAAAAAAAAAATTTTTGAGCACCGAAAACGCAAAAAAGTCGCAAGCAGACAACCCTTATCACACGGGTGCGCTACCCGCGGTTATCGCGAACCGATCTCGGCTTACATCGTTAAATGAGAAGGTAGAGTGCGAAAAGCGCAAGAGCTGGCCCACTTCAAGAACGTACGTTCTTCGCCCTAAATCACGTTCAAAGAGCAACGCATCAAAATAGGCAGTGTGTATAGTGCTGCGCGACGGCGCTTTTATGCGGCTTTCGATCTCGCCCGATAGCGCGGCAACAGCGTACAACAGCAACATCCCGCGGCGCTCAAGCTACGCATTTTACCGCCGTTACGCCGAAAAATGTCCGGTCCCTGCCGCATTCTTGATGTACTTAGATGACACGTTCGCAACGCTCGGAGCACTGGATTGCGCGCGCTTACCGCAATGGTGCCTTGCCGCCCGCGAGCGCGGCGGACAACGGCGCTCTGTACTCGTTAGTCGTCGCTAGGCCTAACTTGTTTCGTATCGAGGCTACAGTGGACGGTGCTTTTGAATTGACCAACGCTATAATGAATGTTCTACTTATGGCACTGCCTTACTGACAACCTCATTGTTTCATATTAAAAGAAACATATACTATCGATTTCAGCAATGCCTTCGCAGCTGAGCTAGCCAAGCAGATCGGGTCACTCGCACTGCAACGGCGGCAGCTGCTACGCGGCTGCGAACATAAAACTAGCTTGTATTGCAGTTATTACTCCTACCAGCAACTCGGTACAGACCCGCGATATGCGATCCTCAACGAGGATTCATTTTTGACGTTCCCATAACCCAGGGCTTATTATTTACGAGAACAATAAAGTTTAGCCGGACCATCGCGTCACTTCGTTGCACCGCAACCCAGAACGGTGGCAAGACTTGCTACAACGGCGAACCGTGATTCGAGATAACCGCAGTTAAGTTTGGTATCCGCGGTTAAGCATAACCGCATTTAGACTGCCCGTGTGACCGCAGGTCAACCAACAGGCGGCTGCCGCTGCAATGCTGACAGAGCAAGAGGGTCATCTGCACGTGCCATCTGTCAGACAGATGGCAAGTGCGATCATCGTCGGTTAGACTCGACACCGTCGACAAATTGCCGCGGCAAGTTCGGGGTGCGATCATTACGCGGGGAATAAAAAAAACGGGTCAACCAACAGGCGGCTGCCGCTGCAATGCTGACAGAGCAAGAGGGTCATCTGCACGTGCCATCTGTCAGACAGATGGCAAGTGCGATCATCGTCGGTTAGACTCGACACCGTCGACAAATTGCCGCGGCAAGTTCGAGGTGCGATCATTACGCGGGGAATAAAAAAAACTGAATTTTGCCAACAAGATTCGGGGGTGCGATCATTACGCGAGTGCGATCATTATGCGAGTAAATACAGTAGTTTATGCAACCACCCTGCGTTGTGCCGCTTGCGTCCAATGCAATGTGCACAAGTGAGCAGCAAGGTTTATTTTTTTGTCTTGGTCGCTCGGTAAGAGCACCTGCCATTGCTTGCGAGAAAACTGCTCACTGTGGCAGGTGGCAGAAAAATTGACGACTGGTCGCTCGGGAAGAGCACCTGCCATCACAGGGCATTGCTGCACACCACTGCACCAGGTATGAATGTGAAGTGGAGGAGGACCCAGTCGTACCTGGCAGCAGGCCAGGGCCAGGCGCAGGAAGGCGGGCGGGCAGTCGTCGGGGCAGAGGCGGCGCAGGGCCAGCCGGTCCACCCCAAAGTCGGCCGTGCGGGGCAGCACGTCCGGGTCCGCCTCCAGCCGCACAATCATCTCGCACAGGATGATGCCGTACGAGAAGACGTCCGCCCGCTGGTCATACCTGCATCATGACCACAGGTACCCCCATGGGTGGGTGGCCTGGCCCAACACTACATCCCATCAGATGCTTTGCACTGTTCCATAACCCCTTCAAACTCAATATACAGCCGCCGACCGATTTTTCGGACTCGACGGGACCCGAAAAACGGTCCGAATAATCACAGTCTGAGAGATCCGTGAACTTAAAAAAAATACTTTTCTGCGAAAAACCGGCTTTCAAAATCGCAAAAATCACCGCTCATGTTCCACCTGCAAGCGATAATATTAGACTATCTGAGTCATAGCGGTGGTTTCCTCATGTCCGCACCCTATCACATCATGATACCAGATAGTGTAACACGGCCGCGGTCATGTCGCGAATGAATGCACTCGCTGCGCGAAGCAAGAACTGTCAAGTTTGCATTGGGCAATGACATTCGCAAAGACCAAGAGGAAACCGCTCCGAATGCCGCTTAACAAGTCTTTTCTATTTGTTGCCATCGAAGAATGGAATTCATTACCCGAGTGCATTGCCATCGAACGCGATCTTCCCTTGGTGTTTTACTACCGTTTCATATATGTTTGGCCACACTCTGTGACGAGTTTATATGCACATTTTCTCTTTATAACCTGCCAGTACATGTATATGGCACTGATTGTGACCTGGTGTATTATTGTGATGTAACGATCCCCCCCCCCTTCCACTTATGTAATGTCCCACCACCCAGGGGTCTTTAAGGGTCAATAAATGATGACGATGAGTGAATAAGCATAGAGTAGTTCTTCCTCAGCAAACATCATGGCCCCAGTTCATCACCCGACGAAGGAGCACCCTTTCACAGCAGTGCCCTCCCTACCAGGCTCCGTGGAGGCACTCGGGGGCCATCCAGTAGGGGGAGCCGACGACGGGCAGGCGGAAGTCACGGCAGCCGCCCGTGGCGACCGGGATGCGCTCGGCCAGGCCCAGGTCCCCCACGACGGCCGTCAGGGTGGGGGCGCCCCCGTCCTCCTCCTGGTGGCGCTTGATGAGCACGTTCTTGGAGGTCAGGTCCCGGTGGAAGACCCCCCGCGAGTGCAGGTACGCCATGCCCCGGGCTATGTCCAGGGCCAGCTTCAGCCGCAGCGCCCAGGGCAGGGGCTCCGACCTGCACACACACAGGAAAGGGTTTGTTAAATTGAATTCAGCGCCAAAAAACTGACAAGGGACAAAGAGAGACACACTGAGACAACACGAGCGCTAACTACCAACTGTTTATTCATGCTGAAGTACAGGGGATATATAGGAAGGGAATGAAGAGCATGCGCGTAGCGAGGTACAGATAATGCACATCCGTCAAGCAAACGAGGAAAGGGACTCGTCTCCTCATCTTGGCAGGCTGCCAGATGGAATAAACAAGGCATCCTGAACACTGCTTGTGCTGACTCGAGGAAGATGTGGGCTTGGGCAGGGCATGTAATGCAAGGGCAAGACAACCGCTGGTCCTTAAGGGTAACGGAGTGGATTCCAAGAGAAGGCAAGCGTAGCAGGGGGTGGCAGAGAGCTCAGTGCTAGCTAGGCCCCACGCGGACCTGAACACCATGCCACAGAGTAGCTTGAGCACCTCTGACATGCACGCAACAGCAGGCATGATGACAAACTGGGGGACTCGTCTCCAAGAGCATACAGGAGTTGAGATGCGGGCTAAGTTGGTTCATCATGTTTGAAGAAATAGCGCAATGGACGAGAACATAGACAGAAGCGCTGTCTGTCCTCATCCCCTGCACAGTTGCGAGAACATTAGCACTCCATAGTTTTGTTTCACTTTTCCGAGTTTCGTGCCAACTCGCATTAGCCAGCCAACCAAACCTAGCTATGCACAGCTTTCTTGTCTTTTCTATCCCCATTTTTAAGGCGAAAGCCTTTAATGCCTCATACTGTCGTTAGCAGCCGTGTCGGCAGCCATGTCGGCAGATGTGTCCGCGTTTCGGTTACGTGCCTTATATGGGCATATGCCAATCATTACTTAATACTTAATCGATGGCATTCAAATGACATCGGAACACGATTTAAGGCATTCTATGATAATCACATGACTATTAATGACTAATTGAGTAATAATAGTTAAGCAATTAGCCTAATTAACCTCCCTAGTCACACCACAAAAATAAATAAAACCGAGTAGGAAATTGGTCGAGTTGGGGAATCGAACCAGGTTCTCTGGAGTGCGAGACGAGCACGCTAACCACTCTGCCATGCCAGCTCGATGGTTTAGAATGAACAAAGGCACCTCTAGTGAATACGGTGTCTTCATTCACTCCCATCTTCCTCCCTTCCCGTTACAGCGAGGTTCAGGTGTCCACAGAGATATGCTTGTCCACCGAGATATGGGAGACAGACACATTTCCTTTCCTCAAAAACCAATTTACTGACGAGCAAGGCATACAGCCGAATGGGCAATGGCGTTCTGTGGACTCCCTGGCAGCGTTGCAAGACACTGTCGTGTTCCACTCAGTGAGATGAAGCTTAACATCTTAACCACACATCAGTGACACAAGCAGCAACACTGCGCTGAAGGCTTTCGCCTCACCACACTTTAGGTCAACAAAGTACCCCCTAAATTTTTTTTTCTTCCTGCTTCAACCCCGCTGACCGTTTCTGTCCGCGTCTTCGTTCTTCCATTCTACCAGTGCATTGAGACTGTGTGTTCGCCACGTGCCATTCGCAGCTTGTGCAGTGAAGCCTCCTCACACACAACACAGCTGCTTGTGAGGTGTGTGATGCAGTAGTGGCGGCGTTCCACCGCTAAAAATAGTCACTGTCACGCTGTTCTCATCTCAAAAGCAAGCAACCAATGACCACTCTTTGATCAAATAAATTACCATGATGCAAGTGCCTCTTACTACTCTTTTCAGGATCATCCGATGATTTGAACTTTCGTATAATTCCAAGGCATTTTCCAGTCCCTTGAAGTACAAATTAACAAGTGTCTATCGTACTGCCTCACACATTTCTCACACAACACTGTCAATTCTCAGATTTTTTTCCAAGAAATAAAGGTACGCTGATGTGGGACATTTTGTTACGGCTTTCTTATTTTTTCTGTCTCCCGAATAATGCAACATTTTGGACATTTTTTCTGATCACGTGAAATCCAAATTAACGGGGCATGGAATTCCACACCCCTGTATTGATACTGTTCCACTGCCACTATGGTTAAATATCATATTACACACATATTTCAGCACTGAATTTGGGTGCAGTGTTAGCTGCTTCCTTCCCACACACCTGAGAGGAGCAGTAGCTCCCTCTGGCTATCTGCAGAAGTACAGCAAAGCCACTGGGCCATTGTGAGTCCTTGTCGAATCAGTTAACTCTTTCATTACCATGGGAAAAGGACCGTTTTTCATATGCGAGTCTCTGAAGAACAAATTAGATGGCGCCAGATCCCCGTAACGGCTATAATGAGGAGCGTCGGTTCACACAAATGGACCGGGAGCAGGAGCGTTCCGGGCTCTCATTGCACAGTTTGAGCTTCGAAACAATACCTGACGATACAGCATCGTCATCAGGGTCCATGCTAATCGATGCATCAAAAATATGTGGTGCAAACGCAGCAGAATTGCGTGCAACAGGGTTTTTTTTGAGCGAGCACCATTCCCGATAATGACGGCTTGTTCGGAGCGCCCGACGCTGCACCCCCAACTTCAAGCGCGTCTCAAAAATTGTCGCGTCTTGGCAAAAATATAAACTAAGCAAGAAATTAAGTTCAATGTGTGGACAACAAACTGAATGACTCAGCAAGTCTGCAGCAGCCCCGGTCGCGCTGCCGTAGCGCTTTGAATTTTTCGATCACTGGGGATCGAAGCACAGTGGCATGGTAACGAAAGAGTTAAACCCAGCTCTAGCATGTGTTCCACCCACCTGTTCACCTTTCTGCGTTTGTCTGGCCTGTCCCCCAGCACTTGTACAGTGCATGTGGATGGATGGATGGAAGATAGGAGCGTCCCCTTTGAAACGGGGTGGTGGCAGTTGCCGCCACACTTGACTTTTTCTTTATTTTTATATCACCGTGTTATAAATCGGTCAAAATTCACCACTTTCCTTAAGTACTACACTTCTAACCTTATGTCACGACTCAGCTTTTCAGCCACTAATCCTCCAATCGCCTTTTGTTAACTTCCACTGTAGATTTACTTACATGACCATTGTCATCTTTAACTCTTTCGCTACAGCGCCATAGGCCATCGATCGCATATGATCGATTCAAATCGCCCGTGCAAAAAAGCTCATTTTGGAGAGTCGTGTACGTGCTCCGCCATCTAGCTAGCGAGCTCAACAACTGCTCTTTCGATTGCATCCTAGGTTTCAGTGTTTTGACATGAGGGGGCGCCGTGAAAAATAAAACTTTGAACGGCCGCAGCGGCGTCAGCCAGAGAAAATGGCGTCCGCGTCGCCGCGCGCTCCTCGAAAACGAAAGCTGACACCGAGTCCGTCGGCCGGTTTCGGTTTCGTTTTTTGCGACGAAAGCAGTGGTTATTAGTCGGGCAACAATGTACAAACGTTGGATTTTGGTTTCGACAGCGAGACTTCGCCTCTGGAGCCTGGAACGTCAGCGCGTACTTGCATGCAAGTTCTGTTTTCGTTCGCTGTGGGTTTTCTGCGGTTCATACGGTTTGTAATTGATGAGAGTGGTTTATTTTTGTGCTTCAGGGTCTTGACAACGTATGGCAATAGCAGTTTGCCAAATGCTCAAGGTCGCGTCACGTTTTTCAACCAAGACGACAGCTAGGTGTCCATATCGGCACATCGCTGCGGAGCGGCGCTCGGAGATTAGCTCGACTTCTCGACTTTTTTTTACGCTCTTCACGGCCGAAATGATGAAGACCGTGTGCGGAAACACTAATAAGTATGCATGGATGAAGATTTTCAGCAAGTTCGGCGCGACGGCTCATGGGAAGACGTGAATCTGTTGGAGGCATATGCTGATGTTCATTATAATGATCATATACATTGGAATTGTTGACCTGCCGCGACTTTATTTCTACTGAAATACCAGAATAATCTATTCTGGTCCTCTGCAATCAAAAATCATTTCTCAAAATTGGTTTTTCGCTTTTTTTTATTTTTTTTTGCACGTAACGGACCCGGATGATTCGGTGGCGGCAGCATCTATTGTCAAGATTTGGAAAGTGTCCTGGCTTTCGAACCACATCGCTAAAACTTATTTCATTGATTCTGATGTTTTAGAGCTTGCCTAAAATGCCAAATTTTATCAGCTGGCTTTCAGGGAGCAGCTCTTTCAAGAAATCTTCGGGTGTGATGAGGGAAATGAAGTCCACGCCCCTAATCCTCCCATAGAATCCATTCAACACCAACCGAAAAAAATTAAAAAAAGAAGAAACTGCAAGCTCGGCTATCAGAGAACAACGGAGGAACAAAGATAAAACCTTATGTGAAGCACCTGTCAGTCTACCTCTGCTTCACATCTTCACCCCTGATTACTCTTCACAGTGGCACCACAGTCATGACCCCTGACCTGACAGGCCATGGAAAGTGCAGTAAATTTTTCTCATAGCTGAAACTGTGAATAATGACAGCTATAAACATGTGCAACAGTTTGTATATTCCAGTTTTCCTCTAATCAAGTTCTGGCTTAGTGCAGCCGGTAATTTTTGTTTTTGCTATATACTTTTTGTGTTTTTAGCAAATTTCACAAATAAATGTTCATTTACTTTCGCACACACAACTCTTCTGTTTGTTTCATTCAGAAGTGTAACTATTAAGCTACAATTTCATACATTGCAATATGTGCTGGGTGTATTAGTTCTTGTGAAAAAAAATTTTCTTTTCGTACACTCCAAATCGTCCATTTTTCTGCGGTAGCGAAAGAGTTAAACCCTAGAGCCTCAGGGAGAGTGACCATGCATGCATCAACATCCGGATGCATACCATCACATTTGAGTATGAGGTGTTCAACTGTTTCGATATATCTACCACACACAGCACATGTGTCATCTTCGTTGTTATTTCTTTTTTGTAGCTGCGCTTTCTAAGACGCATGGACCTAGCTTCAAAAAGTAGGGCACTGCCTTTTGTGTTATCATAGAAAAGTTATTTCCTGATCCGCCTTTTCCAGTATCGATATAGTTATACACTATGCTTCTTTCCCATTGAATTCATCCAGTTTTTACCTTCCGCATTTTTTACCTATTGTTTAATGCTCTTTCTTTCTCTCTCTCTTTGTGGCCTGCATACTTACTGGTTCGTTTCCTAGTTCTTCTCCGCCACTGCGAGTACAAGTATTTAAGTACCGTACAGTGGTACTACAGCAACTCCTGTTGATGACAAATGCAAGTGTCGAGCAGTGCAACTTTTCATGACTAAAAAAATGAATGCAATAGGCGCTGCAGTGCGCACGCACCTGCGTTGTATGAGCTGCTCGAGGCTTCCGCCGTTGATGTACTCGGTCAGGGCGTGCAGCTGTCCCTGGTGCACGCAGACACCCAGGAAGCGCAGGATGTTGCGGTGCGACAACCGGTTGAGCAGCTGCACCTCACGCAGCATGTTGGGCCGGTTGCTGCTCGAGGTGTTCATCTTCAGCACGCACACCTGCACGGATCAATGCCCCCAACTTCAGAAAAAGACTAGTTTCAAGCACTTACAGATAACGACGCCATCCGGAAGCAGCCAATAAAAGCTGTTGCCGTATGTCGCCACTGTTTTCATGAGAGCAGTTTTATTTTTTGCTTCTTCCTTGTTAAGGTAAAAGCTTGGGCGAGTTGGTGGTTGTTCATTCTAAAACAGCGCAAAAAAGACACGGACAACAGGGAGAGATGTACAAACCGGCGTTGTCGGAAAGGCGTGGCAGCTCTTGCTCTGCGCACCTTCACTATCTCTCTCCCCTACTTCTTCCCATCTTTTCTTACTCCTCCTCTCTTCTATCGGCATGCAGGCAATGGTGGTGGTATCCATACCAGTCACAGGCCCTTTCCTCTTTCCTATTCTCTACAGAAGCGCCTGTTTGTACGTCTCTTCCTGTTGTCCGTGTCTTTTTTGCGCTGTTTTAGAATGTTCTTCCTTGCAATTTATCTTAATTGTTAATGCATCTGTCCCACTGATTTTGTTGCCAGCCGGGTGTGCATTTATCAATAATCTCGAAGTCTGCAACTTGAACACAGCCTACGCTATTGACTATAAGTGGTGCGGCAATCTGCAAACACTCAAATTTCAACCCCTGCGGACCGCCATATTTTGATACATGGACCCAATGAGAGGTTTCACAGCTGGTAATATCAAAGAGCTCTGGCTTCAACTGGTGCACGTCAACGACCCATCTCGTGTGCAAGAATTAAAAGCTGTGGAGGTAACGCTTTCGTCATGCAGGTTTCATCATCATGGCCCACTTGCAACCACTGCAGGAAAAAGGCCTTCCTGCACTTTGGGGCGAACATGCAAAGTTCCGAATCCCATCATCATCTGCTCCCTGCTGTATGCCATGTCCACATATTGCCATATATGCAAATATCCCTCAAGAGAAAAGTATACAACAGCTGTATCTCTCCGGTACTCACTCATGGGGCAGAAACGTGGAGGCTAACAAAGAGGGTTCAGCTTATAAGTTAAGGACAACGCAGCGAGCTATGGGAAGAAAAATGATAGGTGTAACATTGAGAGATCAGAAGCGGGCTGAGTGGGTGAGAGAAGAAACGCGGGTTAATGACATCCTAGTCGAAATGAAGAGGAAGAAATGGGCTTGGACAGGGCATGTAATGCGAAGGCAAGATAGCCGCTGGTCCTCAAGGGTAAAGGGTGGATTCCAAGAGAAAGCAAGCGTAGCAGGGGACGGCAGAAAGTTAGGTGGGCGGATGAGACTAAGAAGTTTGCGGGGATACGGTGGCCGCAACTGGCGAAGGACAGGGTTAATTGGAGAGACATGGGAGAGGCCTTTGCCCTGCAGTGGGCGTAGTGAGGCTGATGGTGATGATGACAATGATATGCCATGTGCATCACAATGGCTGCGCTGTCTGTTGGCAAGCCCGTGAAGCGTCAGCGGGCCCCATCTGCAGCCTTCCTCGTCCGTTTCACTGTGCTCTCGCGATGTGCTTGTTGGTTTGGTTTGGTTTTATGGGGTTTAATGTCCCAAAGCGACTAAGGCTATGAGAGACGCCGTAGTGGAGGGCTCCGGAAATTTCGACCACCTGGGGTTCTTTAACGCGCACTGACATCGCACAGTACACGGGCCTCGAATTTCTCCTCCAAAGAAATTCAACCGCTGCGGCCGGGATCGAACCCGCGTCTTTCGGGACAGCAGCCGAGCACCATAGCCACTGAGCCACCGCGGCGGCTGCGATGTGCTTGTGTTTTGATAGCTTACATCATGTGGACTACTGATCAGTCGCGAATCTGTTTCCATGCAAGTCTTCGGTGACATAAATAAACGTACTTCTGCGTAGCTGGCTGCGCAAAAACTTTTTAATCTGCCAGGAACACGCTGATGCGTACCCTTCGTGCCTTCTCTCGACAGTGGTAGAACGTGGCTGTTAATGAGAAAAATAAAAGTTTGCGTCGTGTTCAATTTGCATACTACAGTGTTTACTGCCATTCTTGTACATCTGTCTCCACCCACACTGAGTCATCGTTTTCACGTGCAGTTGCTCGCAAGATGCAAAAGAGGCGCGCTATTTACAAATGCGACAGGTCGCCCCCATTTCGATGTAAGTGCACTTTTTAAAGACAAACAGAGCCGGGGGATGTGGAGCCAAGTTGCGAGTGGCCCACTGCTTTCCACATGCTTCTAACAATGAGTTGGCTATATCAAGCCGTTTCGGCTGAAACGAATGCACCACACAAGACAGCGTATACGCGCCTATTGTGGCACTGACTGTCGCTCACATTACAGTTACACCTAAATGCAGCCTGCCACTTTAAAGCTATTGGTGGACAATCTCCACTGTGCACATGCTGATAATCTGCCAGGCCAGCCACACTGTTTATTGACACGGCCGCTTGAGGTCAAGCGGCTGTGTTATTGCACTCGCCTTTGTGAGCCCTGTACTCTCTCTCACGACATTACATCGCTGCATATCCTTGTGAGCCAGGTCAAGCATAATTAGTCACTCTGCTCGCTGAAGCATCACACTAACCCTGCACAATGTACAGCGCTTAACTTGTTTTTTTTCTTAACAAATGACAAAATGGTGACCCTGGCACTCCAACGGGAACGAATGTCGAAGTGCAAGCAACTCCATGCAGCTGTGCCCAGTTACAACAGGTCTTTGAAAACACGCTTGGCAAGGATCGTGCCCAGGTACCGAAGGATGCCGCAGGCCCGGGGCAGTACCCCAGCGAAACTACTTATGGGCTACGAGCTCCGTTCCAGAGTGGACAACGCAGGGGCACCACCGGGGCCTCGCACTCTGCAGTCTCCGGTTGGCCGCCATGTTCCTGGTGTGTTGCGGCTGGGAGAACCTGTCTGGGTAAAGAACTTCGGGCGAGGCGAGCCATGGATCCCAGCCCGAATCAAGTGATCGGACGGCACTTGCACGGTGAAAGCCGATGGTCCAGAGGGGAAGAATATTCGTCGACACACCGACCAGAGCAGGCCATGTGTGGGGGGAGCATGACCTGGATGACGGAGCCTGTGACCCTGAGCGCCAAGATGGAACCACCAGCTCCAAAGTAGTTGGGACACCAGGACAGGGCCCAGGAATACGCAAGCCTGCCCCAAGCACCCCGAGTGCAGCACTGCACCGGTCGGGCTGGACACGAAAAGCCCCAGACCACTACGTGCCGTAGGGTGAACGAGATGCTACATCGCAATGACGCCAGGCCAGCTTACAGCAACAGTTATCGCCACTGTCCCCCTCCTCCTCCTCACACCCCTGCTCTAACAGTTTCACACAGCGCCTATATTAACACGCATCAAAGCAATAAACGTTATCTTGGCCCCGCCACCACTGTGTATGGTGCGGATTCCTCACTGACCTAGTACGAATGAGATTGATGCAGCAGTAAAATGCACATCACGGCTATGGCACTGGATTTCGGATAGATCGAACGACCCCCCCAACACGGTGCTCGGTTGCGTTGATTGAATGCGTAATGATTCTATGAGAAGGCGTTTTGGTAATGATTTTTCCTTTGCAAATGCACGTGCTGCATCAATTCATGCTCAAAAGCTGCTAATAGGGCATAGCACTAAAAGAAACGACACCAGTAGTGCGCGGTCATCACCGCCGCATGGTTGCTCGCATGATTTTGGCACCGATAGCTTCCCCGCGTCGGGAACGGTGGAGCGCGCTGGCCGCGCAAGGTAAAGAGTCCATTTCCTGGGGGCAACAGCGAGGGGAAACGGAGAGAGGAAACATGCGGGAAGAAACACGTGCCTCCGCGGTTGGTCTACTGCGGTAGTGCAGCTGCGCGCGTTCTCTAGCTCAGCCGCGGCGCCCCCGCCTTTTCCGCCCTCCCCACCCCACTCGTAGCGGAGCTGCGTGAGCCGCGGCGGAGTTGGCAGCGGCGATCGCGAAAACGTTTCTCCCTTTTTATGACTCCGAGTGATGCTGTTTTCTGTACACATTTTCAAGGTAATTTCACTTATGTTTATTTCTTATTTTGGTTTCCGTTCTGCACTGTCCTTTTGACTCTTCTTGCGAAAACAGCATATGACGAAAACCTGGATGCAACGAAAAATTTCAGACTTTTTTTCAGTTTCATTAATAACCAGGGTTAACTGTAGTAATGAAGCACATAAATATTTTATGCCAAAACTCCCTCAGATATTTCAGTAAATTTTTATTTCTGCATTCAATGGACTTCCCGATAAGCACGCTAAATTTCACAGCTCTACACCAAAAAAAATAAAAGTCTGCCGAGACGCTTAAGTGTGTGTGTAAGCCCACCCCGCTCACTCCGTGAACGCACTAACCACGCGCTGCAGCATGATGTAACAGCTGGAATTCTACCTCTGCATGCCTTTACAAGGCCCTTTCAGATCTGCATGCCAACTTCGTGAAGGCAGTCACCGCTGTAGTACGGCCCATACTCCACCTTAATTAACCCTTTGCAGTCCTTATTCGAGCCCCGCTCAACGACGCAACCTGACCGTAGCCGTCCACAGTCAGGCACCACCCAACAAGCTTTTCCACGGTTCAATTGTATGCATTTCTTTTTTTCTTGCTATGCAGGATGTGCTATCTCTTAGCACAAGGTTTTTCTAGCATTTGGTTTGGTTTAAGGGCGATCTAAAGCCCCAAAGCAACTCAGGCTATGAGGGACGCCGTAGTGAAGGGCTCCGGAAATTTCGACCACCTGGGGTTCTTTAATGTGCACTGACATCGCACCGCACACGGGCCTCTAGAATTTCGCCTCCATCGAAATTCGGCCGCTGCGGCCGGGATAGAACCCACATCTTTCGGGTCATCAGCCGAGCACCGTAACCACAGAGCAACCGTGGCGGGGTTTTTCAAGTGTGATTGTGTTTTTTTCTTTTTAACTAGATGGCAGCGCACAGGTGCTCAGAGCCTTGGCACAAGGGAGCATTCCATGGTTGTTTACATGCTGCCAGGAATGATGCTCTGATTGACGCAGTGATGACGTCAGATACATTATTGGAAAGACACCCATACGCACGTTTAATGGCTGAAATAGCAGCTGGAAATGATGAATCCATTCGTAAAATGCCCAAGGCGGCCTAACACAAGGCTCAAAAATTTGCTCTTCACGCGGGGAGCGGGCAAGAGCATAAGACTGCTTGTGAAATAACAAACACAGTGTTGCCTGCAGAAAATGCATGAACAAAGGCCGGAGAAATGGCAAACTTTAAAATCGATTTGTAGGAGAGGGAAATAACTAGAAGAAAAATTGGCAGAGGCTTAGCTTGGTTAAGCCCGGAAGGTTGTGAAAGCAAATTACGAGCAAGTTTAGCCACTACAGTAGTGAAAGGCTAAAGCCTGAGTGCTGCACAGAACCCCAGAATTAGCTTAAAGTGCTATTTAAGTGTCCACTAATCCACAGAGTTGGTAAGGCGCCTTTCCTTTCCTCCAAATCAACACAGTCTACAACACTGTCAACGAACACTGGAATTAGCTTAAAGTGTTATTGAGGTGTCCACTAAACCACGGAGTTGGTAAGGCGCCTTTCCTCCAAATCAAGGCAGTTGTCTATGTCAGAGCCCATCAATGAGCAGCTGTCTATGTCAGAGCCCATCAATGAACGCTGGAATTAGCTTGAAGTGCTATTGAGGTGTCCACTAAACCACAAAGTTGGTAAGGCACCTTTGCTTTCCTCCAAATCAATGCAGTCTACAACGCTGTCTATGTCTGGAATTAGCTTGAAGTGCTATTGAGGTGTCCACTAAACCACAAAGTTGGTAAGGCGCCTTTGCTTTCCTCCAAATCAATGCAGTCTACAATGCTGTCTATGTCTGGAATTAGCTTAAAGTGTTATTGAGGTGTCTACTAAACCACAGAGTTGGTAAGGCACCTTTCCTTTCCTCCAAATCAACACAGTCTACAACACTGTCAACGAACATTGGAATTAGCTTAAAGTGCTATTGAGGTGTCCACTAAACCACACAGTTGGTAAGGCGCCTTTCCTCCAAATCAAGGCAGTTGTCTATGTCAGAGCCCATCAATGAACGCTGGAATTAGCTTGAAGTGCTATTGAGGTGTTCACTAAACCACAAAGTTGGTAA
Source organism: Amblyomma mixtum (assembly GCF_055824585.1). Classification (NCBI taxonomy): domain Eukaryota; kingdom Metazoa; phylum Arthropoda; class Arachnida; order Ixodida; family Ixodidae; genus Amblyomma; species Amblyomma mixtum. The sequence continues at coordinate 102,128,427 of NC_143012.1, read as the reverse complement.
GGCGCCTTTGCTTTCCTCCAAATCAATGCAGTCTACAACGCTGTCTATGTCTGGAATTAGCTTAAAGTGTTATTGAGGTGTCCACTAAACCACAGAGTTGGTAAGGCACCTTTCCTTTCCTCCAAATCAACACAGTCTACAACACTGTCAACGAACACTGGAATTAGCTTAAAGTGCTATTGAGGTGTCCAAACCACAGAGTTGGTAAGGCGCCTTTCCTCCAAATCAAGGCAGTTGTCTATGTCAGAGCCCATCAATGAACGCTGGAATTAGCTTGAAGTGCTATTGAGGTGTCCACTAAACCACAAAGTTGGTAAGGCACCTTTGCTTTCCTCCAAATCAACACAGTCTACAACACTGTCAACGAACATTGGAATTAGCTTAAAGTGCTATTGAGGTGTCCACTAAACCACACAGTTGGTAAGGCGCCTTTCCTCCAAATCAAGGCAGTTGTCTATGTCAGAGCCCATCAATGAGCAGTTGTCTATGTCAGAGCCCATCAATGAACGCTGGAATTAGCTTGAAGTGCTATTGAGGTGTTCACTAAACCACAAAGTTGGTAAGGCGCCTTTGCTTTCCTCCAAATCAACACAGTCTACAACACTGTCAACGAACATTGGAATTAGCTTAAAGGGGTGGAGACACCAAATTTTGAAGCTATAAAAAGCCTGCTATGGGATTCCTATGTATGCAAGGGCACTCACTGCCAGGTGTTGGACACAACAAACGTTTAAAAAATATTTTAATTCGGTTCCAAAGATTACCTAAATGCTCACTCTCACAATCTAGACCCATCGCTAGCGCCATCAACCATGACGTCACAAGGGGTGTAGAAAAATTAAAGTTTTAGTGACGTCATACCAAAATACAGTGACGTACGATGAGCGGGGCACAGCCGCGTGAGCGCAGTCGACGCACCAGCTAGCCGCGTTTGCTGCTAACCACCACTCGCTCGGTTTGCGGCGCGCCGTTGCGAACAGCGTCGCAACGTCCGATTGCAGCTCGTTGCCTGCGTCCGGCCTGCTAGATGTCAACGGCGGGCCGCTCGCGGCAACAACGACGGGAAGCGGCAGCGTCATGATGACATAGGGCGCACTCCTTGGAGCCGGGCGGTCTGCGCCAGTCTTCGTGCCGAACGCCGGCATCTGAAGAACGCGATAGTATTGTTTGTTCACGTTCATAGCAAACCCTGGGATATATGAATATCAAAAATGCATCGTTTCTGACGATCGTTGGCAAATACCGAGTTCCTGGTAGAAGTGATGACTGCGATGCAAGCAAATTTCATCAGCCGGTTTTGTGCTGCTGCTACCTGGTGCGGATCGCCTGCCGTCTGCTAGCTCTGTTGCTGAAGACGTCGTGGAAATCGAACATATCTTTTATTATGGGACGAGTTCACAGTAAAGGGGTGCCGAGCGGAGCACGTTTCTGAGCGCTGGCCAGTCCCGAAGCGCCCTCAGCTGCGGAGTCGATATGCGAAAGCAGCTAGGCTTAGCGACGACTAGGGCAGTCTGGGACCAGCGCGCAGGTCGTCGGCCGGCGTTGCCGCAGGCAGTGTCGCTGCCGAAAGATCCACTTTTAGCACAGTCGTGCTGTCGTATCTCGAATCTAGAAAGCATCCTTTCTGGTAGCATGGCTGTTTTGTATTTTCTTGTGCGGATGTGAAGTACGCCGAGTCTGCCGGCCGGTAGGTCAGCCTGGATACCGTCTGCCGACGTCATAAAAGCGAGCTAAAGAGTGTTCTTGACGTAAATAATAAACCATGGGACAAGAAATGTGAAAAAAGTGTCATTTTTGAGGATCGCTGACCAATACTGAGCTGCTGGTAGAGGTAACAACTGTGATATGAGCAATTTTCTCACAACCGCGCCTAGCAGCTGCCGCTGGCGCGACGTTGGGGTCCGGCTCGCCTGGCGCCCGCTAGCTCCGCTGCCGAAGGCGTCGAGGAGATTGACCATACTATTATTTTATTGTGAGATGATTCTGTTAACACTACAGCTATTTGTGAAAAGTAGGCCTTTTATTATAGCTCAGATGACTTCCGAAGCGCCGGCCGCTTGCTAAACAGGCTATAGGCCTAGCGACGACCACGGCAGCCAGGCAGCAGCAGAGCTCGTCGCCCGGAGCGCCCGCGAGCGGTGCCGTTGCCGAAAGCTCCCAACATAAGCAGACATGCTTTGTCGCTGCTCGAGTATAGCTGGCAGTTCTGATAACAAGGCGATCTCGTCTTTTATTGTGATATTTGTACACCATCCCAAGCAGCGCTCAGGTACTGCTGCACGGCAGCGAAGTGTGACACCGGTTGTGGGCGCAGCTTCGGTAGAGCGGCGCAGCGATGCTTACTGGCATTTTGCAAAGTGTTTCGCATCCTCACGCGAATCCGCGAAGGCGATATTAGCGTGCGAACAAAAAAAAAGTCGATGTCCTCACTCATTGGAATCAGATCTGTCAGAATCCGAGCTGCTGGGACTAGACGTGCAGTAGTTTGTTTTCATGCGCTGGTCAGCACATGTGTGGGAAAGCAGACGATGCAGCAGTAGGTGCGTCACAACTTTTGTGGGCCCACGTGACCAAGCGAAGCAGTTGATCTTCCCCCTCTGTGACGTCACTGCACAACTCGGCGTTCCGAAACCGAAACCGAAAATCGTTCACCTAAAAATGCTATAATAAATTATTCACTGTGAATATATGAATCTTTGGGAGTGTATCATGCTTCCTGGAGCCATAAGAAACGTTTGAAACTAAGAACGCGCGAACGACAAATTTGGTGTCTCCACCCCTTTAAAGTGCTATTGAGGTGTCCACTAAACCACACAGTTGGTAAGGCGCCTTTCCTTTCCTCCAAATCAACACAGTCTACAACACTGTCAACGAACATTGGAATTAGCTTAAAGTGCTATTGAGGTGTCCACTAAACCACACAGTTGGTAAGGCGCCTTTCCTTTCCTCCAAATCAACACAGTCTACAACACTGTCAACGAACATTGGAATTAGCTTAAAGTGCTATTGAGGTGTCCACTAAACCACACAGTTGGTAAGGCGCCTTTCCTCCAAATCAAGGCAGTTGTCTATGTCAGAGCCCATCAATGAGCAGTTGTCTATGTCAGAGCCCATCAATGAACGCTGGAATTAGCTTGAAGTGCTATTGAGGTGTTCACTAAACCACTAAGTTGGTAAGGCGCCTTTGCTTTCCTCCTAATCAATGCAGTCTACAACGCTGTCTATGTCTGGAATTAGCTTAAAGTGTTATTGAGGTGTCCACTAAACCAGAGTTGGTAAGGCACCTTTCCTTTCCTCCAAATCAACACAGTCTACAACACTGTCAACGAACACTGGAATTAGCTTAAAGTGCTATTGAGGTGTCCAAACCACAGAGTTGGTAAGGCGCCTTTCCTCCAAATCAAGGCAGTTGTCTATGTCAGAGCCCATCAATGAACGCCGGAATTAGCTTAAAGTGCTATTGAGGTGTCCAGTAAACCACAGAGTAGGTAAGGCGCCAGGCGCCTTTCCTTTCCTCCAGATCAACGCAGTCTACAACGCTGTCTATGTCAGAGCATAGCATCAATGAACACCACAACAGAGGTCAAGCTAAAGGTCAAACGTGGATCCGCCGGGACGATGCTGAAGGCTGAAAACCCAGCGCAGTATTGCTTTCGCAATAATTAGAATGGGGTGGAGCGCATATGGCAGGTTCTCTCTGATCATGAATGGCAGTTTACTAATATCCCTCAAGAGAAAAGTATACAAAAGCTGTATCTCACCGGTAATCACCTATGGGGCAGAAACGTGGAGGCTAACAAAGAGGGTTCAGCTTAAGTTAAGGACAACGCAGCAAGCTATGGAAAGAAAAATGATAGGTGTAATGTTAAGAGATCAGAAGCGGGCGGAATGGGTGAGAGAACAAACACGCGTTAATGATATCCTAGTTGAGATCAAGAGGAAGAAGAGGGCTTGGGCAGGGTGTGTAATGTGAAGGCAAGATAACCACTGGTCCTTAAGGGTAACGGAGTGGATTCCAAGAGAAGGCAAGCGTAGCAGGGGGCGGCAGAAAGTTAGGTGGGCGGATGAGATTAAGAAATCTTCGGGAATACGGTGGTTGCAACTGGCGAAGGACAGGGTTAATTGGGGAGACATGGGAGAGGCCTTTGCCCTGCAGTGGGCGTAGTCAGGCTGATGATAATGATGACGATGATGTGTTCTCGTGGCAAGTGCCAGTACCTGTCCGGTGGTTCGGTGCGTGACCTTGTACACCTCGGAGAAGAAGCCCGAGCCGATCTTCTCCGAGGTGAAGTCGTCGAGGCGGGTGAGGGCGGCCACCGCATGGCGCAGCGCCTGGCACGAAGACCGCGTCGGGGGATCCAGCGCACGGCAGGCCCCCAGGCAACAGCGCATCACTGGCCCCTGCAGGCGGGAGAGTGATCATTCACTTATTTGTTTTATTTACTTATTTACACATACTGCGATCTTGTACAGATCATAGCAGGGTGGGACAAAACAATATACAAGCATATAAACACACTCAAATTCATAACATTTGCAGGCACTTTTCAAACAGCAGTAAAGAATTATGACTAACAGTCTCGCTATTAAGTTTGTTCTAATCAGTAATTGTCCTCGGGAAAAAAAGAATATTTAAAGCAGTTATTTCGCTCGTTCAAAGGGGTTATTGTTAGTGCATGCCTTTGTCTCGTGTTATAACCTGAGGAGTAAGAAAAATAATTAGAAGTATCAACTTTATAGCGTCCTTTTATAGGCTGGAAGAGAAACTTCAATCGACACACACGATTGCGCTCAACGACGGGGGGTGACCCACTTCGCCTCATGAGCTCACTTGCAGATGCACGGCCATATGAGTTAAAAATAAATCTAGCTACTTTGTGCTGTATTCGATCTAATTTATGAATGCTTGTTAACGTCAAAGGGTCCCAAATGATTACGGCATACTCTAGTAGACACCACGCAGCGCTCGTGGTGTCTTCTTATTCTGTGTCCTGTATGTTTTTGCGCTGTTACTTCGAGATGGATCACCAACAAGCCCAAGCTGCTGTTCTGTCTAGTAACGGACAGACGAGGGAATTGTACACCAATGGATGAACACTAGGTGGGGATGACTTTAGTGAGCGCCTCAAGAAAAAGAGTTTCCACATTGAATTTGCTATTGCAGCGTCCATGTGTTTTGACCTCAAAAGGTTGTTAGTAATCCATAGGCCCTAACATTTATACTCTGTCACCTCTAACAATGATATGCTGTTAGTACCGTACAGCTCTGCACTAGTGCTACACACCACTTGCACCAACACCTCTGAGCTTGAAAGCAAGAGAACCTCGACGAAAGTCACAGCTAAGACATGCAAACAACCACTTTCTTCTTACAAAAGAAAATGCACCTCGAAGTTGGCCCACCGCCAAAAAGTCCAACACGCCGAAAACTTTCGAAGTATATCCAACTTCTAACTTCGACTTCCAACGCATTAACTCTTTCCCTACCGCGCCCACCGAGCATCGTCAGCCCGCTAATGATCATTTCATGCCCCAATTTCGGAACCTTCCGCATTGCTAAGGACCACGCTGCAGATACAGCTTGTAGGCAAGGAACCAAAGTTCGTTTCTCATGCAGTTTTTTTTTTTTCTCACAAAGGGGCACTTTCTAATGCGCTGCGAAGAAACAAAGACATAGAACTGTGCTCATAGCCCGCCATGTTGCCCTCTAATGACGCCTCCGCAGCTCGACTTGGGAGCATTCCGCATTGCTTACAGGCACGATGCACGTCTGGCTTGTAGTCTGAGAACTCAACTCACTTTTTTTCCGATATAGTTTTTTCTTTCCCCTGCAAAATGGCATTTTTTGAACGCACTCCAAAGATGCGGTACCATCAAAGTCAGTTGGCAGCCTCTGCATGCGCGCTATGTACTCTAAAACAGCAAATTTTAGGACTCCATTTCATCTTTGAGTGACTTAATCAACGACCCATGCAACAAGTCTGAAGATGTTGCGAGATGCTGAAGATGATTCAATTTTCACATCGATGATAATGGAAACCAGCCTGAAACACAGGTAGCCGCACTCAGATGCACGACTATAGGGTTTCCAGTTATTTTGTAGCAAGAATACTATTCAAGACAGAGCCGACTTTTTCCCAGACAGTGACCAATAGAATAACAAACATTTTGCATATATCAGAAAATTTTTAACATTTTTTTTCTTTTTAAATATCAGCCTGTCTTTGCAAGTTCTGCTCAATTTTTTCCTAAAATTTCATTTTTCGCAAACAAATTTTTTGCTGCAACATTGCAACATGCAATTCATTGTTTAACTAAACTTCAATGAATAGAAAGCACCTTTATTCAGCTCTGTTTCTGGGTACTACAATAAATTTTGAATGAAGTAGTTTTTTACAGAAAAAGAAAAACGTACAGAAACCTTCAAAAAATGGTCATTTCCCCCATGGTAAGGAAGAGTTAAGATGGAAGAGTGGGTCAGCTTAGTATAATCGCCTATGATAATCCAAAAGGGATACTCAGACATACCAGTCAGATTTTCTGATTTGGCGGTGCTGAAGACCTCATGACCCACACGACCAATCAGGGAATTTCGTTACGGAGAAACCTGGTGGCTTTTGCGAGCACGGAGCAAGGCTGAATGGTGGGTCTGTTGGTACAGCACGTTGAAGATTTTTGCCAGGCAAAAAAAAAAAAAAAAACGTATACACAACAGAGAACCACACAGGTCAAGGGCTGGACTAACAGCTGAAATTTTCATTAAGCACAGACCGCTAAACAACAGCCACGCATACGTCAAGCCAGGACAGGCAATCACACAAAGCCATTCAAAAAATCAAATTCCTTAAACGTGATCGCTACAGATGGGGAACTGATACGCGTATCAACATGTTTTGCTATCTGGAAAGCCTTTCGTGTTTTTCCATAGCCTAGAAACATTCACAAAATGTGGAGAACATTTCACGAGACATCTGCCACAATGCCATGTCCTCTCGTTCGCCTGCAGTCGCGTACCTGCCTGTTCTAAGTAAAATTTTCCACAGATCAGCGGATTACTGCAGTTCTGCATTTTGCAAACATATTTCCATGTTTGGCAATGCAGCATTTCTTCATTCTGCCAGGGGTAGTTCGTGCGCAAAGACCTGAAAGTTTTGCTGGAGCAAAAGAAACCATATTAATGCATTAGCGGTTTGGTCTGGTTTATTGGGGTTTAACGCCCCAGAGCAACTCAGACTATAAGGGACGCCGTAATGGAGGGCTCTGGAAATTTCGACCACCTGGGGTTCTTTAACGTGCACTGCCATCGCACAGCACACGGGCCTCTAGAATTTCGCCTTCATCGAAATTCAGCCACCGCGGCCGGGATTGAACCCGCGCGCCTTTCGGGTCAGCAGCCGAGCGCCGTAACCACTCAGCCACCGCGGCGGGGCAAACTCAACATGGATGTGCCGAACGATGGATGTGACGTCTAAGTGTGGTTATCGGTCAAGTAAGGCATGGAAAAACTGCGGTATAATCGCGGCTTAATTGTTTCAATTCACTACATTGCTAAAGGCAGCCTTCCTCAAAAGCCAGATGTGACCTATAACCACACTTTGATGTCACAGTCACCATCAGCTGTTGAAACCAAAACCGAAACAGCACGAGAAAGAAATCTGATTATAAATTATTTAGCAGTCGCAGGAGAATACCACGTGGTAATCAGTGTACAATAATTCCTTACACATCATAACAAAGAAAAAACATAAACCCAAAAGTTAGGTGTGTATACTCTTTTAACACTGCCATTCACCTCCTTTAATACTGATTCTGCTACAGTTCTCGTCAAGCGTGATGGAAAGCCTGCATCAGAGAAGTGTTTGGCCTGCGTTGTGACACTGAAAGATGACAACCTATCTGCTACTGCATTAAAAGATACTGAAGCAGCGCTTAGTTGCACACTGTCAAGGAATGTCGACTAACAGACCACCCAAAATGCTGGTTTACCACAGGGCAAGGCGGGCACATGTAAACTGCAAATACAATCCCTGCATGCACACAGATCACTGCAGCACTGCTTTGTTCTCTTGACTGGCGTCTCGTATGTATACAATACTGGAGTCATTGCGCAGGAAAGAGAGAGAGAATCGGTTGTTTTGCACTCTGTGGTGTTTCCTCTTCCTTTGAACACATCCGTTCGCACTGCAGCGGTGAGAATGGTAAACCAACTCACGCAACAGCAACTCTCGAGACACATCATTCTGGACCATAAGACTGCTTCAGAAATTTCCAGCCCTGGCACAACTCAGCAACTGGCCGAGTCCAGTAACAGGGCGGAAAGCTGAGCTAGTTGGTAAACATTCATTATGAAAAATCCAGGCGCTAACAAACAACCATACAGAGGGGACACAGCGCTCTCGCAACTACAAGAATTTTTATTCAGAAGCTTCTATATATGCAACAAAAACCAAAACAAACCCGCAGTAATCACACGCCACATGCCGACCGATGTGCAGGAAAATATTAACTCAACTTATCTCTCTCCTAGACAAGCCAATCGAAGGGTCACTAACACATGTATGCCCCATTTCTGCGATATGATAGGCTTCAACTATCTCCCGCGTTACACGATCTCGGTGACAAAAAAAGAACACACGTTTTGGAAAAGATGGGAGAACATTTCTTCTTGCGCTTGCTGCAGTTACGGCAATGAAGAACCATAGTGTTTGAAGTGTCACCTTTTTCCATATCTCCAGCATGCTCCATCAACCGCACATTCAAACATCAACCGCTTTGGCCTAAGTACACTTTTCCGCACGACAGGGGGATTTTGTACACTGTGCCCACTTTGCACGCGACGTACGAGGATATATGTCGGACAGTACAACCTCCATTTCTTTTCTTATTACCCCCGCAATGAAAGCAATGTGTGTGCATCCTTCCACCAGAAACTTCCAACTCCTGTTTATTTATTTAGCAGCCTTGAACACCGTTGGCCTTTTTCCCCCCATAGCTCTGAAGAATCCATGAACAAACTCCGGTATGATCATCTCGTCGTTTATTTAACTCCTTAAGCATGCAGCGTTTGCATGGCTCCACCAATTCTTTCAATAAATCCTTCCTTCCCAATGTGATAGAAAGCTGGAATAACCTCCCCGAACACATTGTCATTGAGGCTGATCCTTCCAGATTCAGACAGCTCCTAATCGACCATCTCAACGACAAAGAATTTTTTCCTGCACCCCATGTCAGCTCCCAAGCCCTGCGAACTGACCAGCCTGTTCTACTTCCAAAGTTGTAACCTGTTTTTGTTTATATTTCTGCCACACTCTGCCATGACTTGATTATTTGAATTTGTAGCTCTTGTCTTTTTTCGTCTTGTTCTACTCTTTTTTCTTTTTTTTTCTGTTCTGTATTTTATATTTGCTATATTTTTCTGTATTTCTATATTCCTTCTATATTTATATTCATGTATGACTGCTGAACACCACTGTACCAACCCCCCCCCCCCCCCTTATGTAATGTCCCTAACGGGGCTTTTAAGGGTTAATAAATGATGATGATGATGATGAATCCCTTCATAAACAAAGCAAGCACTTCCTGTAATAAGTAGGTATATTATTTTTCTCGATGTACTGGTGCTTATCAAAGCACTCACAATGATGGCAATGAAATGAATATATGGTCCCTTCCTCAACATGAACGCACTGTGCTTTGACATCGCATGGCAAGCAATTCCACAATTCTACAGCCAAGAAAAGGAGGCAACCTACAGGTATTGCACTGCAACAGAGATAGTCGAATGCATTTACTATGACAGTCGGGAGACTTTAAGCGGCCATTTTGATCACACTGCTAAAACTGCCTGATCAACCCTAAGAATGGGCCGACTCCACAGCCGTAAGTGCGGTCATCAAGAGCAAAACACACGCAGTGCACTGATGAAGGGCGGCAATTCGGGCCAGTTGGCTCATCACAGAAGAGGAAAAAATATGCAGCGTAAAAAACGCACGGATGACAGAAGAAACACAAACACAAGCGCTGACTGCTACCAACTGAAAACGGTATTATTTGCACGTGCAATAAATACCGTTGAAGGAAGGAAAACAAAAACACCAAAAGATGAAGCAGGAAGTAGAACAAAACAAAACAAAAAAAAAAGGCCGGACACAAATCTGGGAACGCAAACTCAAGACCTCAGATACGACAATTCCTTCTTGAGCAGCGCGATCAATGGTGTGCTGACGCACATCTCTCCCCTTTTGTCGATGATGAATGCCTTGAAGATTTCTCTCGCTGTTTCCTCTTTATGACTTCTTAAAGCACGCGTTTCATGCAGGTTTGGTCCACACCTCTTGCAATTCTTGCAGTGTAATGGCAAATTGCTACCTGTTCCAGTCCTAACTGAATCTGCGTGTTCACGCAGTGGTCACTGAGGCAACAACCTGCCTGACCAACATATGTGCGGCCAGAGGTAAGCAGAATCGCGTAAACGACCCCAATCTTGTATTCAGCAAAGCGGGTTTCACGTTTTTTCACACAACGTCTTTTTCCTTCCTTTGTGGTTCACTTCTCAGCAAAGGCCGCCCAGCTTGTTTGGTGCTGACAAAACTCAGATGCCAGCCTCGTTTCCTGCCTTCTTCAGCCAATGTGATACAGGAATGCACATATGGAATTGTGACAGTCATCTTTTCATCACCCCGTGAATGTTTACTTTTCCTTTCCGGAATTCTGCCAGGTGCCTTTAGCTAGCAACATGTGGCCCAAACATTTAGCCTGACCTGTTAGAGCCAAGGTGACCACAACTTGAGAATCTCTTGAGGAGGAGAACCAGGACGAATTTTTATTTAACTATGAAGTTTCTGAGAAAGCTGTATAGCTTTCCTTTGTAGCCGTATAGCTGCGCTCAGGTGGATGTCGATGAGTAATTACTCTTCTATTACAAATCTACTCCACCTTGGGGGATTCCCCTAAAACATCTGACCAGAACCTCTCAATGTAGTGCTCTGGCTCCATCATCATCATCATCATCAGTCTGACTATGCCCACTGCAGGGCAAAGGCCTCTCCCATGTCTCTCCAACTAACCTCGTCCTCTGCCAGCTGCTATCCCCGCAAGCTTCCTAATCTCATCCGCCCACCTAACTTTCTGCCGTCCGCTGCTTACGTTCTCATGGAATCTAGTCAGTTACCCTTAAAGGGAAGATGAAATGGTTTTCTGAGAATTCAAGATTATTCAAGAATTCGAATCTATGAAGCTTCTAGGTTAAGCGTGCAAAGTACTTTTGTACTAGCATTTAAAATGATGAAATAATTGCAGATTAAAATCGTGATGATGTTCAGGTTTCTCCTGATTGCGTTAGAGAATGCGGGGAAACTTGTAGTGACGTCATTATCGCCGAAATTTCAGATGTCCGCTACCGTTGCCTGCATGCTGTTGTGCGTCATCCGATGCCGCCAAACAATACTTCATGAGCTTCTCCTTCGATGGCATTGGTTTTCTTCCAGAAAAAACTGTTTCTTCTCTGTAAACGCCACACTGTCATACGTGACGTCATTATCAGGGCCTCTGCCCGTCACTGTGCACTGGAGAGAAGCCTAAGCACCGACACCACTTTATTCGGAGATTACGCCACCATTTCAAATGGTAGCGCAAAAGGATTTCGCAGGCTTTATGTGCATATTTCAATAAAGCTTGGGTTGGGCCTAGTTGGTACATGATGTTGTGAAGGTATAGGATGCGCAATCAAAGGACGAACCACGAAGAAAGCCACGAAGTGCTTGTGTGCGTCTCTGTGTCTTTCTTCGTGGTTCGTCCTTTGATTGCGCATCCTATACCTTCACAACTTTATGTGCATATTTAGCACAATCGACCCATTTAAACTCTCCAAATTCTAAAACCACTTCAGTTACCCTTTAACCCTTTATGGGATAACGGGACAGATGGGTCCCGCTTTTTACTCTCACGAAAAACCTCCGTACGCGCCAGCGGGTGAATTTCTCGGCAACAGTCTTGTCGCGCCATCTATCTTGAGTCTTTGACAACGCTTGTGCCACTAAGTTTTAGGTATTCCTGTAGATGGCACCACCAGCATTCAAAGCTGAACTTTTTCCTTTGTGAAGATTCGTGCCGGAAAAATTGCTCCCGCTTGTTCGCGCCCAAAAAGATTTCGAGATGAATGGTAAGTTTTTCCTTTTCTGTCCTTCAAGGGAAATACTTGGTGCATGCCCTAAACGATTTATTAGGTGGTCAGAATCGCAGAGTGCCCGAAAAAGAGGTCTCTATGAGCGCCAGAGCCGGATTGACGGGATCGAAAACACTAAGCGAACGTGAAGGGCGCGCTCCAGGGGCATAATTTTTGCACACAGAATGCTGAAAATATGCTACGACTAACGAAGTAAGCTGTCGATGTTGATAATTCTAAGTTTCGTATCGTTTACGAATTCGCAGGGGGCTCGCTTACGCGGGATGAAGCGCTGGTGCTCTACTTCAGTTTGCCTGACGAGTCTGAGACTAGCGAAGACGAGGCCCAAATCAGCGAGGACAACTGTCCCTGAGCTAGCGCCGTCGGATTTGAGCTTTGAAGACGACGAAATCGAAGCTGGTCCATCAATGAGCAAGCGCCAACGGCGGTCTACTCCTTCAAAAAAGTGTCAGGAGGAAACGGAATGCGCTCCTGCTGGATCAAGGTGGAGAGAGTGAGCCAGAAGAGGAGGAGGTCGGCAGTGCATGGACTACAAATGAACCGCTAAATACAGTTCAAAGCCCAAAGACATGGGATTCTCAAACCTCCCCAAAGGCGCCAGCACGCGCAGTTGATGCATTCGCGCTCTATTTTGATGATGAGATAATTGAATTCATAGTTGAGCAGACGAACCTCTTCGGTGCAAAGAAGTACCCAAGGAAGTGGCAAGTTCTGACAAAAGAAGAGTTACGAGCATATTTTGGTGCACTGCTGTTGATGAGCGTGTGCCCAAGGCACCACCTGTATCAGTATTGGAGCCGTGACCCCATTGTGAAGAAATTTCAAAGCTGATGTCCTTGAAACGATTTCAGCAAATTATGAACTCGCTTCATGTGAATGACACAACGAAAGAAAAAAAGAGAGAAGAGGGATACGACCGTCTGGCCAAGGTGCGCCCTCTTATTACAAAAAATGGTCGGAATTGCGGACGAAGTAAGGTTAGCAGGTAATGGTCACAACCCACGGAAAGTGCCAAACAGGCGAAGATGTAGGTGGTGTGCCACCTCCGGGAGTGAAACGCGCACGAAGTTTGTGTGTGGTGTGTGTAATGTACCCCTGTGTGCAACCTGCTTCGGCCCCTTCCACCAACAATGACAGAACTAACCACAGCTTGGTACTCGCGTGAGTCAATGGGACAGTGTTGTCCCACTTTTTCAAAAGGACAGCATGTGCCAATGGGACACATGCGTCCCACTTTTTTTCATTAAACTACTGCTGCTATTGTTCTGAAATTTCTTCCATATCATTTCTGAAGACGCCTAGACCCGAAAAATGTGTAGTGTTTTTCTCGATGTCACGGAAATTATAGGTGAACCCACAAAGGGTTAAGGACCATCAGTGCATCACAAAACGGAATGGATGTGTCACATCACAAACCCTGCAGTGAAATGCTGTGACCAAGCTCTGGGACGCACACACACAGAGACCCTGCTTCCCCCCCCCCCCCCACCAACTGGCCAATGCCTGAACAACACCCCAGTGGTGCACAATGAAAGCAGGGCCCCTTATCTCTGCTGGCAATGAAAGATAAGCTCCCTGCAACAAGGAACCTGTGCTGTTTGCTGCTGCGGAAAGACCTCCCACACGAGCGTTTTGTTTTCCTGTGAGGCACGCAAAATACTTGCAGGACCACACCAACAGGAATGCAACAACTGAACAAGCCATCTTCACGCCTAGCTTAAAGGGGCTCTAATAAAAGTTGTGGTGTGCACGGTGTGTTAAAGCACAGCGCCTCACGAATATTGTCCAGTATAAATTTTTTTTAATGCACTTTGCAAAAGCTGAGTCTGAAAGAATCTGACCAACAGCCACCTCTCAACTTGTATGCGCAGGTGTGAGCGACGTTGGAGGCTGCGAGCATGAAAGAGTCGCTGGGAAGGGCTCGGCAACTTTACCGTGCGATTATGGATTCCCTGCTGCGTACAGAGGTGTATTACTTGGCTCAGGTTTTCATGACAACACAGTGCAGTGATTGAGTGAGTTGATGTACACTCATTGGAAGGTGCTCCAGAGCTCCTTTAAAAGGACACTGAGGACAAATTTGAGGACCACAGACATCTCGCTTTAGTTGCCTGTTTTCTCCTTTCAAAGGATGCATTACACATTAGTATGCATGGATCAACATATGCTATTCGCTTACAACCGCTAAATTTAATTTGTTCTCTTATGAAGCTTTGGTTTCATCAGCCAACTGAGTAGTTGGCCTTTAGGCCAAGTGGGGCATGAGTTACCTACCACATAAACATTGATACGTAGTTTTAGTTTACTACATCAGCCTGCTTCAAGAGCGGGATCAACAAAAAGCGACGTAGCGGGGGGTTATATCGTCTTCAGCACGAGTTTGCATAAGGCCAGTTGGTTATCGCCTTGTAAATCCATAAAGAACTGCACTAAAACATGACAAACAGAAAGACACGCAGACAGGACAAGCAAAAACCTGCAACTTTAGAATTTTCAGCACCAAATGGATCGTGGATCGAATTTTCAGCACCAAATGGATTTTGCAGATATAGGTCAGCCTGCTATCGCCATGAGCCTTTTTCGTTTACAACAATCGTCAATAGCATATCTATTTTATGTGTCCTTGCCATGAAAAATATTTGCAATGAGTTGCCTGTACACCTGTTCATCCCTTCGGCTACTTGCTGCAGAGAAATTATTACACAAATTCACACCCTTGCTTTTTCACTCTAGTTACACCCTTCTTAAACTGCTTCGCTCTGCTTGTCTCTGGTTTGTGAATGACCTTTGACGAGCTGTCCGTATATGCACGTCCTGTCTGTGCTACTTTCTCTATGTCACATTTTAGCAAATTCCTGGTGGCTTTACAAGTTATATTATCGTTTTTTTCGTGCCTCACGTGACCAAATGGTCGACTGCGTTTCACAGCCATCATCACGTCAACTGTGCATCTCAGAGCCACCATTTGGTTGATGAAACCGAAATTGCATCGAGGGGAAATACAATTATGAATTATTTAGCGGTCAAAGACGAATGTCGCAATGTGACCTATATACATATGAGTCCAATGCATCATTTGAAAGAAAACATGCAAGCAAAAATTTGGTGCCCACAGTCTTTTAAAGCTGGCCTGCATCCACCATATTTACACAACAAAGACAACTTTCACTGAACGCAAAGGCTCTAGAAAAGGTAAAAGAGAACGAAAAATGCATTTCGCCACCATCGGCTGCTTTCGCAAGCACACTGCAATGATATGAAGACACTTTCTGTGCAAGGACCCCCCAAGCAAGGCTGCACTGACATTCACTAAGAAACGGTGATCACGGAGTCCTCCCATCTTGACATCACGAGTATGAAACGAGTGTCAGGAACAATTCTCAGCAAAAATGCACTTTTTGCTGCCAAACATCAGCACAGCCTCTGCTCGTGAGCTGTCAGCTCAAGAAAAGATGAAAACACACGGGAAGAATCTTATGACATGTTGTCAGCCTATTCTCAAGCTGATGCCACGCAAGCTATGCACCACCCGGCACTGATTCAATCGACAGGGAGAGCCCCACAACTGATTTTTACAAAGGCCGAAAATTGGATGTTGTCGTCCCCGGTGTATCTCGACTGCACCCACATCATCATCATCATCATCGCAGGAATTTGTTTATGGTTTATGATGTTTAACGTCCGAAAGCGACTCAGGCTATGAGAGACGCCGTAGTGGAGGGCTCCGGAAATTTCGACCACCAGGGGTTCTTTAACGTGCACTGACATCGCACAGTACACGGGATTTGTTTAACTGAACCGGCAGCCGCACGACACGACCTCAAGCACGAAGGACCGACTTTCTGAGTGGTGAAACGTGGTGCGGCACGCATGCAACTTTTTTATTATTATTTGTGTTTCCGGCTGGGGCACTGGCGTGTTTCGCGCCCGCCCGCTACAAAGGCTGCAGCCACAGATCATCAACGCAGACGGCACTTCTGGGGTGCTCCACAGGTCCCAGCAGGAACGGTGTCCGCTAACAGCGACTTGTTTCGGGCGCACTCCCCTGTACTACACGTGAACACGCCACTAAAAATGCAAGTAACGGTTCAAGGTTGAAGCAGGCAACCGCCGTTCGGCGGTGGACGGCCGCGCAGCTTCGGACACCGCGGTGGCGTTTTGAAACGCATCACTTCGGAGCGAGTGCTCAGCGTGACGCGCGATCGTGCGAGCTGCGCTGGAGTGACCGACGGAGGCCGAGTGCGCGTGACAGAAACCCGTTTCTTTTTCACGCGCAACGGTCGCACGAGCGTCCATGCGCGCTGCAGCACCGTCGTCGAAAGAGAACGCTCCGACTGCACGCCGCGACGATATGCATCTAGAAGACAACGCCACTAGGGCGTTTGGCGGCCTCGAAATAACCAAGAGCAAGAAGGAAGAAAAAAAATCACGGAGGCGAGGGGGAATGTGCAATTCTTAAGCCGACCGGCCGGCTAGTGCACGTCAGTCGGTTTCGCTAAAAACTGGGTCGGGCCTTCGAGCGCTTCTGGTGGCTACTACTACGCCGTAGTGCTCCAGGCTACGACGACACGCGGTCAAGTCTGTAACGCAGACCCAAACAGCTGTGCGCCGTCGGTCGGCGGGTAGTCGCCGTTTTGATGGTGATTTGCTTTGCCTTTCTAGAACGAGAGGCACGACTCCTTGGACGCGGTTCAAAACGTAACTGGATATCCCCCGGTCGGGCTCAAACGAGGCGCCAGTAGGCCTAGCACGCCCAGCCAAGGGGAAAAAATGCACGAAACGACTTAACTGCGGACTGAGCGGACTCGCGGACACTCCACTCGACCAGCGGCCCTTTCCTCACCTTGTCGGAGATGGTGTGGCGTCGGCACTCGATGTCGACGCGCTGTAGTTACGCGACGTCGGAGGACCCCGCTGGTCCATCGCGACGGAGCGACTTCACCAAGCAGCGTTGCTTTTCACAGGTTGTCTTGCGGTGTCGCAGCTGAACGGAAGCAGCACGGCCGAGGGCACACAAATGCGAGGCGGTTGTTGGTGCTCTTGTTTCGTTTTCTCTCCGTTTCCGTAGCTCACCGGGGCTCCATCAGCGAACAGCACCTTTCCGAAACTCGGCTCACGGGCCAGCCGACCGCACTTGCCGTTGTTGTTGACTGTTGGTGCTGTCGGCGCTGTCGGCCACAACGTTCCTCAACTCAGGCACCAGGGAGCGCAACATTAGCGCTGTCAGCAGTCATCATCATTGTCAGCCACTGATGGTCTCTCAAACCATGTTACAGTGTACTATTCTAGTACACTGTAACCATGTCTCAAACTCTACGGTTACAGCATACATGCTCAGGAGTAGAGTATTCCAGAACACATGCTCAGAAGCGCACAGATACAGTGAACTAGAAATAGCACAGGAGCATGAGGAGGGAGCGTGACGTAATGTGGCCAGCCTTCGCAAGCGCCAAGCGGCCATGCGCTCATGATGGCTCACGAAGCCGCTTCCTCCCCTGCTTATCGCTCTCGCAGTATTCTAGACATGGCGAAGTGCAGCTGTGCAACATATGGCAACATGTATATATGCAACATGTGGCTTTCAATAAACATAGTTGGAGTCAGCGCCCGTCCTGTCTGTCTTTCTGTGTGGTTTGTGTGAAATTTAGCGCTGTTTTTACTTTCCTGAACACAATGTCACACAGCAAAAGGTACTGTTACAGCGCACTAGAAGAGCACTGTAGTACTGTTAAGTGCAGCTGTGCAGCAGCAACGCGATCAACCCTGCCACAGGCTGACTTCCGGGTCGAGACCGCTTACTTCCGGCCAGCCCTCTGTGGGCTGGTTCTGACGTGTTGGGCGCCGTCTTCGACTGGATGGATGGTAGCGATAAAAACCAAAGAACCTGCTCTGTCTGATGCACCGCTGCCTGCAGGTTTCAGGTCTTTGTTCTCTTTCTTTCTTTTTTGTGTGCGCGCGCGGGAAAGTGGATTACGTCGTCCCTTGCCCAGGGTCACCAGTGAGCACGTCTTCGTGTGATGGCAGCGGTGCAACCTCTCTTTGACGAGTAGGCAGCTGACATGAGTACCTTTCGCGGCACGTTGGTGGAGTACGAGCGAGTGTCCGTCGATCGCTTTGACGGTGGCAACGTGAACTCAACCGCCTTCTTCCTCTCCCACTGCCACCGGGACCACATGCAGGGCCTCAGTGGCAAGGCCTTCAGGAATCTGCTACGGAGCAGGCGCGACGTGAAGCTCTACGCGTCCCAGGTGTCCTGTCGACTTCTGGCCAACGAACCGAAGTACGCCTGGCTGCGCCGGCACCTGTCGGCGCTGCCGCTCAATGCGCCCCGGACGCTGGCCGTGCCTACGGACGGCCAGTGCGCCAACGGCTACGACCTCGTCGTCACGGCCATTTCGGCCGACCACTGCGCCGGCTCTGTGATGTTCCTTTTCGAAGGCCGACGCGGAAATGTCCTCTACACCGGCGACTTCAGATTCGACGTTGGCCACGCGCAGACCCTGGCGCCGCTTCACTACGACGACGGCAGCGTGAAGCCCGTCAGGGCAGCGTACGTGGACACGACGCTTTGCCACCGGGACGCGGCGTACGTTCCGACCCGAGGAGAGAGCGAGGCGGCCCTGGTGGCCTTCTTCGAGCCGAAGTTCCGGGCCGGCGTCCGCCTGCGGCTCGCCCTGCCCGGCGCGCAGCTGGGCTACGAGACGCTGTTGGAGTCGCTGAGCCTAGCCTTTGGCGTCAAGGTCCACGTTACAAAAAGGCAGCTGTCGCGCTACGCGGGCATCGCCGATGTGCTGGACGCTCTGACGACGGAAGACCGGGGGACACCGATCCACGCGGACTGCTACTGCGACCTGGGAGAGAATTGCGTGACGGTCAAGCCGTCGGCCATGTGGTTCGCACACCGCGTCGCGCCGAGTCTTTTGATGGAGAGAGTCAACGATGACTTCTATCGGCTGTGTTACTCGACGCACGCGTCCTTGGCAGAAGTGCGCGATCTGGTGCGTTACCTGAAGCCGCAGGCGGTGCGTGCCAACGTTCGCATTCGTGGTTTGGACGTTTCGGCCCTTCTCGGTGGCACACATGAAGAAGCCAAGGACCCCGTGTGGAGCTTTTGGAGCTCGGAAGACGAGGACGATGACGGGGTGCATAGTGAGGCGGCTTACGAAGTCGAAAGCCTGGTAGATGCGAAAGTCGTCCTGTCTTCAGGTACAAAGGCGACGTCACCGAACAGTCTGCTGCAGTCTGCGTTGCGACCACTGCCGTACCAGGTGTCAAAGCTACTCGACGACTTACTTTGATGATGGTGCCTGCACTCGTCTGCTCTGAGCGTAGATAAGTGCATTGATGACTGTGATTTCTAGTGTTCGCTGTGCTGCATGAAATGACAAACAGCAGAGGGGCAGAAACTGAAGCAAGCATGTGGTAGTAATATGTACTGGAAGGAAAGTAAGTTTATTGATAGTGCAGCGACGTGGCATGTTGGTTCTGTCGGGCACAATATGCTGTCCCTAGTATTAACCCCCAGATGGACAATTTTTTTTTATTTCAGGCAATGGTAATATGGTGTGCAAAAAGCACCATAAAGAAATTTTTTTCAACGGAACAGTCTTTATTCGGTGCATTTCTCTTCCTTGAAAACACATGTAATGCATGACTATGAATTAGCGCCAAGTACGAGATGAGAATGAGAGGGACAGCACGAGTGCCACTAAGAATTGCTTTATTGCAAGCGGAGCATTTACATGGAAGCGTTTCAACCACACACACACACAAACGCACAGGTGAAGACTTACAACAGCATTGAAACAGCCATGGAAGCCAGTTTTCTAGATAAGATCTCCCTCATTTCTTTGTGTAACAAACGATGTATATCAATGGATTAAAAATTATCTTGAAGGGCGCAAACAACGAGTCATGGTCAACGGTTGTTTTTAAGATATGGCAACAGACACTTCGGGAGTTCCGCAGGGGTCGGTGTTAGGGCCATTGCTGTTTTTAATTTATGTCAATGACATAGTAGAAAATGTTATTGCCAGGTGTGGTTGTACACCGATGACTGTGTTTTGTATCATTCAATTAAAGCGCCATGTGACATAGATCATCTTCAACAAAACCTAGACCGCATTCAACAATGGTGCGAAAAATGGAGCATGTCTTTGAATGGGGCTAAATGCTACTGTCTTTCCTTTACGCGCAGGTGCACTCCAATTGACTCAGAGTATGTTTTAAATGAGCAGCTTTTATCTAAAGTGTCGGATTATATCTTGGTGTTTACTTTTCGGCCGACCTTACGTGGAGAAAACAGGTTGATTACATAGCAACAAAGGCGTCGAGAATGTTAAATTTTTTAAAAAGGAATTTTAGGGATGCTCCTCAGAAGGTTAAGGAGCTTTTATATTTTACCAACATCAGATCAATCATGGAGTATGCCTGTGCTGTGTGGGAGCCTCAAGCCGGAACCCACTGGGCTATTCTGGAGCGAGTTCAGAATCGTGCAGCATGGTTTGTTACTAACAGCTATAGTTTTCATGTTCGTAGTAGCAGCATTAAACAGGGTTTGGAGTGGAACTCTCTTAAGGAGCGCCCACTACACATTAAACTAGAATTTCTCTACCGCATTTGTTTTAATGAAACTGCCATAAACCCTAAAACATATTTGCTGCCACCCTATTTTACATCGAAACGGTGCGATCATGAATGGAAAATGCGCGGGACGCAATGTCGTACTGATGCCTTCAAGCACTCTTTCTTTCCGCATACCATCAATAAGTGGAATAAGCTGCCTCATGGTGTTGTTCAATGTCGGCCTGAGAATGCTTTTCGTGCACTGTTGTCGAGCCTGAGGCGTGCGTGAATGCTCACTTATACTTTATCGCCTTTTCTGTTTTGCATTGATACTCCCAGTAAACCTGACATGTGCACACACAGTTGATGCCGCTACTTCCTTTGTATTTTGTTCTTCATTGCCATGTATCACTGAATGGGTGGCCCATGTTGTTTGTTTGGCATGTATATAGTATGTATCCCCCCTTGCTGCCACGGCGCTGCAGGAAATTCAGATAAATAAATAAATAAATATTTAAG
Source organism: Amblyomma mixtum (assembly GCF_055824585.1). NCBI lineage: Eukaryota > Metazoa > Arthropoda > Arachnida > Ixodida > Ixodidae > Amblyomma > Amblyomma mixtum. The sequence continues at coordinate 102,107,159 of NC_143012.1, read as the reverse complement.
AAGGTGTGCTAGCCCAACTTCATGCTCTGGCATGTATTGCACAGTTACAACAAAAAACAAATTAGAATGAATTTGCAAAGGAAGGAAGGAATGAATATTCAAATTCTGCTGCTCTAGTTTGTCACAGGCCTGTGCATGTGCAAAGCCGGAAACTGCACACAGGGCTTTCTGACACCATTTCCACCAGGTGCACGTTTCCTTCTGGACACGCTTCCCATTACCGTCCCTCTTCAGACAGCATCTACTGATGCACTGTCGGGAAGGTCATCGCTATCATAGTAAGGCGGAAGCCTTTAATGCCTCATCATTGTAAACAGGAGTTGTCGACAGAAATGTCACGGTTTTCAATTGGTCGAAATGGTCGCGACGTCACAGTGTGTGAATTTCAAACGAGGTTAATTGTACTTTGGCTACTAACCATGGAACCAATGAAAGGGATGGTGTAGTGATGCTCCAAGTAAGGGGACTGAGTTTAGTTAATTAGTTAATTAACCAATTAGCCCAATTAACCTTTCTAGTCAGGTCAGATAAATAAATAAAACCGAGTAGGAAACTGGTCGAGCTCGGGAATCGAACCCCGGTCTCTGGAGTGCGAGACGTGCATGCTAGCCACTCCGCCATGCCAGCTCGATGGCTTGGAATGAACTAAGGTGCGTCTAGTGAGCATGGTGTCTTCGTTCACTCCCGTCTTTCTCCCGTCCCTTACAGCCAGGTTCAAGTGTCTACTGAGATATGCGAGACACATTTCCTTTCCTCAAAAACCAATTTACCGACGAGCAAGATGTAGAGCTGATTGGGCGATGGCGTTCTGTGGACTCCCTGGCAGCGTTGCGAGGCGAGGCATTGTCGCGTTCCACTCTCAGAGGCGAAGCTTAACATCTTAACAACTCATCAGTGGCACAAGCAGCACCACCGCGCTTAAGGCTTCCGACTCACCGCACTTTAGGTCAACGAAGTGCCCCCCTGAATTTTTCTTGACTCGAAGAAGAACGAAAAATATATTCTTTATCGCTGTCATTGCAGTTTGGCATCACCTCGCATACTCTGCCATATTCTTGTGCGCAGTGAAAAAAAGTTTCAAAGTTGAGGTAAAAAACAGCAGCCTTTCAGCTCTCGTGCTGCCATCCTTTGGAAGAACTATAAAAAATGGCACTAGGCAAGCCGTACTCACCTTAGGGATAGTGAACAAAATTCTGCCTCGGAGATTTCTGGTCCAAGCTGTTGCACTGAGAGTGACCAAAACTATACTTTTGATACTGAAATGAGCAGAAAGTAGTTATTTTAATGGCCATTGCTTTGACCGCAGCCTGTGGAATCTCTCGCAGTACGGGGTGTGATGTCAGCCTTACCCGTTGCAGGCTATTGCCATCATGGACCGCACGAAAGTGAACATGTCTGGTGTGCTTTTGCTTCATTGTACAGTTAAAAATTTTGTTCAGCCTTCTGGTGTCCACGCTTCAAGATTCTCTTCCTGCATCTCATGGTTGTGCGACTGCATGCCTGAATCGGTTGGAATTAATTTGAAATCCTCATCGTACGCAGCCACGGTGAACCAAAAAAAGCAGCATTTCGAAGGGACTGTACCGGTAGTGCCGTTATTAATGTGATTAACTGGAACTAATTGCAACGATGTTTCAGGTGCACCTCAGTTTTGATTACAGTTTCACTTTGTTCCAGCTGGAACAATGAAGCTGCTTTGCAAGAGAAGGTGTGGCATCACATATTAGCCAACAGCCATGATTCTTTGTTTGAGACTGCGGTCAACAGATTTCTGGTTGAGACTGGATGATCTTAGTTCAACCCCTGGTGGTCGAAATTTCCGGAGCCCTTCACTACGGCGTCTCTCATAACCTGAGTTGCTTTGTGACGTTAAACGCCAATAAACTAAACCAAATTATATTTCACCTGAACTAGCTTATCAGCTACTGCCTTCATAACCATAGAAAAAAAGTAGGTTTAAGGCTCCTTCAAGTAAGTGCTGCAGTAATGCAAGACCCACTTCATTTTCATTGAAAGGTATGGCATCTTGATCAAGCAGAGATACAATAGGGATTAGAAACTGCCATGTGGGACATAGGTCATATGATTACTTGGGCATCACAAAGCTGAACTTTTCTTATTGAATAGAAGTAGAAGTAATTTGCTTATTATTACGATGTCAGGTTGAAAGCTCTTGACATTAGTTGTTATCAAAGCCGCTGAGGCAAGAAAGCTATGTAAAGCACATATTGTACCCCATTAGAGGTGAAGCATCTATAGTAAAATATATGATCACATGAACCTGTGCTCTCTGAAAAAATGATGCAGACAGCACAATCAGTGCCAACAGCCTCTGTAGAAGAATTTAAATGCCCAGTTTACAGTAGAAATCAATCATAAATCAGCATGTTCAGAACAATGCTTGCAAAGCTTCAAATCAAGTCATTTATTGAGCAGAACATATAAAGAGTAATGCACTCGTTCTGTCCATATGTTTCTGAAAAGGCGTGAATGCCTGACTATGTACCAGACCTCTTTCCTGTTCATCTTCCATTCAAACAATAATCAATTAAAGAATACCAAGAGCCTGACAATTGTAGATGCATACGGGCGAACTATATAATCACTCCTACAGGAAGCAAAAGCTACTAGAAACAATTATCCCAGGCACAAAGAATACACATTAATTCTTCTTTTTGAAACGTTACAGTCATACTGATCCTAGTGTACCGATAATGAGAATGTGATTTTGCAAGAAGTGTGCTGTCAAGTAGAATTGCTTTTCATGACATAGATTCTATTGTGCCGTGTCTCATCTTAGTTATGTTCTTTCCCAAGATGCCATCTGGGAAAGGCTCTTTCATTTAATGTGCATATACACATGCATACACTTACACATATCTTTTTTCACTGCCAGAAGACTGTGCGTGGTAATGCTCCAAAACTTTGAATATTAATACTGCAATCACAGCTGCTCCGTCAGGCTGTGCACAGATGGCCCAGTAAAGAGCTCATGGTGTGATCCATAAAAGATGTCAGGTGCATGAATGCCAGTGCGCTGCCTTCCTGTACCTAGCTAAATTTTGTGGTTCCGCAACTTTCGATGGAAAGGAGATTTTGGTAAAAAGTTTGATTTCTAGAAGTGCTGATGACTAACTGTTTGTAAAAAAGACAATGAAAAGACCTAGAAACAGGAAAATGCGAGCACTTGATGACATAATAAGGAAGTAATTACTCATTGACATCCACCCGAGCGCAGCCAAACGGATACAAAGGAAAGCTATACAGCTTTCTCAGAAACTTCGTAGTTAAAGAAAAATTCGTCCTGGTCCGGGGTTCGAAGCCGGGACCACCGCTACACCGGAGCAGTCGCTCTACCCACTGAGCTAACCGGGACGGCAAGCTTATGGTAGGGCGAGAGCGAATTGATCAATAACTCGAAGTGGGAACAGCGTTGGTCAAATGTTTAGGGGAATCCCCCAAGGTGGAGTAGATTTGTAATAAGGAAGTAATTACTCATTGACATAAAGCAGCTATTAAAAACACATTTCAAACATTCTTCAAGTTATATTGGTCACATGGCAAACGTGAAGGAGTTGGAACAAATATTGTAATACCTTATCTAAGTGTATTATATTTGAGTTTTTATATTGTTTTCTTTCATGGATACTGGAGCCAAGGATTTCACATTAAAGAGAAAGCACGGAATCTTCCGTAATGTGACACAAACATACCATAATTAGCTACTACTATAGTATCAGAGAATATGCTTGCTAGGATATTTGATTCAATTTGCATATTCTGTTGGTTTACAGCTGCGGGAGAGAGAACCACAGTTAAGTAAAAATACCACTCTATCTATTAGCCTTTGAAATATTCCTGAAAAAGATCATTTTTTTGTGCGTTAACTGAAGTTCCATTGTCAGAAAACCATTTAATCATATAATTTATGTTTTCCTGCAACTAATGCATTGCTGTCTCAAAGTGTGCTTGATCTGTGAGCAAAACTGTGCTGTCCATGCACTGGAAGACCAAGCAGCTGAAGTTATCGGGCTGAAGCCGTTAGTGATTAAATTTTTTGAATACTATATGGAAGATAAAACAGAATCCCGCAGTTTACCAGCCTCTATATATTGGCAGTTTATCACCAGGTTTGGTTTGGTTATTTAATTTAATAATGACCAACCATACAAAAAATTCTCAAGGATAGCAAAAAGGGAGCTCAAAAGCCAAGTAGGTAGGTACACTTTGCCCGATAAAATCCCATGGTTCATTACATCAAAGATTTTCTCAACACTGAGAAAGAAAGCACAGTTACACTTTGTCAAATGATGAATACAGCTCAGCTGCAAATTTGTCAAGAATTAATACAATGCCTCTTCCTGTAATATAGTCTGATTGATGATTCAAAAAAAAAAAAGAATGTTAAAAAATTTTTGTCATGCATTCAAACAGGAATTTTTCTAGTATATGTTTCCTGGATCAAAACATTCCTACAGATGAAGTGTTCATAGACTTTGAAAAAGCACTTGACAAAATCCCACATTTAAACTGTCAGTCTTAAATCTTCATCCTTTGGTTGTCTATTGGATTCATGCTTTCTTAATGGATCGCTGCTAATTTGTTCATGTGAATTCTCATTTGTCGTTGCTTTCCCATTTTATCTGGCATTCCCCAAGGTACCGTTCTAGGCCCGCTTCTATTTCTCATATGTATAAATGATTTACCGTCCAACATCAGTTCCAACGTTCATCTATTTGTTGAGTCATTACCGCCCAATAGCTAACCTGGCCGACATCACCAGCATTCAAAGATCTAGTTCGTGTCCAAGAGTGGTGTAACACCTGGCTACAGTTTAAGAATATATTTAGGTGTTGACACTGCGCCCAACTGCATGACCAGATCTTGTATGCTCTTTTATGCACTTCTCTTGAACGTGGACAGATGGCGCCACACGATGGGGGCTTGTCTTGTTGCTGAGCTGCAGCGGCTGTAAATCAGCCAGAATCAGTGGTGTTGCGTGATCATTCGGTGCTGTGGCCGCAGCATGTAAGTGCGCTTTTTAAAGTTTGTTTGTTTAATGGGGTTTAACGCCCTGAAGCGACATAGGCTATGAGGGAGGCCGTAGTGGGCAGTGAGGGAGGCTTTGGAAATTCGACCACTAACGTGCACTAACATTGCCCAGTACACGAACCTCTAGAATTTGTCGTCCATCGAAATTCGACCCCCGCGGCAAGGCACAGGAGGATTGAAACTGCTGTCGTCACTGAATAATTTTTGGCGCCTTCGTGTTTTACTTGCTGCGATTGCATGGATGGGTGGAACAGCAGCGAGGATTCTGCCCTGCGATGCTTCCGAGATCGTTATTGAAATGCGTTTACTGCAGCATTTTTTTTAATCATCTGCATGAACGCCTAGAGCATAGTTATCTATACCGACTTTTAAACTCTTAAATATAAAAGGTCGGCTGCAATACGCATGCTCCCATGTTCAGCTGAAAGAGCCTACGCGTACATTCAGACATTGCTTAAGCAGTGTAATGCGCCAACGCTGTGGGATGATGCCTGCCGTGTTGACTGGGGTTTTTCAATGTGCAGAGAAACCTCAAGGGAATTTCCACATTTCACTTGCATGAGAGATATTGCCTCCACAGCCAGGAATAGAACACGCGCTCTTGTGCTTTGTGCTGCGTTGTGGAATACCTGTGCCACTATGTGAACAACCACAGGGACCAAAAGGAAACCAAGCATGCATTTGCGATGTTTTAATGGCTAGTGCAGTGCACTTTTAGCTACGTGAAAATGATTAGTGGAAGCTCTCCTGGCATTCCTCCTGTAAAGCTCATCTTTTAAGCTGACACCGACGATGCTGAGCTGTTGTCTTCCCCAAGGAAAGACTGGCATGCATGCACAGAGGTAAAATACTTACGCGACTCTAAACTGGGATTGACGGATGTCAGTTGAGAATAATTGCAGTTGGCATGTTAAAGCGACTTGTTGACCTCAATAACGATGGGCCATGAAATTCTCTATTGAGCGTTCTACGCTCCGGCAAATTATGCAGCTGCATATTTGCTATGTTACCGGCGTATATTACCATCTTTTTGGCACCAAAATGTACACTGGGTGGAAACTGACCACCGAAATTAATTGCTCCGCTGCCAAGGCATGTACAGGGAATGCTGAGCACCCAGAATGTTAAGTACCGGGACCAGTGCACAAAGGGCTAACCTTGGCACCACGAATACCGATGAAGACGGAGCTTGCACTCCATGTGCCATGGTTCATGTTTCCTGGTGGAAGAAGGGCATGTCCCTTGATCAGCTGACATGCATGATGTACTCCAGCCACCTGTGCGCAGGTTCTTGTGAGGACTCCATGTTGGATTCCCGAGGGCAATGTGGCAGCGGCGGGTGCAGACCACTTGCTTGCCTGCTTGGCGGACGTGGCGGCAGACTGTCATTTTCTTGGAGGCCTTCTTGAACTTGCCTGTTTTGTCAGATATTTGGGACACCCGGGAAAAATACTGGGCACAGCATTTGCCAACAGCACCAGTTTCTTGGGTGCATTTAAAAGTGCCTTGCCATTGGACTTGGCGTATTACAATTTTAGATCATATGCTCAGAGAAGTGCTTTGCACAGACGTTGTCACTTGGTTGCAATATCCTGTCTGCTCTGGGGATTGCCTGGAGCTAAAGCTCTAGGCGAGCAGACTCCAATGCAGCTTTAAAAAGGGGCAACGCAGCGAGCTATGGAAAGAAAAATGATAGGTGTAATGTTAAGAGATCGGAAGAGGGCAGAGTGGGTGAGGGAACAAACGCGCGTTAATGACATCCTAGTTGAAATCAAGAGGAAGAAGTGGGCTTGGGCAGGGCATGTAATGCGAAGGAAAGATAACCGCTGGTCCTTAAGGGTAACGGAGTGGATTCCAAGAGAAGGGAAGTGTAGCAGGGGGCAGTAGAAAGTTAGGCGGGCGGATGAGATTAAGAAGTTTGCGGGAATGTGGTGGCCGCAACTGGCGAAGGACAGGGTTAACTGGGGAGACATGGGAGAGGCCTTTCCCCTGCAGTGGGCGTAGTCAGGCTGATGATGATCATGACTTGGTCTGGACAACTCTGGTAGCCCGACCAGCAGTTTTGTACGAAGCATAACCACGTCTAGTCAGCTTCTGGACATGGCTGGGCCCCTCGGTTGGGCCACAGCAACAACCAACACATCACAGCCACTAGGTACATAGGCCGTGCCACCACGTGCATTTGCACAACAATCACTGCAGCTGGTCCCAAACTGCGACTGCCTGCCACAACGTGGAAGCCGAGGACCTAACATCCACATGTTGTGATGCACTCTGGTAGCGATAACACTGACAAACACAGCCTAAAATGGCACCGAAAGCCATGCAAACCCCTGAACCGCGTCTGCCGCTCCGGAAGCGAATGGCCACCACTCCGCAGCGCCCCCACACCACTGTGGTCGGCGCATGTACTAGAGGGCGAACGCAATCTGTGCGCGCTCTCCGCGGCGGTGGGCAGTCAGTGTCAACACCTAAAATATTCTTACACCGTGCACCTAGCTAATTAAATTCTGCTAATACCTCCCTTCTTCCTTTCCACCATTGGCGCAGCTGCCAGAATGATAATTATGCAATTAACAATATCCCCATTAAGTCCTTCAAATATCTTGGCATTCACTTAAGTAAAGATTTAACCTGCCTGGTCAAATCGTGTTCACCACGTCACTAATTCAGCTATGTATACTCCATTTCATACATAGCAGGCAACGCTGCCAAAGCTAGCACGACTGTTCGCGCAGGCTAAGTCCGCGCACAAAAAGTAGTTCATCATAAAATCAAAGCGAACACAAGCATATTTCGTTGTGACAAATCTTGCGTGCCGCGACTGGCACCTCCTGGACTTCTTTTACCTTGTGCCACATTTTCGTAATGCGACTTGTCGAGACTTCGAAAAGAAAAAGTACACGTGGCGGTATGATACGCGGTTGGTAGGGTGAATCACTTTTACTAAATCCTCGCCCAAAAAGTAGTTCCCACTTCGTGAAAATTATGGCCAGAGAGCCCGCACACTGGGCGCCTGACAGCTTTGACCGTGATTTTCAGTGCTACCACATCGTTTTATACCGCTCTTTATTTTCGTCCAAACAGTGACCGGAGTTTCGAAAAGAATGAATGATACCTGGCGGAGTAATATGGCTTCCCGGACGCACTACTTCAGCAACCTCCGCAGCGTTGCCTGCTATGTATGAAATGGAGTATAGTCGGGGGTTCGACGGCATACCGTCTGGTCAGGAATCATGGCTTGATGAGATTCACTGGTCACTGACCATTGTGAACAAGATTGTGAACAAGGGAGCCGTAGCGCTCCCGAAACGTCATTTGCGTTTCACCGTGGTCAGTGACCAGTGAATCTCATCAAACTAATTCAGCTAATCAATTCCTATGGTACTTGTGCTGTAAACTTACCTTAGCCCCCCTTTCCATAAAACTGAGTGCTTACTCAACATTTATATTGTCATTTATATTGTCAAAACTAAAGTTTGCATGCCGTATGATGATCCTCGCTTTGCTAACCTAATTGGAACGTTCAACTCTGTCCAGAACCTTACTGCCAAATTCGTTTATTCCATTATTTGTATCACACTAGTGTTTCTGCACTAAAGATTCAGCTTCATCTTTGTACACTGGCCTGTTGTTGCAAAACTGCAGTCTTTCCTTTTATCAGGACCTTTAATCACGAAGCTTCACTTATCACACGCGCTCGCCAGATTTCTCTTAAAAGTCACCCTAAAGCTATATACCCTGTGAAAACCTGCAACAAAACATATTACCCGTCTTTTTTCCTCAAAACAGCCAGAGACTGGAATGACCTTTCATCCAAAGTGGCTGGCTGCCATCACGAACTTCAGTCGCTTTAAAAGCGCCATCGAACACCATCTGAATTCATGTTAACACCTGCTTGTTTGCCCATCCCTCACATAATATCCCTTGTGGGTCTGTGAGGAATGAATAAATAGATTAATTGAATTGCTGGGTTTACAGCACTTCTGCTTAAGGCAAACTTGTTTGACTTTTTGGGGAAAAACTCGGCGCACTCATAAGACAAGGACGAAGAAAGACAAGATTAGCTGAATCAGTTGAGGTCAGCGCTGCACCGTCTTGTCTTTTTTCATCCTTGTCTCTGGAGTGCGCCGAGTTTTTCCCCAAGATGAACTACCAACCACGGTGTTAGAAGTACTTTAGGTGATACGACGGCGCCCCTCCGCCGTGCAACCGCCGCGGAGAACATTCGGACGAACTTGCGAGAATGCCGAGAGAGGGCGCCACTGTGTGTCGGGCCGGTCGGGTCTACCGTGTCCCAGCGCCGCACTGTTCTAGCATTATGCACCAACAAAAAGAGCAGACGCTACACCGAAGAATCGCTTTTGCTCTGTCCTCTTGCATATACGCAGTCCATCAGGGTACTCTTTCCTAAGAGACAACAACATCTTACCACTTCCTTGCATATCAACTATAAGGAAGTACTTATCTATTGCGCGTGTTAATTGTGGCTTTGACATCCGTTTCCTCTCTGCCTTCAAAAGAAAGCTGGCAACAAAGGATAGTTTTAAGCGGCATGGAATTCTGATATTTTATGAGATCCATGTCCGCAAGGAAATGAAAGTTAATCCGAGAACAATGACCTACATTGGTCATGCGGACTTCGCAGACGAGGTACAAGCACCCAACCAATTGGCAGACCATGGACTAGTCTTCGCGTTCCGTTCTTTTGGTGAAAATTATTTCCGACCTATTGCAGTCTTTGCAAGCCGTGGACCAACGAAAGGGAGAATACTGGCACAACCTATAATGAAGGCTATCCTTCTACTTGAAGATACTGGTGCACTTGTCGATGGAATTGTGTGTGATGGTGCTGCAACCAACCGGTCAATGTGGAAGCATTTCGGTGTAACAGGAGTTCTAGAAGGCGCTAGAAATAGCTTTTTGAACCCTGCATGTGACGACCGTGATGATTTTGTTTTTTCGGACGCACCACATCTCATCAAATGTGCCGCCGCGGTGGCTCAGTGGTTATGGTGCTCGGTTGCTGACCCAAAAGACGCGGGTTCGATCCCGGCCGCGGCGGCTGGAATTTCTTTGGAGGAGAAATTCTAGAGGCCCGTGTACTGTGCGATGTCAGTGCACGTTAAAGAACCCCAGGTGGTCGAAATTTCCGGAGCCCTCCACTACGGCGTCTCTCATAGCCTTAGTCGCTTTGGGACGTCAAACCCCATAAACCAAACCAACCATCATCAAATGTGTACGCAATCGCCTGTTGCAGTACAAAATGTTTAGCATGAATGGGAGCCGAGTGTTTTGGTCGCATTATAATAAGCTCTTTGTGGCGGACATGAAAGCTGAAGGCCGACTCAGGGTATGTCCAAAACTGTCGTTTTCTCATTTGAATCCAACTAATACAGAAAAGATGAGGGTAAAGCTGGCTACTCAGCTTTTTAGTATGAGCGTTGCAAACGGCCTGCAGTTTTATTCCAAGAGAGGATTAGAGGGACTCCGAAATGTAGAAAGCACAGTGAGTTCACAGTCAGAATTAATAATTTGTTTGATGCACTAAATCGCAGACATCCAAACGAAGGGCTGAGGTTAGGTGGCGAGGACTTTAAAGTGCTGGATTCTTCTTTACAGTGGCTGAATAAGTGGGAGAAGGATGTCAAGGCTGGAAAAATTGATCGCCATAACTTTTTATCAGACTCAACTGCTGAACGGTTGCGAGTGACCATACTTTCCACAATGCAGCTTTCTAAACACCTTTTGGAAAAATGCGACTTCAAGCATGTCCTGACAGCAAAATTTAATCAAGATGTTCTCTAAAAATTTTTTGGCGTCATCCGTCATGCAGGTGGCCAAAATGAACACCCCTGTCTGCCAACTTTTCTGCAGCTTTACAACATGCTGTCTATTTACAGTCTTATGAAACCGCCTAAGTACGGGAACTGCCAGTTGGAGGCTAAAGAGTAACCGCGTCTGCTGAGTCTTTCGGATCTGACAGCTGCATTTTTAGAAGATGCGCCCAGTCAGTCTCGATTAGAAGAGCTTAAGGCAAAACTTGATGGCTATGTGGAGAACGAAATTGAATGCGAGGCTGTGTTTTAAAATGTCTCCATGACGACCAGTGTGACAGATTGCATTGTTTACTATGTGAGAGGCTTTCTGTCCAGGAAGCTACAGAAAAACACGGGCTGTTCACAGTGTATACTCGGGCTAGTAGCAACAGATAATGTGGCAAGGAAGCCTGAAGCAGCTCTCGTAATGTGCAAAACTCGTGGAGGGCTTAAACATCCTCACTCTGCGCTCTTCTACTTTGTGAAGCAGACAGAAGAAATATTTCAGAAGCACGCTGATGGCAAAGAAGTGTATGACATCACCATTGACTACGCGCTAGAAAACTTCTGTTTCTCTTTTCCGTGTCCAGAACATAAAAGAGATATAATGGCACAAGGGTTGCACTACTACGTCGGATTGCGAATGCGCCAGTACTGCAAACAGCTCAAGAAAAATGAGCCCAACAAAAGGGAATACCTTCGCAAACTCTCAAAGCTGGCATAAGTGGCATGCTGCCTTTTTATTGAACAACGTAATGGGTTGTCATGAGATGATACTGTGTATAGGACTATGGCTAAAGATGTACAGAACTACGTTTAGAGTTCAGAGTTTTCATGTGTGTTGTCTTTTTCTGCCGTTGCTGTAGATATTTCGTTTAAATTTAATTCACTGCCGTCTTTGTTACTTGTCAAGAACTGCTAGCATCGCTGATGATTACTTTACTGTTCACTGGAATTCGTCAAAATAAATCTTGTGTATCGCAAACTCTGCCGCTTGCCTCATTTCCTCTGTGTTGCGGAATCGCATCTGCAGCTTGTTTGCAGTTTACACAACTACCAGCTTCAAGCATTAAAAATATAGATATATGTTATCCACCCTCATGAAACTGAATTGGAGGCATTGGGCAAGTGAAAAATAAAGATTAAAATGGTAAAAACTGAACATATCAAATCACAATGCGCCGCACCAACAGCACCACACTGTGGCGACCGCAGTTCGGCACATCGCGATCAACGCCGATTTCGCGTTTAAAACCGCCTATATTCACTTGCAATGCAAACAAAAGCGTTCAGCGATGACAACAGTGCCGTGCAACGTTAATACTGTCCGCTTAAGGAGCGTAAATCAACGCCGCAGCGCCAGAGTTCACTGGATCACCCGTAAGACAGAACGTGAAACAGGTTCGGAAACGGGCACGGGCGGCCCGACTCACGCTAACGCCATCTGGAGGCGGACGAGGGAAGTAGGGACAAATGTGTCTCGCCTCCGGGGGCGTCGTCGTATCACCTAAAGTACTTCTAGCACCGTGCTACCAACTACCCTGCTCTTCCACCCTTGCAAACTTGTTTGATACTGATCTGAAATGAAACACTAAAATGTGCATAAGTCATTTCCACTTACTGGCAAAATTTGCTGCAAATCAAGTTTATCCAATCCTTAAATGTCCATCCAATGATGTCATATCCACTGCAAAAAATTTGCTATGTATCGACGCCAGTGCCATGATCTTGGTGTACTTTCAGTACCGGAAATTTGCGTTAAGATAGATGCTCACAGCATCACCATAACTCTCAGTGCAACAAGAAGCAAAATGGACTTCTACACAATCCTCATATGTCAAGCGAGAATCTTATTTTTCATATCACTGGCCCAATATCGGATCAGAATATTCTATTCAAGCCTGTCCTTTCTACTCTGCAAAGTTTCCTTTTTAAAAGTTTTACTCATGCAGTACACATGTGCATACCATACCAGTAGGCACGCAAGTGTCTTGAGTGAATTGTGCAGAAAAAAAGAAGTGTGGTAGTGCTCCGGTATAACACACATTAGCTTTCCTAGTTTGTACTTTTGAAGTGTTACGAAACACTATATTTAGTGTGTGTTCATCATCGTCAGCCCACTGCAGGACAACCAACTGAATGATGTTGAGACTGCTGCACAGTCTGACAGGCAGAGTTGCCAGACTCGCATGCGGACTGCCGAGACACAGCAATGAATCTTCAAGACTTTTATTGTTGCCCAAGGAAAAGACAAAAGTCAGCGTCATATATACTACTCTCAAGCGATTTCTTTCATTATACCTCTCTGACCGATAGCACATAAACATCTCTTTTATATATACAAATAAGTGCAATAACTATAATGGTGATCAGCATTAACACAAGAAGCACAAAAAAACTCTTTGGCCCGCACCCCAGCTAAAGCAAAGCTGCAAACATAAAATGCAAAAGGTGCAAAAACTAAAAAGAAAAATGCACACCATCTCGAAGCCTCACACCCAGTGGACAGAAAGGCAACACGTAAAAAAGAGCAAGCCCCTGCCTGCAAAAATGCAATTCATAAATGCACTGAACTCCATATCAACCCACGTCCAGACCCTTTTGGCCCAAAACCACCGAGATTAGTGCCAGCCTGTGTGCCTTGCAACTGTGCAGTGCTCATTGTGCAGACCTAGTACAGTGTTCTTCTAACCCTGCTAAGTTTCACTGTAATGCAAACACACAAGCGGGGCTTTAATACAGAGCCATAAGCAATGCGAATGTGCGAAATAAAAATAAATGCATATAAGAACACATCCAAAACATCATTACTTGAGAGCCAGGATGTTGTATTTCTGTACGCCACACCCATCCTGCTGCCACAAGCTATGGTTACTAAAGGTGCCGTAAAGTAACTTTGCAAGAAACAAACAAAAAAAGGCCATGATTTTTGTTCAGCAGGTACATGTTACCAAAACAAGGCACGGATATTAAATGCATTGTGAAAGAGCATCGCAAGAACTGTTGCTAGCTCCGTTAGTCCTGCATACATGTTCACAAATGGTTTCATGCATGCCATAGTGTATACATGCCCACACTCATGGTCTGAGAAGTCAGCTGTAACGCACACACACACAAAAGAGAGGAAATGCTGAACAGGGACCGTGGATCATTGGAAACCCTGGAATGGTGCCTTTAAATGCCAATGGCTTAATGTGGATACGAAAGGCAAGGAGATCCTGAGATAATAATACATTTGGTGCCAGAAACTTGCCGCATAAAGCAGCTACCCCAGAATACTGTGTGTGTCTCGATGGGACCGACAGAGGTAGGTTTAAAATGGAAGCATAGAAGGAAAAAGATGCTTTCAAAGCACCACTGAGGAGATGGGGGAAAGGAGTTGTGGTGAATTTTGAAGATAGACAGCGGTGGGAACGACCAAAGGGGCAGGCAAAAAGCTGCAGTTTTGTTGGCGGCAGCCCAACGCTGAGAATTAGGGCGGTACAAAGATTAGGTTATGCCAAGTTTGCAGTAAAAGGCAGACAAATGGCTTTGCAGTACGCATTAAATAAAACGGGAAGTAAAAAAATTTGCTAAGAGAGTAAGAACAACAAAAACAGTGCTTTCAGCTGCGTCTTCAGCCTGTGGCAGCTACTTCTAGTCAGCTTTGCCAAAATGGCACCACAGATTATGCAGTTGCATCTAATCGCACAGTGCGATTAGTGAAATATGGAGGGGATTGGGCCAAACCAGACGTTGCAGTTATGGTTGCACAGGAATTCCACACCGATCGGTACATTCCCACCACTGTGCAAAAGGAGGTAGGTGCTGGGTAATTCATAGCAACACACATATATATATATATATAAAAAGAAAGCGTTTCAGCAACACAGACTTTTCAAACAAGACAAAAAAAAAAGGGAAACCTGAGGACGTTTGAAATACACTACACACACTAGGCACTCGGAGAACAAAGTGCCACGTACAAATCTAATATATGAAAAGAGACTCGTCTCGTTTGTGTGCCCTCGTAGGAGTGTGCTCTGCTGTGGCACATCTGACGACTAAGTCCCATGTGCAATAAAACACAAGCGCTGTTCACCAGCACAATGTAAACAAGCTGCAGACAACTGCATTGTGACACACACAAATTAGTCCCCAGCTGACCGAGGACGAACAGCAAATAAAAAAACTGGGCAAAATTTGCGCTCTCTTTGATGACCTTTGACCCCAGCCACCGGGAGGGAGGGTTTCGACCACACAGCTGGAACACAGTGCATTCACTCTCCTTCACTAGCACTACTAGAACAGAACAGGCCTCTCATTAAGGGGGACGTGGGGATCAGAGGTGGAATTTTTTCCTTTTTCGTGTGGAGCCATTAAATCTGTCATGCTTATTGGGAAGTCCACTGCATGTCTAAAAGCACAAAATTTCACTGAAATATCCCAAGCGGTTGATGCAGTGACAGCCTCCAAATATTTTTAGCAGCTTGACTTTTTCTAAGCACAATGTTTTATCACGCCTGCATAATTCACTCATTGTCATGTTGAATTAGTGATGGAGTGAAAAACTGAAAGCAGTAAGTCAGAAATACTATGGTCACTCGCGTAATTTGCACACTTTTTTCTTTAAATTAAGGCTTCAAAAAGGGGCTGTGCAAATTACACAAAGATTTCATGAACACATGAAAAAAAAAAAACTGCAAAATTTGTAACGCGCAATATACACCCATGCTTGGCTGCCTGTACGTCCCCCCCCCATGTAATGCCCGCTCAGGGCTTTATGGTACTTGAATAAATAAAATGTGGTGTTTTCTAACACCAAATTTTTTCAAGATTCTTGCAACTTGATCCCCTGTCACCCCTTAAACACGCTTCGAGAGGATAGCCCCACTGGCAGCACAAACTTTGACTTTATCACCACGTCAGAGGTGCACTGGGAGGTTGATGTCTGCCTCATTGTGCAACCCTCTCCTGTGATCACTGCGTGCTATCGCGCCCCAGATGAGCTTCAGTGCGTAAGACATCGCAGCAGCCCATGAAACTGTCTACAGACCGCTGCTGCTCAAAAATTACCAGCCGTACAAGGAGTACCCTGAAAATCTCTCCATGTTTTTTACTCCGCACCGAGAAGGATATGGAGCACCAAACACATCAAGACGCACTGATGTGCTGTAATGTGCAGCCACGCTAATCACATGACAGAGCAGGACACAATGCAGCATTGGGTTGCATCACTGTGTGCAAGCGAGACAAGAACGTAGCAAAGATAAAAGCTGGCTTCATACTGTTGGGAGCCAAATACAGGGCACAAGGATGCATAAAAGCAAGTGTCCACAGCGTCCAGCCCTGCACTGCTCCGAAAGAAGTCCGCAAGTGGTGGCCAACACGACCATAGTCCAAGGCTTGGTGCAATGTCCCGGTGAGAAGCACCACTGGGGAGCTCTGTCACCCACACCTCGTATCTCGGAGCATCGTGGCGTAAAAGAGAAGCGCTGTGGCACGCAGTTAAAAACATAAAAGCAGTCTTTAAAATCCGACTAAAAGAACGCAGGGACAAAAGGCACCACTGCGAACGGGAAATGGGCACACGGCCACTCGGACACAGAGGCGAGCGTTAAAAACACAGCCACTCGGACACAGAGGCGAGCGTTAAAAACACAGCCACTCGGACACAGAGGCGAGCGTTAAAAACACAGCCACTCGAACACAGAGGCGAGCGTTAAAAATTGTGGCAGTGCAGGGATGACCCCCGTAAAAGTGAGGCAGTGTGTGGCAAACGGTATAAAAAATGCCTCGGAAGAAGGGTGCCAATAAAAAGTGCAGACAGTGAGTACTACTACTAGTGGGTGTGGTCGGCTGCTCTAAAAGTACTGGCTGGCATTGCCAAAGGGGTTCTGGTTGTGACCGTAGTGCTGTGAGTGGCGCTGGTGGTAGAAGAGGGGGTGCGTTGCTCCCACGAAGTCCACCTACAAGGAGGGAAGAAAAAAGAAGTCACAAAAACGCCAGCACTGGTGAAGATCCCCCTCTGCTACTCCCACCAAAAGCACACAGCTTTGATCAGCTCCAAAGGAAACGGCTATCACTGCAACTTTTTTACGTGGCTACGCTGCACCACCATCCATTTGCAAGTGGCAATCACCGAGTCTCTTTTGATCTCCATGTCACATGTCTGGATCGAGTAGCGGGAAAATTTTTACAGCCCATCTGCTTGGCAATAAATGCATCTTTTGCCGTTGGATGGTGTTGTCCTCAAAGTAATGCACAGCACTGCACAGATTTGGCCCACTGTGGCCGCTTGAAAAGCTCCGCACGGGTTGCATGGCAATGCATGGCACAGCCGGTAGCATGCAGCTCTCCACTAATTTAACCACTGAATGAAACACTCATTGTACTCTCAAAAGACCATCCTGAACTGCCTGTTCAGTTGCTGTTGTAACTGTTTAAAAAGCCACAACACTGCTCAAATACTATTGACGGACTACTGTCCTCCTTGGCCCTGACTGGACGAGAAAGCTTTCACAGTGGTGCAAACAACTTGAGATGCAGTGTAAGGGCACAGACAAAGAGGCGCTTCATCTCCTTCGAGGCACACGGTGCAGAACAGGGAGCACGTTTACAGGACACAGCAGCTCACAAACAGAAAGGCAAAAACATGACGCAAATAACAAAGGTAGATTTTAGATTGGCGAACTTGAACAAAAAAAAAACCATCAAAAACACAGAAAACACCTTCAGAATTGTACACAATATATGAGGCAGACAAATTGCTTATATTATTGCCATGTACATTTTTGTTCAAGTGACAGAAGTACCTGCCTAAATCCCTGAATCATTTATGGATGACATATATGTCATACTCGCTGGAAAATTCGTTCTGGATAGATGGCAAATGAAAGTTCAACTCCTGTTCCCTGTAATTTGTGCGGCATGGATAAACTTTCAATTTTTCCGGATTTTGTGAACAATACACATGATGTTTATTTATTTATTTAATTAATTTATTTATTAGTTACCTCCATCGCCCCGCAGGGCATTACAGTAGTGGGGTTACAGACTTCATTAGAGGTGTAAAACAATTATTGCAGTGCATGGAAAAATGCATCATTAGATGTGATACATACAATGCTCGATGGCAAACTGTTGTTCTTCAAGAGAACACACGTGATGAGACAGGACGACGATACAGGTGCCTAGAACACAGGTGCTTTTTGTAGTGCCTGATTTCTCTAAGTGCACATCCAACTAGCCCAGCAACAAATGTTACAATACACAGGATGGTTCGTTGTAAGCCTGGCAAGTTCAGCTAATGATGGTTTGGTTTGATTTATTGCGGTTTAACGTCCCAAAGCAACTCAGGCTATGAGGGTCGCCCTAGTGAAGGGCTCCCGAAATTTCGACCACCTGGGGTTCTTTTACGTGCACTAACATCGCACAGCACACGGGCCTCTAGAATTTCGCCTTCATAGAAATTCGGCCACCGCGGCCGGGATCGAACCCGCGTCTTTCGGGTCAGAGTTCAGCTAATGAATTGTCAAGGTTAATTTTTCCAGACTTGTAACCACAGATCAATCTATAACAGTATAAAGACCGTACATAGGTAATGCTAAGTTTTTTAAACAATTCGGCTGTGTGCTAATAACAAGAAATTTTTCCAATTATGCTGATTCCTTTTCTGTAAACGCATCACTTTATTAACATTATTAATACTTTCGCCCTGTTCAATAATGTTGTCGCCCAGATAAGTGCGCCATATTTCACGACTGAGCGAAGCAAGGAAATGTGTATTGACTGAAAAGGGAAAGGATGAACAGTAACTACACCAATAGCCAGACAGGCACAATAAGGTAGGCAATGTGGTCGTCCCACGACATATTCTCAGAGAAATGTTTTACAGAGAAGAGCTACTTTATAAGGAATGGAAGATGAAAAACTTTTGATGTGGACGAAGGATCAGTGCTCTAGTCTTTTCAACATTAATTTTCAGTTCATTCTCAGTTTTCCACGTGAGAATGCCCTATTTACTCGATCGGCTAAACTAATGCTTGATTGTTCAGGGGGAAAAAAAAAAACACGCACGTACACACACATGATACACTTGCGTCGTTGTATATAACACAGTCAGCATATTTATCGGTATATTAACAATATCATTACCATAAATTAAAAATAGGAATGCCCCTAAAATACTCCCCTGAGGAACACCCAAAGCTTGACGGCTCAGCAACGTCTATGAATGTCAACAAATTCTGGGTGATGTTGTAAATAACAAGGTATTAACGAAAGCACACAGCCAAGAAAGACATAGTATTTGAGCTTCTGAACGAGAATGCGGTGGCTGATGAGGTCAAAAGCTTTCGTGAAATCTAAAATAATGCCTAATGCCACGTAGTTATTTCAAAACTGTGTAATATCAGTTCTTTTGAAGCTAGCTCAGTTGATTTATTTTTTTGGAAAGTGCACTGTGCCAGAGTTATGATTTTATGCTTGTCAGAAAAAGCCCCCGAGCACTGAAGAATGAATTTTTCAAATCCTATATATGTGTCGGGTAAGATGCTATTACATCAATGGCATTTAACTGGTGTGACTTGAAGGCCAAATGCATTTTCCAACTTAATGTTGGTGGGCGACACACGCCTGCATCACGGAAAGGAAATGATTGTTGAACACATTAGCTAGATCAACCCCAGTTAAGGGGGGAGCCTGGTCTTGAAAAGAAAATTTTTATTGATCTAGTCCTAGTTATGACAGAAGCCAACAGCCACAGAAACCAAGGGGCACAGGGGATTTTTTTAAAAATTTATTTATTTAATTTGTGGTGTTGATCAATTTAGAATATTACTGAATATGTTATCGCTTAATGCTAATTGACTAGAAAAGCATGAAATTTTCAGGGCACATGCATTTTTATGCGCTGATTCTAGATATGTCATTTAATTTCACGTAAAACAATTCCTTAAGCACATATGCAGCTTTTATGCAAGCATTTTGCGAAGAGTATTGATGAAAATTTGCTGCGGGAAACTCGCTGAAATGTATGCCACTGGGTTCTCTTGACACCAAGGAATGCAATAAGGGTAAAATTATCATCCCGACTATCATAGAACTTGAGTAATCGGGTACTGAAGCTGCCACTTCACAAACAGGACTGCACACTTTTCTTCTCATTTCTGAAGCGACAACTTCAAAACCCCATAACTCAAGTTCTGTGATAGGCGGGAAGATAATTTTACCCTTATTGGATTCCTTGGTGTCAAGGGAACCCAATAGCATAGATTTCAGCGAGTTTCCCACAAGAAATTTTTTCCAAAGTTCTTCACAAAATGCATGCATAAAAATTGCATAAGTGCTCAAGGAATTGTTTTACATGAAATTAAATGTCATATCTAGAATCGGCCCACAAAAATACATATTCGCTGAGGATTCCTTAACTGTGACTTCATTAATAAATTTTTTTTTTTCAAGACCAGGCTCCTCTCTTAACTGTATGTTATCTATTGTTGCTTTAGAGACTGTTTTGGGTGACTGCCTGGTTAGGACCTTTCACGCTTGCCCCTATCACCCAGTCAGTGAAGGGAAAATATTTGGGTGATAATGCCTTTTGGCTGCACGCAATTCTCTGTGGACGAAGTTTCAGTACTCTTTAGCTTTTTGACATGCAAAGGTTTCTAGTCTGCAAAAGCTTAGCATACTTTTAATGAGCTTCGGCATACCAGTGGTTACCCATGGCTTACAAGGTCATTTTAACATAATGAGTTTGCCCCGCCGCGGTGGCTGAGTGGTTACGGCGCTCGACTGCTGGCCCGAAAGACGTGGGTTCGATCCCGGCCGCGGCGGCCGAATTTCGATGCAGGCGAAATTCTAGAGGCCCGTGTACTGTGCAATGTCAGTGCACGTTAAAGAACCCCAGGTGGTCGAAATTTCCGGAGACCTTCACTATGGCGTCCCTCATAGCCTAAGTTGCTTTGGGACGTTAAACCCCAATAAACCAAACCAATAAACCAAACATAACGAGTTTAAAGGAGTAGCTGCAAGCGTCAGTATATTCTTTTCATCGCAACCATCTTCGGGGTTAGTCAAACCAAATACAGGGCACAATTCAGGTTGGCTACGCGGTCTCGATCTTGTCTGACCATTCTTCAGTGCGCAAGGAGACAAAGGCAGGGTTAAGTGGTGGGGAAACCACCTTGTTCTACCAGCTGGGCACACTTACTGCCCACGCAGGGATCTCTGGACATGTCCAAAGCCATCATATTTCGAGCTTATAATGAAGAAGTTCCTCCCCTAGATCCACTCATTTTTCAAGACCAGCACATAGAGACAGTTCACAAGCATAAGGTTCTAGGTGTATACTTGTCTTCGCATCTTAAATGGGACGCTCATATAAACCATATTTCTGAAAAGCCCTCTACTGTCACTGGGGTAATCTCACGCAGTCGCACATTGCTCTCCATAAGTGCTAAACTGCAAATTTACTATGCTCTGTTCCTTTCTCACGTCAACTACTGTACTCTAGTATGGGCAACAACTACAACAAATATGAACAAGCTTCTTGTCTTGCAAAGAAAAATTATTCGTCTCATAGTAAACTTAGAACCAACGTCAAATATTCAACCCATAATAACACCACTTAATGTGATCCGTGTGGATAATATTTATGAATATCGCTTGTTACAATTAACTTATTTTGGTTCGGCAGGTATGGGTAATTTCTTGGTAAAACTTGCATCTCTTGAACACCGAACTGCAAACACTAGATGCACTGACACACGGTCCCTATCACATTTTAGAACAGACTACAAATTACAATCCTTGGCTCATTATCTTCCCGTTTTTCTCAACAAATATAAAGACACTGTTGGTTTTAGTCCTAAGCAA
Source organism: Amblyomma mixtum (assembly GCF_055824585.1). NCBI lineage: Eukaryota > Metazoa > Arthropoda > Arachnida > Ixodida > Ixodidae > Amblyomma > Amblyomma mixtum. Next base: position 102,085,431 of record NC_143012.1, on the reverse strand, counting down.
CTGAGAACCTACTTCGTGCAAATATAATCTATCCATACATGTGTTCTTACTTTAAATATTATAGTCGCATTTACAAACTTTCTGCCTTGTTGAGCTATTTCTATTTATTTTATTATTGATCAACTTTTTTGTTTTGTTTTCATCTTGTGCAACAATGAAGTATGCATTGTATAATAACACTTTAGGATGTCATGTTAATGAAATTCTGGAATTTGCTGTTTGCTCCGGCTATGTTGTGTACTGGTTTCCTGGGCCTTTGTCAAGCTGCTTGTACAGCTTTTAGCCCGGGTGACCATCCACTTGTTGGAAAATAAATTTGATTTGAAGCTAAGGCATGATAGCCTTAGCTGCTTATGCACCAATAAACCCAACACATGTCAGAAATCAAGGAAAATGACACACTGAAGAAACAAAACGGAGAGGAATGGGCGCCACTTCACCCATCATGTTTTGCGCAGTTACATAATTTCCACGCCTGTCTGCGAGTTGCTGCACATGCTTGCTGGTGTGTGCGACAAGGACACTGCTGCACCACTCCCGACACAACCTGCCTTGCAGGAAAAGATGCAGTGTGTGCACAGTGTGCTGTACGCCATGCCACATTCATGCCATTTGGCCACCCCACCAACAGTACTTAATTCATTCCCTAGAGCACTACAAAATCGTGCCGCTCGCTTCATTTCTCGCAACTATTGCCGACATTCCAGCATAACTATTATTAAGGCTCCGTTGTCCCTTCCATCCTTAGAGTCTCACAGAACAATAGCACTTATCGGCCTCTTCCATAAAATTGTTTACAGCCATCATTCCTTCACACTACCCCTTACGGCCCGCACATCTCACTGATTGCATAATCACCTCACTTTTAAACGCCTTTCGAGAAGGACCAACGCATTCAACTCATCAGCCCTGCCCCGTGCAATCATTTATTGGAATGGTCTTCCTGACAACATTGCTCAAATCTCAGATTGTGTTATTTTCAAAGAAAAAAATAAGCAGCATTTTGTTCTGAAGTGTGTTCTTTAGTTTGTTTTTCAATTTAGTTCTATTTTCTGGTTGGTTGCTTGCTAATGTATAACGATGTTAAAATAACCATCTTCTAATTGCTTCTTTTCCGCAGCCCCAGTTATGTAACCCCCCTCACGTAATAGTCCAGACGGAGCCCGTGAGGTATTTGAATAAATAAATAAATGCCCTCTCCACATGTGTGTCCCAGTGCATCATGCTGCTGGTACTCCACCTGACTGGTTGACGCAGCAGCGGAAGTTCAATCTGTGCTATCCACAGGGCTGCAGTTTCGCAAGCTGTTTTTAATGCACCCAAAGTATCATCCTGACATTACTGCTGGAGATATAAGTTTGCTTTGCTACTGCTTGTGAACACAGCAACTGCGCTTGACACCCAAGCTCCTTGCAGGCCACCATTGACTGTGCTAGAACTGGTGCACACTGCTACGCAGCTGCAGCAGCAAGAAATGGGCTGAATCCATGACAGTGTGCAACCGGTTCACTTCTCCACCACCTATGATTGGCCACGTCGGTGCTGAGTGACATCAGCTGGCGTGACGACATGCGGCCAATCACATGCGGCTGCCCACAGAAAAGCGAGCCGGCTCCAAAATGAACCGTCACGTGGATTCGGCCCCCGACTTCTGCACAACGGGAAGCTGGTTTGCACTTGATATGGTTGCAGCAGGGGCAACGAATGTGTGGTCCAGCCTTTTCTTTTCATCTTACTCCGCCATGGCCACTGTGTCAAGCAACAGAGCTGCGAATCGAGTGCCACATACCACCACCACCAATGCTGCAATCGAGTGCTTTGTCATGCTTTGATGGTGGTGGCCCCACATGCCCTGCTGTGTTCATTCTTGGCACTGCAAGGTTCGCTCTCTTGTGGTGCTGTTGTTGTAGCAGGACAGATTGCATGGGGGGCTACAAAACTGGGTCTGGACCACTACCACCTCAAAGGAACACATTGAAGTTGACCTGTGTAACTACAGATGACACTCCTTGACAAGTTGGCAAATGTCAAAAAACCAACTAGAGGTAGTAATGCCAAAACAGCTTTCTCGCGCAAGGCAAGGCGTCATCCACTTCCAGCCGGTGATCACGGAGTCCTCCCTTTTGGTCCTGACCACGCATAATGTCCTCAGTGACCAGAGGAGGCCCCCTGTGCAGCAGTGCCGTGCACCAGAGCCCAGAGGTGCAGTGAGGGTGACATGCACAACACAGTTCAGTTTGTGCACGGGTGCGAATGTGATCATGCACACAAGTGGTCCCCTTCCACCCCACAACTGGGGGAGGGCGGAGGAGGAAAGGACGTACCCGCCCAAGGGAGGAGGGGTGAGAGGTCAAAGGTCAAGCGAGCGCGGCTTGTGGCTTGCCATCATCCACTGGCGGGCCTGCTGCGTCAGCTCCAGCTGGTCCCGCGTCTTTCCGCACACCAGGGGATTCAACTTGTTTAGCTGGCGTGGCAAAAAGGCACGGTACCAAACCACGGTCATTCCGAAGGCCCCTCTGCATGCACTCTAGGGGCCAACAAGGGTGCCTCCCCTACTCCCTGCACCACGATGCCAGTCACAGAGTCACATAACACCATATGTTGCCGCATATAAGTAGACTCCAAACATGCACAGCCAGCTAGTTTTGAACTCTCTAGGCAGGTAGGTTTTGGCAATTTCATCCTCAATCATTTTTCCTCCGTCGATTCCCCGCACCGTCACAAACTGATCCTCAAACTTTGTCATCCCGCGGGAACATTGCCACACATAAAACGTCTCACAGCAACAGCCGTGCCATGGTGCCTTCCAACAGCTGGAGACAAGTCGAGAGCAAATGGTCCCATCGCTAAGCGGCCCCCAGTGTGGGTGTTCACAACTGGTCTGCACCCTAATTAAATGAGTTGTGCTACGCATCCACTGATCCTGCCGTCAGCATCCTGGGCAGGCATGCAGTAAACAGCAGCTGAGTCAGCAGTTCCCATAAACAGGGTGTCCCCATTCCTCTGTGGAAAAACGGGTCATACTTATACACGGCAATATACAGTACACGAATGAACATTCATGCAGCTAAGCTGTTCAGCACCTCCACAGCGACACGTACAATGCATCCAGGCACCGGCCTGGTACCAAGATAGCTCAGAATCTGCCATTCAAGCGACGATGCCCTGAACAGAGGCTGCCCGGGTGGAAGGCAAAACAAATGACCGCATGGATAGCACTGCGAAAGCAGGCTCTACAGCATAGCTCACAGCTCACTTCCAGTGGCACGACCGATGGTGCACACAAGGCTCGGGTAAAACACCATAAAAAGGGCTTTTGCAGAGGCAACTGCCCGGCACATGACTACAGTGCAGCTGACCCCACTTCCTATAGCTTGCCAGAGTGGTGTTTGAAGCTGCGCACTACGCCTGCGAGGCACCATGGCTCTCTACGGCAAGGTTTCTGCCCAAACAGTGGTCACTGACGATGGACAGTGAGGCACTGGGCAGCCCAACCAGTCACATATTTTCATTCCGCCAATGGTAACCCCAACTTCTGGATTGGCCCCCAGGGGCAAATAGTGAACAATTTGTCTGCTGTTAACTGTTGGTTAAAAAAAAAAAAAGAGAGAGAGAGACACTGGGAAAAATGATTTCTAGACAGCGGTATAAACAGCGATTCCAGCTCAAAAGCACCTCAGAATGCAGCCTAAAAAGGGGAGATAGATTTGCTAACTATTCTCAGGGAAACAAAGAGAAAAGAAAGGAAAGTTGAACAGCTACCATACATGTTCAAAAACAGCGCTAACCCACTGCACCATAAAAGCAAAAGGAAAGAGTGTCTTTCATTCTGCTCTCAGCCATTCTCACTGACATTCCCGCTAGGTGGCAGCACTGACACCTTTCTCTGGCACTGTCACTTTGATGGTTTGGACTCACACTAGCTGGCATCCATGCATGCTGGCAGATTTCTGAGCTGTGCTCAGCCTTTGCTCAGTGGAGTCTCACTAATTCAAACTATTAAAACCGCCCACGGCGATCGAGACTCATTAATTATAACTCCACACATAAACCAAATGTATTTTAGTGCATTAGCATGTAGGCTGTCATCTTGCAAAAAAAACCACTGGGTTTCTCCACAACGAAATTCCCTGATTAGTCGAGAGGGTTGTCGGCACTGCCAAATTTGAAAATCTGAGGAGTAGAATGTTCAAGTACCTTCCACTGAATTATCATATTTTATTAAACTAAGGCCATTTTACTAATCCACTTCAATCCTCACCAATCTTCCCTAATCCACCCAGGAATCCCCACTAATCTTCTAGCTAATCCCCCCAAACACCCACCTTAATCCATTTTCTGGGTTTGGCCGACTTCCAAAATTTTTGGGGGTCCTTTAAAACTGTTTATTTAGGGACGCACACACAGCTTAAATACACTCAGACCAGCTCAGGCGCACACTGTGCAAGGTAAACAAGAAAAAAAAAAGAAAAACTTGCTTCATATCTTTATTACAAGAACTTTGAAAGGAACATCTTTTTGCAGCATACGAAAGAACTGAAGTATCGCAGGGTCACAATGTGTCAGCGATACTTCAGTTCTTTCGTATCCTGCAGAAAAGATGGTTGGTTTGGTTTTATGGGGTTTAACGTCCCAAAGCGACTGAGGCTATGAGAGACGCCGTAGTGGAGGGCTCCGGGAATTTCGACCACCTGGGGTTCTTTCACGTGCACTGACATCGCACAGTACACGGGCCTCTAGAATTTCTCCTCCAAAGAAATTCCAGCCGCCGCGGCCGGGATCGAACCCGCGTCTTTTGGGTCAGCAGCCGAGCACCTTAACCACTGTTCCTTTGAAAGTTCGTGCGATAAAGATGTGAAGCGAGTTTTTTTCTCTTTTTTTTTTCTTGTTTACCTTGCGCGGTGTGCGCCTGCGCTGGTCTGAGTGTATTTAAGCTGTGTGTGCGTCCCTAAATAAAACGGTTGACAGTCAGCGCAGTGTTCGTCCTTCTTCTCTTCCTTTAAAACTTTAAGGGGGGGGGGGGGGGGGGCAACTTCCAAATGCCATGGCATTTTCTTTCAAGGCCCTCAAGTTTTTGGGTCCATTATTCACAACAGTGCTGGAAATGCGGACAATAGGGGAGAATAGACAAATGTCTATTCTCCCCTTCTGTCAGTGTTTCCAGCGCTGTTGTAACGAATGTGTACCAACTCACCCAACTTTTTTCTCTCATCAATGTTTTCTGGTCCCCCTGAGCATGAACAGTGTGATGCCATCCACTAAAAAGCACAGGCTGGCACAGAGAGCTACACCAGCCTTTTCTTTTCTTTTTTTTCACATACATTTCACACTACCGGAATGAAAAAACTTAGCGAGTGCTTTCCTGTCATCATATCGCAATGAACACAAGGCACAGGAGAAGACGGGTGTAATTTGTTGAAAAGAAATTGTGCGTGCAAATGAAAAAAGCACACGCACACACAAGCTACAGCAAAAGCAAAACAAAATGTAAATGTAAAATGGCAGCCACTAATCCTTCTCTGTTCTGCCTGAAATGCAAGTGAAGGTTTTGGGGAAGGTTGAGGGGAAGTGGGTCTTAGAAATAAATTTTTATCAATGAAGTCACAAGTATGAAATCCTCAGGGAACATGCATTTTTGCGTGCTGATTCCAAATATGTAATTTAATTGTATGTACAATAAGTCCTTGTGCACTTAAGCAATATGTTAGGTGACTTTTTCTGAGAGTTTGAAAGAAATTCTACTGCAGGGAACTTGTTAGACTGCGTGCCATTGGTTTCTCTTGGCATCAAGCTATGCAATAAGGGTGAAATTATCACCCTGCCTGTTATAGAAGGTGGGTTATAGGATTTTGAAATCATCAGTTTCTTCCCATTTGTGAAGTGGCAAATTCAGATTCCTGTAACTCAACTTCTATGATAGGCAGGAAAATAATTTTGCCCTTATTGCATAGTTTGATGTCAGGACAGGCCAGTGGCATGCGTCCTAGCAAGTTTCCTGCAGCAAAATTTATTGAAAGCTGTCGACAAAAAGTTGCATATCATATTATATAAGTGCACAAGGACTTGTTTCACATAAAATTAAATTACATATTTGGAATCGGCATGCAAAAATACCTGTTCCTTGAAGATTTCATTATGGTGACTTCATAAACAAAATTTTTTTTTCTAAGACCAGCTTAACCCCTTAAGAGTGAATTGCCGCATTTACTCGTATAATTTGTGCACCTCTAATTTATTGCGTGGGCTTATGTAAACAACTTTGACTCGCATATTTTACGCTGCCTGCTATCTATGGCAGACCACTGGGCTTGGGAAGATCAGTGCGGCTCCGAAAGGTGACAGTGGCAGACTGTTTAACTGGCCTGCTTTCCTGGATAACAGTTGTGAGGGGGAGCATACTTCTGGGAACCTCTGGCACGCATCCAAAACTACAGAGCCGTTCAGTTTGTCAGCTGAGCTGTGTGGCATATGGGAGCCACATAATGTGGGGTGGGGCGGGTCTACTTTTATTTGGAGCCAACTTTTTTAAGCCAGCAAATGCCTGTACTAATCCACTTCAATCCTCACTAATCTCCCCTAATCTGCCACTAATCTACTAGCTAATCCCCCCAAACACCCAATGCTAGTGCGCGCTGTGGCCCTGGCAGAGTTCTTCAGACGTGTTTGAAAAATCTCCACCAATCTGCGCGTATTACGTGACTAAATACTGTTTGAATGCAAACATGGCGGTGCTTTTAAAGTAATGTGGCAGGCAACTAGGTTTCTCGTGTTCTTTGCTTTCGTCGCCTTTCTTGCTGTGTGGGAACAGTGTGGTGACAGCTGCTCTGGTGGTTGGCTGTGCTTCTTGGAGCTGTGCACTGTTACGCTGCCAGGGTAAGCTGACACAGCTCGCAACAAAGGAAAAAGAAAGATGGACCACTGCTATCACGAACATAGCCCAGCTGCAAGCGTTTCTTTCATGGTGGTGGTACCTTTCACTGCCCCACAGTGGGGGCACCCTGTTCTACCTACAAGGGAGCTGTGGAGAGGAGAGACAGGGCTTCGTACCTGGCTTGGACACCCGACTGGATACAACAACAATACAGCTCTTCATTTGGCAAAGCCCACAGAAATGCTGCTCCATACCAGCCTAGCACTTGTGCTCAACTGCCATACCACTTGTGCTCAGTTTACTAGAGAGCAATTTCACCTCCGTGCGGAGAAGAGCATGTTCTGAAGCCAGCCATACCACCAAGCCAGATAAGTAACCTTGCCTCGCTGGCATCAGCCACACACCGTTTGAGCCCCATGTCTGATCACTGCTCCCACCAGCTTCAAAGACATCGCAGAGTCCCGCACGGCCCACAATGCGAGGCTGGTTCCTCATTTGAGGGCACACTACTCTTGGTTGCAGTCCCCACTGGTTGCAGCTCATTGCGGCTGCCCAGTGAGGCATACTGGACCACACAGCTATGGGTCCACACAACCACTTATCGTTTTATTTACTCCTGGAGTGAGAAGTGGCCACATGGTGGTGTGCGTGCAGTGCAGGCAAGTGCTCTCTCGTGCAGTGCAGAGGAGGCAGGCGGGTGGTGCACAGTGTGCGAGGGTGCTACCTTGGTGAGCAGCCACCTGCGGGGAGGTGTGCCCTCAAACCGGTGGTGCAGCGCCATGCGAGAGGAGGAGGACACGCCGCTGTGCAAAGGGTGCTGCTGCTGCTGCTGTGCCCTGGGCTGCGGGGGGAGGAGGAGGGGGACACAGTGAATGAGCATCATCATCATCAGCCTCACTACGCCCACTGCAGGGCAAAGGCCTCTCCCATGTCTTTCCAATTGACCCTGTCCTTGGCCAGCCGCGGCCACCGTATTCCCGCAAATTTCTTAATCTCATCCGCCCACCTAATTTTCTGCCGCCCCCTGCTACGCTTGCCTCTCTTGGAATCCACTCCATTACCCTTCATTACCAGTGGTTATCCTGCCTTCGCATTACATGCCCTGCCCAAGCCCACTTCTTCCTCTTGATTTCGACTAAGATGTCATTAACCCGCGTTTGTTCTCTCACCCACTCCGCCCGCTTCCGATCTCTTAACGTTACACCTATCATTTGTCTTTTCATAGCTTTAACTTAAGCTGAACCCTCTTTGTTAGCCTCCATGTTTCTGGCCGATAGGCTATTACCGGTAAGATACAGCTGTTGTATACTTTTCTCTTCAGGGATATTGGTAAACTGCCATTCATGACCTGAGAGAACCTGCCATATGCGCTCCACCCCATTCTTATTCTTCCAGTTATTTCCCTCTCATGATCTGGATCAGCTGTCACTACCTGCCCAAAATAGACATATCAATAAGAGACATATCAAATTACCATCCCGCTTATCGTAAGAGTTCAGTTGTAGGCTTTTCAAGCTACCACTCCAGACTCATTTCTGAAGTGGCAACTGTGGTAGCTGTCTGATAGGCGGAATGATACTTTTCCCCTTCCTCCATTCCTTGGTATACTAGAAGCATGCATTTCAGCAAATTCCCTCCAGCGAAATTTCTTAAAATTTCTGTCCGAGAACTGACATAGCATACTACATAAGTGTGCAAGTTCTGTATGAAATTAAATGGCAAATTTGAAATCGGCATGCAAAAACACATATTCCCTGAATATTCATAGTTGTGACTTCAATAATAATTATTTTTTTCAAGACCCTCTTTCCCCTTAACCAAAGGACAAGCTTAACAGGCCAGTTAGCTTTGCATTGGTTTTTAATAGTGTGAACCAACACGACGTCGACGCATGAGAAATAGTAGCGTACCAATACCTTTGAATATTCTATCAATGTCTGTTCAGTATGAAAAAAAAAAAACTTAAAAACATAGCTGTCCTTAGTTTTTCTTTTTTCGAAATACAAATGTCCATGTAACAAATTCCTTGACATCTGAAGTGCGCATATTTGTGAATTCTATGTAACAAAGGTGTTTCAGCCGTTGACCTTTGTCTAATAAACTTGCTACACTGGCTATATATTAGCTAGTGTGAAATTACTTGATACTCTGCTGAAACATGTGAAAGTTTCATGATAAAACATGAACTAACATGAAACGCACATCTATGGTCGTGTCGTGTTGTCTGGCTCAGTCATGTTGTCAGTGTGATTGCAAAAATTTCTCTGCGTTTAACACATGGCACATGGTTACTGTGAACAATTCCAATGTGATTTCACCTACGTACATTTCTTTTTGTTTCCATTCTGCATTTTCGTTTTGAGTCCTCATGCAAAAAGTTCAAAGAACAAAATCCTGGAGGCAATGAAAAATCACCGACTTTTTTCTATTGTGTTGTATCCAGTTTTCACTGTAGTACATAGTTTTTGCAGCTGAAGTTAGGGAAGAATAGACTGACTCAGCACCGTAGAAAATTAAAGACACCTGCAAAAAAAGTGGTCGTGCAAAATGAGTGACAAAATGAAATACAAGGGCCAAACTATGAACAGCCCGTGCAGAGTGTGCAGCTTTGGCATGCTGGAAAAACAGCGTGGACATAAGAGAGGGGAGAGCACACTGGTGTCGAAGATGATGAGACAATGCCCTGATGACGAACCAGCTTTGACAGGGCAGCACACAATGGTGAATGCGGCAAAAATTACATTGGGCAAACCGGGAAATGCATAAACACGTGCTTACGCCAGCATAACACGTCTTTGAAAGGTGCTCCTTCATCAAATCTGTCCCTTCATTACAGAGATTGTCATCTGAACAAACCTGGTGTGTCCAAGGTGTCTAATAAAAAAGCATGGTTTCCTCTCCTTAACAGGGCTAAGATTAAATTCAGACATCCAGATCAGCTGACCAGGGAGTTGTGTGCAGCCCATCACATTCACAAGAACAGCGACACGTGCGTTAGCACACCTTCTGTAACCATCCATGAGTGTGAAATTTCGTGTCTGGATTCCTGACTTTCTTGTGTGTGCTTTTTTCGCGGGAAGCGCAGGCGCTTCGGGTTGTCATTTGAGAGTGTATAACCTGTGTGTTTTTGCGAAACAAGCTTTCAGCTGTTAGTAGCGCTTGTCCTTCCTCCTCTGTCCTTGTTCCTCGTCGCAGCGCTGGTGAAGTTGTGAAGATGTACCAACTAGCTCAGATCACGGTTTTGCTACAATGGTGAAATCCCAGCTATGGTGGCATCACAGTGGTGTCGTGTAAAAAGTAGGACAAAAGTTGTCACCATTGTCAATCACTCCGCTCTGACAGTCGACGTGAGCGGAGGACGGCTGCTGGAAAGCTACAACATCAACCCACGTCACTGGCTCCAAGACACTCGGGTGCGAGAGGCCCAAATAGGCACAGACCACCTCGCTACCAGCCGTTCTCGCTACTGTATCTTTCATGGCACTGTTGGCAAAAGCGAGTTAAAGTGTAAACTGTGGTGCTAACACTTGCCACACCAGCACTATCCCTTTCAGGCGCCATTTTTCGATTTGACTGAAATCAATTATGTTTTCACCTAAGTAGCATATTCAGGCCTCAATACAGTAGAACCCCGCTGTTACATTCCTCACTGCTGCGTTTTCCTGGCTGTTACGTCGTTTTCTTCGGGTCCCGGCATAGCTTCCATAGGATCCAATGTATTGGGAACCCCGCTGTTACGTTGTAGCCGAGGAAACGATCCCACATGATACGTCGCAACCGGGCTCCCCGAACCCAACCGGGCAATGCGCGCCAACCGGCATTTTGATTTTTGACTGAGTCTTGGCCAGGCTTGGCTACGGAACTGGCTGCAAGAAGCCGCACGCGAGTTGGAGAGGCCGCCACTAGATGGCTATCTGCCTCGCACGCCGAACGCCGCGATCTTTATCGTGGGAGGTGGTGAGGAGGAGGCGCGCGGCTGCGGTCGCTTATCAGCGCCTCTTTTCTTTCACTCTTTCTTTTTATCTTTTAACTCTCCTCTATCTGCAAGTGACAGCGGTGGTGGCTCGGCTGGAGCCAGTCGGCAGGGCCCGTGCAATTTCCTTTTCATCCTTCTCAGTCGCAACAACATCTTTATTGTGCTTTGATGGCGTGATAGCGTTGAGTAAGCAAGGGGCTTTCCCTTGAGGAAAAGCTGGACGTACTAAACGCAGTCGACTGGCAGCCAGGGCGGCTTACGCAGAGCAGCGCGGCGAGCAGCCTACGAACATTTCAGTGCTTGACGCTGTGCACAACGTCGCTTCAGCGTGGACTGCAGTGAGCGCGTGAACTGCACAGCACTGCTGCGTGCGTGCGGTGTGGCCGCACCGCAAAGCGACGCTGACAGCAATGCGGCCTTTGCTATTGAGAAACGCGTTGTTCTTTCCAGCGAGCGAAAGAAACTGCAATCCACCATTCTCGATTTTTTAAAGTCCTAGGGTCAATTTGTGGAAATTAATTGTTTCAAGTCAAAGCTGCACTGTTTTCATTAATTTTCGGTGCTTTCCTCACTGTTGCGTTTTCCCGGCTGTTACGTTTTTTTTTCCCGGTCCGGTGAAAAACGTATGAACGGGGTTCTACTGTAAAAGGAATCTTTTAGTTTTCCAACGTGAAAGACCAGCGGGTAAGTTTTTACAACGATGTGGAGAATTCCGTACAAAGTATCAGATTTGTAGAAATAGTAACATCAAAATGTTCTCATGTGTCAGGTAAGCACCCTAGGTATCACCGAATCACTGTGTTTTGAAGATTCACATTACGCTCGAAATTGGGCAAAAACCATCGATGCTTTCACTCGCGGCACAATCTGTCTACCCAAAAACGGCGGACAAAGTGCTACCTAGCTCACTCTTGTGTGAAATATTATTGACTGCGCTCGCTACATGGTACAAAAAAGCAATTTATTTGCAACAAGAAGGGTGCTCAATAATGCAATCACTGTTAAGTGCTCCAGTTTCTCAGAAAAAGCTGTAAGTTTGCCGCTTACACAATTGTGCACAAAGCACCTGAAAGAGCTATGTGTTTGTGTAGTGAGGGAAAGCCTACATCCTGACGTCCGAGCTTGGCGCTCATCAGTTCGATTTATCTGTTTTATGAGAAACCGCATTTGATACATACAAAAATGCATGCGTTTGCTGGAAGGTTTAGGAACACTTTCATACAGCCAATAATTCATAGTATCCGTGTTTGTTATAAGGAGGCCTGACTGTAAATTGCTTGAAAATGCTCTGCAATGTTTGATTTCACAAGAAACTATTTCACCAGATGTTCAGGACAATTTAAGATCAGTCTGAACACATCCACAGCTTTTGCTAACAGCTTTGGGCTATCAAGAAGCATTAATCTCAGGTCGGTATCCCGATGTCTAGTGGGCTTGGAGTTGATTCTTTTTTGGGCAGGTGGAAGCAAATCTTGCCCATAGGATGTCAAGACACTACAGAAACCAGGCACATCATTCATTACACCAGTGCAATCCGTAAACTGGCTCCATGAGCGAGAAAGCAGAAAAGAAGCGGAAGATGACGCCTACGGTCAGACAGGTGACCATATTTCGTGCTGAGGTTGAGCAGTTTCTTCGTCAGTCAAATTCTGACGACGTAATATCATCGTCAGAGTGACCGCCGCTTGAAGCACTGAAAAAATTCGGCTACAGATACAACAGAATCACGTGAAACGGGATTTTTTCCAAGTGCGTGTGCCATCTCTGTGCGCTGAAGCCGTACTGCGAGTGCACTATGTCGGAGCCTCAACTTCAAATGCGTTTTCAAAAATTGCTGCCTTGTGGGAAAAATGCAGGCTACGCAAGAAACCAAAGTGGAGTGTCGAAACAAAAAATTAGATAGCAAACAAAATCCACAACAGCCCTGGTTGCACTCACATTGCACTTCGAATCCGTCGATAACCGGTGATCGATGCACTGTGGCGTGGTGACGAAACAGTTGCACGGAACGAAAGACGAAAGCACATCACCAAATTTTTGCTTATGTGCTTTCCTCTTTCAGATGACGCATTAGACAGTCATACATACCCATCCCGGTGGTATTTACCTACAATTGCTAAATAGTTTACAATTGAATTTTCTGATGCTGTTTCAGCTCCATCAACCGAAAGATGGCTGTGACATGTAGTAGTTAGTGCATAGGTTATGTGACGCATGTAAAAAAGAACAGCAATATAACTGCTCAAACGTCATTTCAGGTCTTGAGGCAGGCTGGCTTAAATGTTGTAGTTAATTAAAACTAGGTATCAGCCCGTGCGACCTAAACACCTACTAACCATCACGGCTATCGTTGGGTAGATGACACCGAAACAGCTTCAAGAAATTCATTACACATTAAATTATTCAATTAAGTTACACTGGTGCTGGTGCCAAGTTTATATTACTAACTTTTTTTTTGAAAAAACATGCCACAGCTACACTTGCACTGGGGCATTGTATTTCTCGTTCTGTAAATACTTGGCAAGCCTGGCCAGAAGCAGCTCACCTTGGTCCGGGCCAGAGCGGCAAAGGGCTCGCCAACGGGCACGGACACCTCTTCGGGCAGCGTTTCGCGGATGATGGATGGCGGAGAGAAGAGCACCGACGAGTCACCCAGCAGGCTCTTGCTCTGCACGGGGGGTTTTGAAATAATGCATCATCATCATCAGCCTGCAGGGCAAAGGCCTCTCCTCCCACGTCTCCCCGATTAACCCTGTCCTTCGCCAGTTGCGACCACCGTATTCCCGCAGATTTCTTAATCTCATCCGCCCACCTAACTTTCTGCCGCCCCCTGCTACGCTTGCTTTCTCTTGGAATCCACTGCGTTACCGTTAAGGACCAGTGGTTATCTTGCCTTCGCATTACACACCCTGCCCAAGCCCATTTCTTCCTCTTGATTTCGACTAGGATGTCATTAGCCCACGTTTGTACCCTCACCCACTCTGCCCTCTTCCGATCTCTTAACGTTACACCTATCATTTTCCTTTCCATTGCTCGCTGCGTTGTCCTTAACTTAGGCTGAACCCTCTTTGTTAGCCTCCGCGTTTCTGCCCCATGAGTGAGTATCTGTAAGATACAGCTGTTGTATGGTTTTCTCTTGAGGGATATTGGTGAACTGCCATTCATGACCTCAGAGAACCTGCCATATGCGTGCTCCACCCCATTCTTATTCTTCTGGTTATTTCCCTCTCATGATCCGGACCTGTGGTCACTACACTTTCTCTTAAAAGCTTTAAGGCTGGTGACCACAGACCGCCTCCAGCTGTCGTCCAATTCCTCTAAACTTAATGACCCAACTCGAATACAACGACTTCTTTTATCCGCATCAGCATAGTTTTAAGGAATACCCGTCACATGAAACACAGCTTGCCCAGTTCACAGATGAATCACGCAGACTTGGGTACTCGTGATGTAACTTGGAGACAACATCAGTGCATTTCAAAGCCAGCTGCGCGTACCCGCAGCGAAATGTACAGCAACCCTGATTTGATTTTTGTATCGCAAAACCATCAGCAACCAGCATTTCGATGGCAGATGGGATGCCTCTCATTATGCAGAAGCCACCAAAGATTGCATATCGCCGGTTACGGCGCCGATTTTAGCTTTAGTCACTAGGCCTAATTATTTGCATCAGCCGTTTGTTGGTTCTTATCGTTTTGCCATTATCACCTTGTCATTCAGGGCCCTTCATACTGAGGGCCTAGTGCAGTTCCCGCAGTGGCGGGTTCACTTTCTCGTTTAGACTTTGCCCAAGACTGTGCGGTCACTGGAAACATGCCGAAGGCAGTGCAGCCATCGTACTCCGAGCTCGCAAAAATGGTTGGCATCCGTCACCTTTGTACACGATCCGCAGTGAGTTTTAATCACGAGGACCTTCAGAATGTGCACAGAACTACTCACTGCTTCCTCCATTATACCGGTGACAAGTGATTTTTTTCAATGAAATTTGATTTTTCGGATGTTTTCGTGGTCCCTAGACAATCACAAAAATCGGCTGCCGACAGTATTTGACACGCGAATGGGTGGTGCCACTGATAATTCAAGCTACGTGCTGCTCTGCCTGAAGGTGCTGGCCATTGCCCTCATGGTAAAAAAGCAAAGGTGATGACCAAATATTTCAGAACACTAGAGTAGGGTAATCCCACTACCTGACTGCTTCCCAATGGCAGTGTAAGTACCACATATTCTGTTCACTTTTGTTAATTGGAACTTCAGTTAATTCAGATTGCGTCGGCCTCCTCGAGGAATTTGAATTAATGAGCTTTAACCGTATAAAATGAATTGGAAAAAAACTAGAATACGCATCACCCATCCAACGCCTGTCAAAATCACTTGTCACAATCGTGCCGCAGACCCTGAAGGTTCAGTTTGCAGAAAAAATCAAGAGTCTGCTGCCCCCTTATGCAATAAGCTTTGAGGGAACAATGGATTAAGAGGGAAGCCTGGTCTTGAAAAAAAAAAATTATCAATGAAATCACAGTTAAGAAATCTTCAGGAAATATGTATTTTTGTGTGCCGATTCTAAATATGTCCTCTAATTCCATGTAAAACAATTCCTTGAGCACTTATGCAATTTTTATGCATGTATTCTGTGAAGAGCTTTGGAAAAAAATTTCTTGCGGGAAACTTGCTGATGTATGCCATTGGGTTCTTTTGACACCAAGGAATGCTATAAGGGTAAATGTGTCTTCCTGCCTATCACAGAACTTAAACTATAGGGTTTTGAAGTCGTTGCTTCAGAAATGAGAAGAAGTGTATATTCCTGTTTCTGAAGTGGCAGCTTCAGTACCCCATAACTCAAGTTCCATGATAGCCAGTATGATATAATTTTACCCTTATTGCATTCCTTGGTGTCGAGAGAACCCAATGGCATACATTTCAGCAAGTTTCGTGCAATAAATTTTTTTAAAACCCTCTTCCCAAAATACGTGCATAAAAATTACATAAGTGCTCAAGGAATTGTTTTACATGAAATTAAATGACATATTTAGAATCGGCACACAAAAATACATATTCCCTGAAGATTTCTTAACTGTGACTCCATTAATAAAATTTTCTGTTCAAGACCAGGCTCTCCCCTTAAGGGGGGAAGATGGTCTTAGAAATAAATTTTTAATAATGAAGTCACAACTATGAAATCTTCAGGGAACATGCATTTTTACGTGCTGATTACAAATATGTAATTTAATTTCATGCACAACAAGCCCCTGTGCACTCATGCAATATGTTAGGTAACTTTTGCCGAGAGTTTCAAAGAAATTCTGCTGCAGGGCACTTGAAATAAATTTTACTGCAGGGAACTTGTTAGACTGCAAGCCATTGGTTTCTCCTGGCATCAGGCTATGCAATAATGATAAAATTATCATCCTCCCTCTTATAGAAGGTGAGTTGTAGAATTTTTAAATCATCAGTTTCTTCTCGTTTGTGAAGTGGCAAATTCAAAACCCTGTAACTCAACTCCTATGATAGGCAGGATGATAATTTTGCCCTCATTGTGTAGTACTTTGATGTCAAGACAAACCAATGGCATGCGTCCTAGCAAGTTTCCGGCAGCAAAATTTATTGACTACACAACATATTATAAAGCTCCCAGTGACTTGTTGTACATAAAATTAAATTACATATTTGGAATCAGCATGCAAAAATATACATGTTTCTTGAAGTTTCCATTATAACGACTTCATTAACAAAATTTTTTTTTCTAAGACTAGCTTCCCCCCTTAACCACTAGCTGCAAAGTTGCCGAGTGAAACCCGTATGGGTGGTACGTACAGTGTGGACCACCTATAACGTAGGTCGCAGGGACCCCGAAAATGTGCACTATAGCCAAAACACAAGTGCCAAATGGGTATTGCACAAACCCTGCATTCACCACTGAACAAAAAGCACCCATTAAGTCTGCTGCACAACCATGGAAGTTGCTGCAAACACCAACTGCGCACGTGCTTGTTCTGCTCAGTTCTGCACAGGTAGTCAAAAAAAGCACGCGGTATGCTTGTTTCCCGAGTAACCACTGATCACCGTATAAGTTTAGGGTGAAGTTATCCCCATTGTGAGAAAAACTGGCACCGTGTCTGCGTGTACTCTCAGATGGCACTGAAAATCACGGCGACGAAGAGAAAGATAGGCGATGCCATCAAGTGGGATGCACACAGCAAGCCAGGCACCACCATTTCAGACAATCACACATTCTGTTTGTCTTATGTTTGCCAGGAGAAAAATCTTGAATAAACAGCGCGAACGACGACAAGCACAAGGGACAAGGGTACGAACGACACAGCACTGGCTAAACACTGAGGGCTTACTGCTGATCATACAAGTACACATACTGAAGCAGGGAAATGCATGCATCAGCACTCCTTCACTAACACTACTGCAAAAAGAGCTGTCACTCCTGGGGGCTGATAACCTCTGCTGATTTCTAGCGTGCTTCTGTTGCTGTTTTGTATGTCTTTCCACACACTGCTGACATCTATGCATTTATTATACTTGTATGATCAGCAATAAACGCTCAGTTGTTAGTCAGCGCTGTGTCTCCTGTGCTTGTCGTCGTTCGTGCTGTTTATTCAAGATGCTTAACCAACTAGTTCAGGAGCGTAAATTGCTGGGCTAGTTGGTTCATAATGTTGTCAGGGTGGAACCAGCAGAACACAGACGCAGGACAAGAAGAAAGGAGGAACACACACCACACCAGCGGTGTGCTGTGTGTGTTCCTCCTTTCTTCTTGTCCTGTGTCCACTGGTTCCACCCTTAACCAACTAGCCCTCAAAACGTGTTAACAGCGGAAAAAGGCAACAGCGTGGTGCATCCTCTCCATCAACCTGCAAACGAATGGGGAACCCACGGGTGTCTCGGGGAGGATGAACGATTCGGGGTCGAGGGGGGGCAGGCTGGTGGGGGCGGCCCCCACCGTGAGTCCAGGCACCGCAATGTCACCGGGGGTGGACCAGGTCTCGTGGAGGGCCTTGCGCACCCGCTTGGAGGGCGACAGGTTCTGCACGTGGGGAGAGGACACACAGAGGACCACTTTAGGGGACTCTCAGTGAGGCTAAAGGCTGATCACAAAGACAGAAGCTGCAGACTAGTCTGCTATACGCTCTTCATTTCCTGGCTACGTCTTGGGACAGTGTGACCGCGAACACAGTCGCAAACTGCTTTTGCGAATGTGGATGTATGACGGCACTGGCCACATATCCGATGGGCAAAAAGTTTGATGGGGACTTGGCCACTGAAGGCTGGGCAACGCTAGACACTCAAAATTCTTCATCACTGCAGACTTGAGGGTTGAGGACAGTTTGAGATCTGACTGGTAGAACAAACGAACTGTCGGCATCCGACAGCGATGAAGAAGGGCCAACGATGGCAGAAACTCTCAATGCCCTTGATGTTTTGGGCCACACAAAAAGCACTGGAAGCGTGAACAGTGAAACTGTGGCACGGTTTTATGCTTTTCAGGCAGGGCTTACCGGCAAAATCGAACCAAAGAAGGTGCAAACAAGTACAGTCAAACTCACATACATCAAACTCCAAAAAAAAAAAAAAAAAAGGTTACGAGTTCAATGTAGAAACAGCAGTATATTTAGCAACACAGAAACTCAATGAGATGGAAAAAAATGCACTTATATATTTGCCACTTAATGCATGCAGATTATAGAGCAAAACAGTCATGAATTCTTAATGCTTCTTCGTGTCGCTGCCTCAGAGAGCACATTTTTCAACAGCTGAGACCACAGCCTTCTGTTGACGCGCAATAGCAATGAACTATGCTGAGCATGTCGAACCACATGGGCACAGGTACTCATCACAATTCGCATCAGTGGTGTCCTGGTTATCTGCGATGTCAGCAATGATGTACAGCAAAATCTCGTTAATTCAAAGTCATCAGGACTGCGGAAAATATTCGAATTAACCAACCACAGTAAAAAAATGGACCCAGGCAAAAAATTTCTTTTGAGGGAATGAGCTACCTTTACTGCACAAACTTTGCAATTACTGTGTACTGCCGTGAAAAAGTTGACTGCCCAGCTCGCAGTCCTTGCGGTCTGCCCATCGCGCTGCGAAGCTCAGCGGCAGCACACAAAAGCCACAATCACAACTATTACGGGGAACGCGTTAACATGCCACAACAGGCTGGAGCTGGCAATACTGATGCCGATGTGAATAGCGGAAAATTGCGGCGGAGAAAAAAGTTGATGACGACGATGATGATCACGGCCTCGGGCGCGGCACCGGAGCAGACGTGGCCTCTGCGATCTGCTCCAGCGCCGTGCCCAAAGTGCACTTCGATCGCGGAGGCCACGGCGTGTGCGTAGCCTCCACAATCGTATTGACGTTCCGTATTTGCGACGAAAGACTCGGCACAGATGAGTTCCGTGAACTCAGACTATGGTTCAAGTTTGTGCGGTGGAAGACATTCAAGAACAGTACGAATTCAAAAACACGCGAGCGCAATGTGCCGACTCGTGCAGAATTTCAGCGTCGCAAGTTAAGAGGCTCCCTTTTAGCTTGAATTTCATTTTGTTTGATCAAGTTTTCAATGTCTCCTGCAGTTTGAGTTAATGAGGTTCCACTGTACACATTATATGGCGGCTTGGGTACTGACGGTGAGCGCGAACGAGGTCTGAAAAATCGAGTGGTCAGTGGCGGTGCGTCCGAAATTTCAAGCGCTCTTACACATTGGCTCTATGGGCCATGTCGCGGTGCCGCGGAAAAGTCCGAATAATCAAGCCTGTCCGAAAAATCAGGCATCCGAATTTTCGGTCGTCGACAAGGCCCTGTTGTATTGTACTGAGACTGAATGGCCCTGCCCAGTTCGGATCTACCCAGCAGTCAGTGTGGACGAGCTGTGCCGTCCCCAATGCATCTGCGAGCTAGGTGGGATGAATAAAAGCCAAGTTGCATGTTGCCACCCCTTTCAACGCAGCAGCGTTCTGAAAGAAAATGTGGCTTAAGTGAAGCCACATGCTGGTATGGTCATGCTGAGAAAATAGACAACTGGTCCTGCACAGGGTGCCCCCATTTCTGCTGCACTACGGACGATGCCGAGAGTCGGTCCGCACTGCAGTGTGCAGGGGAAAAAGGCCTAAGAGGGGTGTCACCTTTCAAAGCTCTGCACCATCGATTGCAGGGGGGTGACTCTAACAAGCCCTTTCTCCCAGAAAGGAAGCACTCTATCTCGTGACAATCCAAACTCAAAGGGGACAGACAGTTTGTTTCGACTGAGGGCAATGTGGCCCCAGTGGGTTGCTTGGGCCAATCGGAAGTGGGGATTAGAGCACTGCACGGGCCGAAATCTGAGGCCCGAGCCCGGCCCGGGCCCGAGACCTGAAGCCCGAGCCCGGCCCGGGCCCGCTAAATTATCGCGCTAGCGAGCCCGGCCCGGCCCGTGAATCCCGGATTGAAGCCCAGCCCGGGCTTGGCCCGGCCCGTTTCACAGTAACGCTTGAGGTATGCTGCTCACTCTGAGCAAGTAGACTGCTACTAGACCGATAAGAAACTGGCCGACAAAGGTTCTCAAAACTACAGTCTGACTTGCAGAAAGTTGGTTATTTTTAATCCAGAAGGAAGTGGTGAAGAATAGTGCTCGCCAAGCCCGTCTTTTGGACAGTGATCTTGTGTAGGTGCGCAAAGATAAACTAGGAAGTTCCGAGAGCCAAACAAAAAGGGCTGCATACACGCGTAATAGGCTACTTTGCATTCCTCCATGATTTTAATCAGTTATATTTTGCCACCCGCGAAGTATAAACATTAAAGCTGCCTAGCAAGCAGTGGGACGATATTTTTTTTTTTTAGTGAACGCGATCTCACAGGCAGAACTCATAGCCGAACTGGTCGCCTTTCAGCAGAAACGAAAAGCTAAGCTTGAGTATTTCACGGTGTGTGTTTGCAGACTATAAGCGTCCTAAACTCATATGTTCTTCCCGAATGCATTTCTAATAGTGTATAGGTATGTTTTGGAATGACGAACGATCAATGGCCAATTAAGGCCGGTTGAATTTTACTCTTACTGCACCGCGGCGTGGAAATAAGGAAATAAATAAGTCAATGAATAAAGCTTAGTTTTTTTCTCAGCGCGTACTTTAACCCATAGATCATCCGTGTCGCTGCTTCAATGCCACAGTTGTGTACTTCACTCTGCAATAGTGAATGAAAAGTCGGACACCAGCCGTTTCTGTACGAACCCAAGCCCGGCGCGGGCCTGCAGCTTTAAGCCCGAGCCCGGCCCGGGCCCGCAACTTCAGGCCCGGGCCCGGCCCAGGCCCGGCAAAACAAATCATGTCCCGGCCCGGCCCGGGCTTTCGGGCTGGCCCGAGCCCGTGCAGTGCACTAGTGGGGATTAACAAGTTAAGCCCCACCTCTTTGTTTCCCCGCTTCTTGGGCAGCTCCCCGACGGCCGTGAACCTGGCAGGCTGCTGCTGCTGTCCCACGCTGCCCAGGATGTCCCCAATGTCGTCCAGGTTCAGGGAGGGGGTCTCCGGCTGCAACAGAACATCACAGGCAGCAGCTCAGTACGTTGCCAAAACCTCCGTGGTGCAGGCAGTATGACAACACAGGGCTTCCTGAGTCTCAATTATGGATTAAAGCTCTGCTCCAGCAATTGCAGTGGCTGACCTTACTATGATGAAAAACTGTAGCGCTCGAGACGAGGACACAATGAAGACGACAACACATGCGCTACACAACGAAGACGACAACACATGCGCTATTTTACGTATGCAGAACGACAGGGATCTTGCTCTGCAGACTGCTGTTGCGATGAGCGACACAGTGTGAATAGGACTGATGGGAAAACACACAAAAGGGCCCGATGAACTAGAAATGAACTTGATCAGGGTGGATCGCTACAGTTTTTCATCATGAGCAACCAACTCGCCCAAACATCCACCCTGACCTTACTAGTTTAAGGGGGGAAGCTGGTCTAGGAAAAAAATTTTTCTTAATGAAGTCACCATAATGGAATCTTCAAGAAACAGGTATTTTTGCATGCTGGTTCCAAATATGTAATTTAATTTTACGTGAAACAAGTCCTTGTGCACTAATATGTTATGTTATGCAACCTTTTGTCAACAGCTTTCAATATATTTTGCTGCAGGAGACTTGCCAGGACGCATGCCACTGGCTTGTCTCGGCATCAAACTATGCACTAAGGGCAAAATTATCATCCTGCCTATCACGGAAGTTGAGTTGCAGGGTTTTGAATTTGCCACTTCACAAATGGGAAGAAACTGATGATTTCAAAATACTATAACTCACCTTCTATAACAGGCAGGACGATAACTTCACCCTTATTGCATAGCTTGATGTCAAGAGAAACCAATGGCATGCAATGTAACAAGTTCCCTGCAGTAGAATTCCTTTCAAACCCTCGGCAAAAGCTGCCTAACATATTGCATAAGTGCACAAGGACTTGCTGTACATAAAGTTAAATTACATATTTGGAATCAGCACGCAAAAATGCATGTTCCCTGAAGACCTCATAGTTGTGACTTCATTGATAAAATTTTATTTCTAAATTTATTTCTTGCCCCCTTAACCACTAACGCCACAGTGCACTTGTCATGGGAGACGGACTGCGCCCACCCCCAAGGACTAGTTGCGGCTGGCAGCTGTGTTGGCTGCAGTTTTCAACACTAGAGATGTTAGTTGTCCATGAAACATGCTTTGCTTCTTTAGCGTGTCTTTAGCCTGACAACTGTCATTTTTGGGCAAAAAACGCCCAAGAAATTTGGCTACATTGGTAAGCCTCTCGGAAAATATTGTGGTGGTTTAAGGGTTAATCAGCCCTTTCTTCTGGAAAGGAAGCCACTATCGCTTATTCTTGCAGGTGGCCCCATGCAACAAGTGTTGCCTTCGAGAGGCCCTTTCAAAAAGACACTCGGCACCTAGACGGTCAAGTCTTGAACATCAGCAGCAGCACTGGACTCTACCCCAACTTCACAGTGAAAATTGACAATGCGATGCACTGCGCTATACTGCCAAGACATTCCGCAAAGAATCCCGGTGCCACGCAATTCTCCACCAGATTAAACAAAAAAAAAAAAACTCCGCGTGTTGATGGAATTGCATAACCAGGCTTGGAGTGCGGCCTCATTTCGGTGACCAGAACCGACAACGCACTTCTTCACCAGAACAGGATTTGGCCACCCTGGTGTAGTACTTGGCCACAACCTTCTACGAACAAACTAATCAACCTTCGGCTCTCAGTCCCCAGCGGCTGCAGAGCAAATGACCAGCCAGACCTGTGACGCAGTGGAGGGTGCTAAGAATCTCTGGCTCCGGACAGGCCGCCATTGGAAACTGAACCTCGCAATGGTTAACGCAAGAACCTTATCCAGTGAGGCTAGTCTAGCAGTGTTGTTCGAGGAACTAGCGAATATTAAATGGGACATCACAAGGCATAGTGAGGTTAGAAGGCCAGATTTAGGTGTGTGCAGTGTTAAAGGGCCCCCAATATAGAGCAATTCTATAGCATCAACGAGAGCGTGACAGTTATTGTAATTCAGCTGATTAAAAGGTACAAGCTGAAGGTGGTGCAGACCTATGCGCCCACATGCAGCCATGACTTTTTTCAACTTCGTTATATCCAGGTTTAACTGAATGCACTCACCCTGGCAAGTTGAGAAAAATTTATGTCACTGACCGCAAGCGGTGTGGCAGTCCGTAAACATCCGACTTTGATGCCACCTTGATGATGTTAGCATCACAATACATGGACCCTGTGGGAAGTTTCACAAGTGGTAACATCAAAGAGCTCTGGATAGATGTAAGGGCTTGCTGGTGGTTCATAGTTGACAGAACAGCACACATGTTGACATGCATAATGCCGCCAACTGCCATCTTCCCCTCTCACTCATCAGCAGTGGTAGCATTGTGATGCACTATCGAAGGAGCTTCATCGTGGGCATGCATTCGCTGCCTGTAGCGGGATACAACTTAAAAAAAAAAGAAAAACAGCAGTTGCTAACACTGGGCCGCAGTCCGCGGCGTCCTGTATAACTCCGCTGGCCACTCGCAACTGTAAACAAAATCAGCTTTTTAATGTTTGACTATATAAAACATACAACGTATCGAAATTATAGAGCTCATATAGTTTTTTTCTTGTGATAAGCTCCTCGTTTAGGTAACAAGAAACGTTTAACCAGCAGACTACTTTTTCGTTGCGGAGGAATTGAGCGCGCGGAGGCTGAATGTGGGTGGAGCTTCACTGCTGACTTGATTTGTATCCGACTACAGTGGTTGTGGGACAACAACAATTGCCACCCACCAGTCTGGCGATGGGGCCGCCCCTCTTCTCCAGTTCGGCCAGGGCATTCTTGAAGGGCGTCGGGGTGCGGGGGGTGTTCTCCAGGTGGAGCCTCTGGAGAACGGGCGTGCGCAGGGGCTCCTCCTCGCTGCTGCAACGCAGAGAAGACCGTCTCACCCAAGCTGCAGCTTTGGCCACAGTTGAGGTGTGCAAATGATGAAGATACAACCCGCACTATTATACGTAGGGGTTGGACTTTTCGGTTCTTATTTCAGGACGCTACTTCAACGTTTTCAGCGAATATTATTTTCGACAAATGAAACTGATTTTTTCCGTGACTTAATGAAGCAATTCCGTGTTCTCAAAAGTAATTTAAGGTCTACCTCGCTATTTTTTGTCATCCAGAACAATTTATTTGCTAGTAATTAACACGCAAATAGTAGTACAGGTATTCTAGGACCACAGCTGAATGGAATAGTTTAACTTTATACCAAAGGCACTCGGCCTTACTTGTCTTTCCTGTCAGCCTCATTAAACCACGTAACAAGCTCAGATTAGCACTAGCTCTGCTTTTTTTTTTTTTTTTTTTCAAATTAGTATTGCCTTTTATTGAACACTGCCACTGCTTGCTTGGGGATCTGGCACCGACATGGCGGCCAGAGATTCATGCTTGGTCTTTCTTCAGGCTGGTTATTTTTATCGTCCTGTTAGCGGTAGACCATTTAGAAAACTGGTGCCAGATCCCAACTCACCATCCACTGTTTTCTTGACGATTATGCAGTGTCTGTCATGCGCGCGTACTATTCGCAGGCTATTACTGCTTTCAGGGGATACTGAACAAAATCCCGGACCCCTGTCAGCTCAACTAGGAAAAAAGATGTTCGATGTGATTATGACAATACTGTCAATGCAGCAAACACAGTCTGAAATTCTCAAAGAAATTCGAATCATTCGTACTGAACAGCAAGTTCTGGAGCAAAAGTTGCTGCAATTAGCAGGAAAAATTGATTCTATGGAAGGAAGCGTGCTTCCTATGAAGGACGATGCGAAGAAACTTTCCTCAGATCTTGCTGTCACATGTAGCAAACTGCAGGACTGCCAAGATGATTTGGAAAATCGATGTAGAAGGAATAATTTGATCTTCAATGAAATTCAGGATACCCTGAATGAATCTTGGGCGATTTCTTTCTGCTCACAACAACTGAACGTCACATTTGGCCCTGAAGTCGTTGAAAGTGCGCCCAGAATTGGTAATTTTTCCCAAATGAAACAGAGACCACTGATTGTGAAATTCCTATCGCTTAAAGACAAACAACGGGTGCTGTCGGTGGCCTCAAAGCTAAAAGGAACAGATTTTGCACTAAGTGAGGACTACTCAAGGAAAGTACGACTTGACAGGCAAAAACTATTTCAGTTTGCTCAGAAACGTGGCGGCGAATTCAAGATTAACTTCAATAAGTTGAAAATGCGCAACCAAACTTTTATATACAACAGCCAAACAGACACTGTGGATATATTTGCTTTGTAGCCACTACAGAATGCGCCCTCCAACAAAATAAGAATAACTGATGCTCACGACCTAGTATCTATAACAGTAAATTGTTGCAGTCTAAAAAATAAAACGATAGAATTCGCTTCACTCCTCGAATCATCGAAGCCGCATATTGTCTTTGGAACAGAATCTTGGCTGGACGATACAATCAATGACATTGAAATCTTTCCGCATAATTACGTCGTTTATAGACAAGACTGCAACGTGCACGGCGGTGGTGTATTTGTTCTTATCCATGACAGTATCCTTAGCATGCCGATAGACTTTGAAACCGAATCCTGTGAAACAGTGTGGTGCAAAATTCTTCTAAAAAACGGCACCTCTCTTGCAGTTGGTTCATTTTACAGATCACCCGGTTCTAGCAGTCCCCAACCTCTGTTTGAGTTGAGCAATATACTCTTAAGCTTACAAACAACATATATAATACCCGCTGGTGATTTTAACTTGCCGAACATTGATTGGTCCTCATTAAAGCCTGTACCTAATAATGCACCCCTACTGTACATTGTTTTCCAGAAAATGGTTACTGCCCATTCTTTGCTACAGTTCGTTAACACCCCGACTCGGACGAGCTGTACTACCGCAAATGTACTGGACTTATTTTTCTGTAATGACCGCGATCTTATATCAAATGTTGTCACACTGCCTGGGATCAGTGATCATGATGTGGTTGTCACTAAGTTATCTTGTACAGCCCAAACCTGCCGCGCTTCAGAACCACGCAAGGTGTTCTTCTACGAAAAAGGCGACTACGCCTCACTGTCCGCCGAACTTGACGCATTTCTTCCCCACTTCCGATCACATATCTCACGCCTTGATATTAATGGGTCATGGAATCTCTTTTCAAAAGAAAACTACTATCGTTAACACAAACCTTCATTCCTTCGCGTGTCATTTCCGCCAAGCGCCATAGCGATAAGCCATGGCTAACAAGAGAACTTCGCACGTTGATAAACAGAAAAAAAAGATTGTTCCGTAGATATTGTCAGTTTCCTGATCGAAAGCTGCGCTCACAAATGAAAGAGCTGAGCAAGGTCATTACAAAAGAGATGTGCACAGCACATAATACGTACCTTTCCAATCTAGGCGATAAACTTAAATCCAACCCAAAGGAATTGTGGAAATACATCAAAAACAAGAAAGATACCAGGCAATCTATTCCAGATGTTATTGATGGTACAAACTACAATGCCGATAAAAAGGCAAAAGCTGAAAGTTTTAATGCATTTTTTCAATCTGCTTTCTCACAACCTGCAACTGCAGTCACCGCTTCGCAAGGCGTTACCAACTTAACAAAAATGAATGAGGTATCATTATCCGAATGTGGTATCGCGTCCTTATTGCAGAAGATTAATGTACATTCTGCCCCTGGTCCAGATGGCATATCAAATTTTGTCCTCAAGAACTGCGCGTTAGCTATTGCTCCCTTTTTGGTACTACTCTTTGAAACCTCTCTTGAGCAAGAAGTTTTGCCCCCTGACTGGAAAAATGCAAGCATTATTCCTATCCATAAGAGCGGTGACAAGAACGTAACATGTAACTACAGGCCTATTTCATTGACAAGCGCACTATGCAAAACACTAGAGCATGTAATTTACACAAACCTAATTAATCACCTACAGAGTAATAACTTCTTTTCACCAACGCAGCACGGTTTTAGGGCTGGGTTTTCTTGCGATACGCAATTAATTGAATTTACTCACGATATTGCAGTTTCAGTTAACTCAGGTACGCAGGTTGACTGTATATTTTTAGATTTTCGGAAGGCATTTGATTCCGTTTGCCATGCACTTCTGTTACACAAAATGTCCCTTCTTAATATACCGGCCAATCTCTTAGCATGGATTCAAGCACACCTCTCTGACAGAAAACAGTGCGTGGTTCTGGACGGTGAGTGCTCATCAAGTGCGCCTGTGTCATCTGGTGTCCCACAGGGGTCAGTTTTGGGCCCTCTACTTTTCCTTGTTTATATCAATGACCTTACTGACCGTACCACCAGCCGTGTACGATTGTACGCAGATGACTGCTGTATCTACCGCGAAATCACTAGTGCGGCGGACTGTCAACATTTACAGAACGACCTGGACTCGACGTTTTTTTGTAGTGTCAGTCCTGGAAGATGTCTCTTAATTTATCCAAATGAAATCTTATAAGGTTTACAACTAAAAAACAGCCAATTCTTACCAATTATTGTATGGATGGAACCTGCATGTCAGTCGCAAGAGAATACAAATATTTGGGGGTTGTATTCTCTGCCAATTTGTCATGGAATGCTCATATAGATAACGTAACTACGAAGGCTAGTCGAATGTTAAATTTCCTCAAACGAAACTTTAATCAGGCACCAACAAAGCTAAAGGAAACATTATTTATGTCAAATGTGCGTCCTATTCTTGAGTACGCTTGCAGTACTTGGGATCCGTCAACCCAGTGTAACATCGCAAAACTTGAACGCGTACAGGCACGTGCTGCTCGCTTTGTATCAGGTAATTATGACTTTTCAAAAAGATCTCGCGATATTTCCAAAAACCTAGGGTGGCCGCTGCTTGAAACGAAAAGCAAATACCTGTGCTTGTCGCTATTTTATAATACCCTTGACACTAGAACAGGCATCGATAAAGATAAATATCTAAAAAAACCAACATATGTATCTGCACGAACGGACCATTCCCGAAAAGTGCGTGAATATGCTTGTCGAATAAACTTATTTAAGAACAGCTTCTTCCCTAAAACAGTACACGAGTGGAATGGTTTGCCTGCCGAAATTGTTTCCGGGACCCCTTCGTCTTTTATCCAGGATCTGAAAAATATTCTTTTTTAATGGGTTTTAGCATTTCTTTTAACTTCTCATACCTGCGTTTCCATTACGATACAGTGGGATTAAGTGATGCAAATAGTGATGTTTCATGCTTTTCAATTTGCTGCTGAATTTGTATATCATCTGTGCACTTATATTGTTTTTTTTCTTTCCCCCCTACACTAATGCCCGCAAGGGCGCTGTAGGTATGTAAATAAATAAATAAACAAACATCTCCTCTGTCCTTTGTTTTGATGCCTGCTAGACTGCGATTGTGATGAAGTTGGTTAAGATGAATTCTTGGACAAGACGAACAGAGTGAAGACATTTGTTTGGCCCCCAATGCTCAAGGTAAAAAAAAAGAAATTAGCTTAATTAAGACGAACGGCTCCACAGTGGCTTCACAAAGGCGTGAGTGGCGAGGGGACAAACTGCTCATGCCAGTGGTCACTTTCCTTCCAGGACAACAGTTGCAAGAGCAAACTTCCGGTATCCTCCGGCACGCGCCAGAATCCGAAACTACAGAACTGTCTGCCCCTAGCCTGCATTTGAGGGCCTTGTATCTCCACCTGCCTGTGACTGCTGGCCTTGCGATTGCATCATCGCGCGCTAATTGCTCTGCGCCATCATGCCATCCAGCAGGGAACTACATAACATGGGGTGGGGTGGGAGGCAGTACGAGTCATATTGCAAGTAAACTTTCTTTTTTTTTTCTTTTGAAGTCAAAACACGGTACATATAGTGGGTTACGACCTTAGCAGAGTTTCTTAATAAGTGTTCACAAAACTTTTGCATCATTTGCGCACCCCCATTTTGAAGCCTTAATTTAAAAAAAAAAAAAGCGAGCAAATCACGCAAGTAAAAACGTCACCACCATCAACAGTGCTGCTTACTAGTCTGAGCCAGCCTTCAGCATGTCAACACTCACAAAACACAAAACGTCTCGGAACAGCTCCAAATGACTACAAACGCCTTGTACTGTGTTGAAACGACTCATAAATGTCGACAAGAAGAAGTTTCCTCTGCGACATCTCTTACACATCTGCAGTAAGATGTTTGCTGTGAAACTTCTGTGAAACATCAGTAGTCAGATGTTTTCTAGAATTGTTTCTAACACGTAGACCTTAAGACCACGTCAAGGAGACGCGCCTAGCAATCAGCAGAGAGTTGCCGCTGTGGATTAAACATGCTGTAAATCACAGCACATAAATTAGATGGTTCTGCGTTACTCCGGTGTTCCTGCTTGACGTTTTGAAGAGCAGGTGCGCCGGTGCACACCCGCTCTTTGCACCCGGAACACTGAAAGCGCGTTTTCTCCTCCAGAGCCCGAATCACATTCCACATCGAGTGCAGCTATTCCGCCACTCGTAAGGCTGGATTTAGGTAACATATCATCATCATCATCATCAGCCTGACTACACCCACTGCAGGGCAAAAGGCCTCACCCATGTCTCTCCAATTAACCCTGTCCTTTGTCAGTTGCCGCCACTGTATCCCCGCAAACTTCTTAATCTCATCCGCCCACCTAACCTTCTGCCGTCCCCTGCTACGCTTGCCTTCTCTTGGAATCCACTCCGTTACCCTTAAGGACCAGCGGTTATCCTGCCTTCGCATTACATGCCCTGCCCAAGCCCACTTCTTCCTCTTGATTTCAACTAGGATGTCATTAACCCGCGTTTGTTCCCTCACCCACTCCGCTCTCTTCCGATCTCTTAACATTACACCTGTCATTTTCCTTTCCATAGCTCGCTGCATTGTTCTTAACTTAAGCTGAACCGTCTTTGTTAGCCTCCACGTTTCTGCCCCATAGGTGAGTACCGGTAGGATACAGCTGTTGTATACTTTTCTCTTCAGGGATATTGGTAAGCTACCATTCATGATCTGAGAGAACCTGCCATATGCGCACCACCCCATTCTTATTCTTCTAGTTATTTCCCTCTCATGATCCGGATCTGCGGTCACTACCTGCCCTAAACAGTCATATTCTCTTACTACTTCCAGCACCTCGCTACCAAATGCGAACTGCTGTTCCCTTGCTAGGCTGTTGAACATTACTTTGGTTTTCTGCATGTTAATTCTTAGCCCCACCGTTCTGCTCTGCCTGTCTAACTGATTGATCATGCTTTGCAGTTCTTGTCCTGAGTGGCTTAGCAAGGCAATGTCATCAGCGAATCGCAAATTACTCAGGTATTCTCCATTAACTCTTATCCTCAACTGTTCCCATTCCAGTCCCCGGAATACCTCCTGTAAGCAGGCAGTGAAGAGCATCGGCGAGATCGTGTCTCCCTGCCTGACACCTTTCCGTATTGGAATTTTATTGCTGACTTTATGGAGAATTATACTAGCTGTGCAATCGTTATAAATATCTTCCAATATTTTCACATAACACTCTTCCACACCCTGATTCCGCAATGCCTGCATGACAGCTGAGGTTTCCACTGAGTCAAATGCTTTCTCGTAATCAATGAAGGCTATATATAGGGGTTGGTTATATTCTGCGCATTTCTCTATCACCTGATTGATAGTGTGAATGTGGTCTATTGTCGAGTATCCTTTACGAAAGCCTGCCTGATCATTTGGTTGACTAAAGTCCAAGGTTGTCCTGACTCTATTAGCGATTACCTTAGTAAATACCTTGTAGGCAACGGACAATAAGCTGATTGGTCTGTAATTCTTCAAGTCCTTGACGTCTCCTTTCTTATGAATTAAGATAATGTTAGCGTTCTTCCAAGCTTCTGGTATGCTTGAGGTCGCAAGGCATTGCGTATACAGGGTGGATAGTTTTTCTAGCACAATCTCTCCTCCGTCCTTCAACAAATCTGCTGTTACCTGATCCTCACCAGCTGCTTTCCCCCTCTGCATTGCTTCTAAGGCTTTCTTTACTTCCTCCTTCGTTACTGGCAGGATGTCCCATTGCTGTGCTCGACTGCCTCTCTCATTAATGTTCCGATTACATTGGCTACTGTATAGAAGAACATGGAAAATGATTTCTGGAAAAAACACTTTGCTAACTGTCTTGAAGATGCGAGAACTCTTCAATACTATAAAAGAATGAATGAACCTCCGTTCTGTCCTAATAAATCCAGACTTGAACTCTAACGAAAAGGTCCTGGCAGCAAAAGGGAGGTAAAATTTATGCCAACATCTTTAGACATAATGTTCAACTTGCCCTAGCATGCCAACCAGATGCAATCAGTACTGAAATTATGTTTGACACCCATTTTTGTTATGTTTGATTACTGATATTATATGCACTTATGTTTGGAAGCAAGCTTCCCTTACCGTCTTACTTAGCCTTGCCCTACCCAACTAATCCAATAACCTTACTTTACTAGTCCAATAATACAACTATCGAATCGCGCTAGCATGCTGGAAAGAAGTGGTGGCTAGTTGGTGATACAGGGTGGCTAGTTTTTGTAGCACAATCTCTCCTCCGTCCTTCAGCAAATCTGCTGTTACCTGATCCCCACCAGCTGCTTTCCCTCTTTGCATTGCTCCTAAGGCTTTCTTTACTTCCTCCTTCGTTACTGGCGGGATGTCCCATTGCTGTGCTCGACTGCCTCCCTCAGTAACTTGATGATTACATCCGCTACTGTATAGATACTGTATAGGTAACATATAACGGCCCTGAAAGCTGACGGTAGTTACGCGAGTGAAAAAATTTGCTTCGTGTTGCAAACGCCTTTGTTACGCCTCGGCTAGCCGGCGGCAGCACGCAGACATTCCCACCCTCCCGCCACATTCGCCGAGCTCGCTCACGCGCAATCTTTTCATGGCCTCCGGGATTACCCGCGCGCGCTCGTTTCGTGTTGGCGGATCTTGGAGGCAATAATCTTTCTTGAGTCACGCTGCAGCTTGCTGCTTGGTGTCGCTCCGCACGGTGGCGATGCAGGCTAGTTTGCCAACGTGGTTTTAACCACGTTTTAATCCTGCACAGTGGGGGATTGTCACACTAAAAAGGAGTTCACAGTTCGGCCGAAACAACAGCAGCAGTGCCCCCCCCCCCCCCCTCCAATGGAGCTGCAGTGCACAGACCTGGAGACAGGGTGGGTGCGCACGGGTGACTGCGGCTGGAGCAGCAGCTGGAACTCGTGGATGGAGGCATGCGGGTGCGGGACGTCCCCTCCCCGCACAGGAGTGGATGTCCGCTGCACACCGCCCGCCAGGCACAGGGCCCCACTGGCCGGCTGGTTCAGGAACTGCACACAGTGCACACCTGCTGTGAGGTGGTGCCCATTTGCACAGACACAGGCACCCCATATTGCGTGTATGCACCATACCCTGCATGGGCCACACAATTTTCCCAAAGCAGACGTGTACTATATAGTACATGTTAAAAAAAAAAAAAAATCCATGTAAGGTACGCACCCAACTTTTCACAACCCATGCAGGAATGGCCTTCGAAATGCTCACGCATGATAGCTTCCATCCAGGGTGATAATCAACATCATCATCAACTTTTTCCTCTGCCACAAGTTCCCGCTATCCGTCGTCAGTATCACCAGCTCCAGCCTTTTGTGGCTGTCAAAGGCACGGGAGTTGTGGTAGCATGTTATTTCGCCGCAGTTATGAAAAAAAGTTGATGATGATGATGACCACGGCCTTGAGCGCCATCCATGAATGGGACTTGGAAGCTCCTGTTCACGTGCGTGCCTTCAACGACCAAGTGCTCTGCGATCACGCACACCATTGCTCGCAGCCGGAGCTGATCGCAGAGGCCACGGCGCATGCATTTAGAAGGCTATTCCCGCCTGGGTCACGAAAAGTTCGGGTGCGGCCCTTACATGGATTTATTTTTTTTACACATTTTCATTGGGAAAATGGGGTGCGGCCCTTACATGAATACGTGTTCCTACACGCGTTTATACAATATTTAGACGCATACACAGAAAGACATGACAGGACAGTGCCCGTCCTGTCATGTCTTTCTGTGTATTCGTCTAAACACCGTATAAATGCAAGTAAGAGCTGCACTTTTTTTTTTGCAGATTTGAGAGCCAGTTTTCTGGATGCGGCCCTCACAAGCGATGTGCGAAAAAAGTTTTTTTTTTTAAGTAAAAACACACTAATCTGGCAATGGTGTGGCATTTATTCTGCATTCAGTCGTCACTCACAGAGTCTTCTGACTCCGAGCTGGCACTGTGCTCTAGTGCACGCTAATACCAAAAGAAGCCGCACAGCATGTCCGCTGTCAACGTGTAGCCATTGTTCCACACTTCCATCACACAGCAGAGCAGCTCTTCTTCCAGTTCGGGAAACTCGCACGGCTTGCCTCGGAAAGCGCGCATTTTGCAGCCTGTGTTGCTCAGGCTTCCCTTTCCAAAAAAGGACCACAAGTGGGCTTTTTACTGCATGAGGTGGATTTAGGGTTGCTTGACGGCGGAACAGATCAGTGGCCCGTCAATGCAACGGTTTGGTCGACGACCCTTCTCCCAAGCATCTCCTCCCAGTAGAGCCAAGCACCAGACCGGGGGAAATCGTGCAGCCATTAGAAAACTGGCGGGAACCTGACGGCACTGGGGATCAAACCCAGCACCTCTCGAATGCAAGGTGGACGGTCTATCACAAGGTCACTACTTCCGTAAAGAAGTTTTCGGTCTGCCAAAAGTGTCGTCCTTCGTCCTCACTCTCTGTTTCTGAGACGCCCTAAGGCCTCAGCGTTTCCCAGGGGGGGGGGAACGAGGACAGACCCAAGCAACGCTCGTGAGTGATCTTAGGATGCCCCTACCCCTGATGACTTTAGTCAGCGGGGATTTCCCTGCAGCGAATCTACTAGAGACTTAGCCGCAGCAGCCTATCCCTAGGCTGCCATGGCGGGTCCCGGGAAAGGCTTACCACCAGCTCTTCCCAGGTTCATCACAAGCGTCGCCTCCTGTTATTACAGGAGTGCACAACTACTCCCAGCGTTATGGCCTCGGCGCCTCCATCGCCAGTAACAGCACCCCACTAGGAGGACGCTGCCCCTCCTGCCGTCCTGGGAGCAATCCTAGAACCCCACAGCCCCGGTCACAGACTTAAGACTGTGTCCAGGTAGCCAACAACTGCGCACCAGTCAATCTAGCCTATCATCAGCGAAACTACTCATGTTCTGGTTAAAGCTGCGGTTCACCACATCCACAAAACCACCAGCCTCGAGGCCCCCTCTAAGGAGCACAGATTAGCCCTATTTTCAATAGGATAGCTTCGGGTGAGAGCTCAGCCATGTTCTTGGGAACCCAATCTCAGCCACCCTTCGGCTTGGTTTACAGGCTCACGCCAACCAAGCCCGGCTGAAGAGACGGAGAACTTGTGCAGCACAATCTCCATCCCCCTTTGGTTGCACACCGCCATCAGACACTTTTCTCGGGCATGTTGAATTTCATGCCTGCCACACGCTTGCCGTGTCCGAAAGCAAACTCCCAGCAGTGTAGCTATTAAGGTGCTTGCCCATTATGCTGAAATTGCAACGCTCAACGGCAGCACACGAAAGCCACAATTACAGTGAACTAACACGCTACCAAAACTCATGTGCCTTTGACAGCCACAAAGCCACAAAAAACTGAAGCTTGTGATACTGATGTCAATATGCATAGCAGGATCTTGCGGCGGAGAAAAAGTTGATGATGATGATGAGACGCGGCCTCTGGAAGCTCCTGGCACGTGTGGCCTCTGCTATCAACTGCTCCGTTGCGCGCAGCCAGAGCTGATCGTGAAGGCCACACTGTGCTTATTTCGAAGGCTATTCCTGCGTGAGTCACGGAAAGTTTGGGTGCGGCCCTTACATGATTTTTTTTTTTAATATTTCCTTCAGGAAAACAGGATGCTGCCTGTACAAGGTTACGGCTTTTACGTGCGTTTGACGGTACGTAGTGCTGTTTACTTTCAAGAAAAGAAAACGCATCACCCACTAGCCCCACAATGTGTTTTATTAAGCGAACCCTAATAGCTACCCGGCTGAGAGTTTGCTCTCGAACACTGCAAGTGTGCAGCAGGCAGGAAATTCGACATGGACGATAAGTGCGTCCGACGATGGTGCAACCAAAAGGATGTGCTGAGGAACACAAGTTGCAAAAAAAAGCGCTTTCTGAGGCAAGCGGTACAAGTTTCCCGAACTGGAAGAAGAGCTGCTCTGCTGTGTGATGATAGTGCGGAACAATGGCTACGCATTGACAACAGACCCGCTGCGCAACTTCCCGTGGGATTAGCACGCACCACAGCACAGCACCAACTCGACATCAAAAGACTCTGGACGTAATGATTTAATGTAGAATAAATTCCACACATTCCTTGATTGGTGTTCTTTTTTATGCACATCGTGTATGTGGGCCACACCTTTAAAATGGGCCCTCAAATCTGGAAAAACAAAGTATGGCCCTTACATGCATCCATATGGTACTTGCGGCTCAGTCGACCTCGCACACAGATCGACTCTACAAGTCTGTGTATAGATGACTGGAATCACACCCCTCACCACTGGAAGGTCACTTTTGAAAAAGAAATGTCAACTTATAATTGGCAATATATACAGTACATAAATGAAGAGTACGGTTGCGGGGCTGAGGGATATGAGCCAGCGAGGGGTGTGAGTTGGGGTTGACTTATACTTGGCAACATGCAGTATATATTGTGCACTATGACCTTTGTAGAGCTTTTGAGACTGGTTTAAAGAATCTCCACGTAATTTGTGCACCCACTTTTTGAAGGCTTAGTTTAGAGAAAAAAAAAAGTGCGCAAATTGCACAAGCAAATATGGTACATTATCGACCTCTGTGGCCTAACATGCCTAAAAGCTCTCGTGTGTGCCTTTTTTTCATGGTACACTTTACCAGGTCAGTGGATATACTCAAGATGTTTTCAGCAGTGGCGTACTGCCACTTTGTGCGCAGTCTTCCCGCAGCCCTGTGAGGTGTGTAATAATAGGCACTGTTAGGCCATGGTTAGGCACTGCCAGTCATGCGTGACATGTTCGCCACGTTTCGATAGTGTTCGAATCCCAGGCAGAAGCAAGTATAAAACGGCACGTGAACTCCTGGAGGCCTTTCACATAAAGGAAAAAGCAGATTGCTGCATTAGTGATGCATCCGTTCTTTTGTACGCTTCGGAATTCAACCTTTTTGCGGCATTATGATAAGATGTTATTTCTTGGCACGTGTTTGTTATGGTTTTCTTTCTGTAGTGCGCAGATGCGTGAGCCATTTTAAGCTCGAAATCTTTTCGCAGTAAACCAGTTGTGAGTGCAGCGTTCGTCCGTGTTTTTGTGTGTTCCTTCTACGTGTGTTTGTGCTTCTTCGCTGCAATATGAATCAAGAATGTTACCAACTTGCCCAAAAACGTGTTTTACTCGTGTAATAATAAGGTTGCACTGTACTGAATTATTGCTTATGCTGAATTGTAGTTGTTGAATCATCATCACCATGTAATTTTCATTAACCGTATAAAACTTGTAAAACATTGTTCTTGCGAAAATCAGCCTGCACTAAGTGGATATGTGAAGCATTAGTCATCATCATCATTTTATTCCAACATCAACATTACAGATGCTGAGGACAGTGAACAAAAAGCCTCTAGCTGGGCTTGACGGGGTTCACGGCCCCTAAAAATCATGGCATTGGCAACGAAACTAGAATACAAACACAACGCATCAGACATGGGAGGATGTGGCATAAAATCGGACATAAGCAAAACAATTACAAGATTAGTAGAGTGTTTAATGAAGTATACAATGTACGGTGCAATACAGAAAAAGGTAGAAAGTGCAATTATTGTGGCTATGATATATTTACCAGACAGAGCTGAGTGCACAGACTGCCGAAGGCTTTGCTACGGACGCTGTCAAATGTTTTGCAGTAGTACTAGAGTAGAGCAAAGACAGAGGCCTCTGCAGTGAGATGAATGCCCCCTTCCAGAGCGAGGGGAGAAGAGTCAGGGGAAGAGCGCACCTGGGAAGGTGAGAAGGGCAGTGTCTTCTTGGGGGTGGTGGTGGTGGTGTCCTGGCGCAGCCGTGCTGCCACCCCTCCTCTGGGCACCTCCCCCTCCCCCCCTCTGGAGGGCACCACTGGCCTCACAGCACGGTGCAGCTGCAAACAGTTGGGCGCAGCAGGGAAATAAGACCACCCTGGCAGGTGGCAAGACCACCCAGAGCAGCTTTGCAAAAGACAGTAATAATGCATTTAGAAGGGCGTCAGTCTGGGCTAGATGGTGCATTGTTTGAGACAGGAATGGCAACAGCGCTACAGCAGGACGTACACAAGAAAGACTGACACAGGATGTCCTGTGTCAGTCTTCCTTGTGTACGTCTTATTGCAGTGCTATTACCATTTCTGTCTCAAACAATAATGCAGCACAGAAAACTGGGGCCCCCTGGCTGCCTACTAACCACGCCTGATTTTGGAGGCACCACAATGGGTCCTGCCTGCAGCCCTGTGCTCTCACCAGCTGATCTGCCTCATGGCACCAGAGAGCTGCGCGTTCCAACATGCCTTTCCAGTGCATGTTAAGAGCAAGAATCTCAATCACATCAATTCCTTGGCCAGAGAGAGCACTGTGTAGAATTTCACAATATCTGAGGGAATTTAACAAAACTTCGTGCTGGGCTAGTTGGTGGGACATATTTGAAACTTGGTTCAGCGCAAAAGACAAACACAAAGAAAGGAAACGACACAGCACTTTGTGTAATCCAGGCTTCGACGGAAACCCGTCTGGTCGGGAAAATTCATGGCGGGAAATAACAAGCGCCGACCAATCGTTAAACACAAACAAAAACAAAAAGAGACGTTTCGGCTCCGCTACGGGAGCCTTGTTCACAATGAAAGGGAGAATGAAGTGAGTGTTCATTTTAAATGCTTCATGGTGTGACGTAAGCAGCGCGTGTAGATCGGGGGTAGATTTCCTTCGTTACAATTTAGCGTCTGTGACGTGTTTTGGATATGGATGGATTCCAGAGCATGTCAGTCAATAGTTTCTGGAGGCCTCTTTGCAATTTTGATGTAGGATCGCGGTTCACAGGCTCGTACGTCCCTCTGTCTTTAAGCATGCTTTCCCAGTGCCCTGACCATTTTGCAAGCATCCAGCTCCATGCCAATTTTCATGCCGGTTTACGCTCGCGGCATGAAAAGGTGCACGAAAACAAGCTTCAAAGGGTACTGTCCCGTCGTATGCACCCTTCGACGGCTGCTAACCGCAGCACTGTGCACAACCTTTCGGCACACAAACTCGACGACGCCGAGGTCTCCATGCTAAGCCTGGGTCTCAACTACAACTTGGGTCCAGAACCGGACGTGAAAAAGATGGTGTGCGCCGTGGAAAACGCGGTGAAGTGTGTGGACCCGCATCACCGCGACGAGCTACACACCTGGGTTGCAAAGAGGCCTCCGAAACTATTGACTGACGTGTTCCATTATATTCTTCCTGAGCACAAATCCCTTTACTTTCACCTTCTCTGCAACACTGGTTCCGCACCTGCTCTGTATGGGTTACCGAAGATTCACAAGGAAGGTGTCCCGATGCGCCCGATCGTCGACTTCACCCGCTCGCCTCTGCACAAACTGTCTAACTACCTGCATCGGGTTATCTCCCCGTAGGTCGGCAGAAGTGAGACACACGTGAAGAACTCGTACGACTTCATTGAAAAGGCCCGCGACACCGTACTCGAAGACGACAAGGTCCTGGTGTCTTTTGACGTGAAGTCACTCTTCACGAGTGTGCCAATTGACCTTGCTGTCAAGGTTTGCACGGATGCGCTCGAAACGGAAGCAACACTATCTGAAAGAACACCGATCGAAGTTCCTGACCTTAGCAAACTTCTGCAGTTCTGTCTGCGCAACACGTACTTCTCGTTCCACAAGAAAATCTTCAAACAGGTACATGGAACGGCGATGGGAGCCTCGATTCCTGTCACCGCAGCGAACTTAACAATGGAGTCGCTAGAGTCTCGCGCCCTCTCCAGCTTCACTCCGCGCCCAAGGATCTTCCTTCGGTATGTGGACGACTGCTTCTACGTCATTAAGGAATCGGCGGTGAGCGCATTCCTTCTGCATCTGAACAGCATAGAACCAGCCATACAGTTCACGAGAGAGGAAGAGGTCGACGGCCGGCTACCATTCCTGGACACGCTGGTAAAACGCGACAAATCTGGACTTAGCTTTACTGTATTCAGAAAGGACACGCACACAGGCAGGTACCGGAACTTCACTTCAGTGCACCCGATTTGTCTCAAGAAGTCCGTGGTTGCTTCTCTTGTATGCCGGGCAGAAAAAGTCTGCTCAACCCCGAAGCAGCGAGAGGCTGACTTGGCGACTACACGACGTGACCAGCTGTCCTTGGGATATCTCAGTTCGTTTATTCGGACCATTGAAAATCGCTTGGCACATCCAGCACCGGAGCAACCCCGGCGACAGGAAAGAAGAGAAAGAGTCGCAATACCCGATGTACCCGGCATAAGCGAGAGCCTGTCCCGCATATTCCGGTCCTGTGAGGTCGACATCACCCACGTTCCTATGCGCAAGCTTAGACACGCGGTAGTGAAAGTAAAAGATAAGCTGGAAAAAGACAAGTTCCCTGGCGTTGTCTTCAGGATCCCTTGCGCTGGCTGTGACCAAGCGTACATAGGTGAAACGGGTGACTTCCGCAAACGATGGCAGCAACACAACAATGATGTCAACAAGCGGCACGTGGCAAAAAGCGCACTAGCAGAACATGCTGTTTCCACGGGTCATGCCATCGACTGGGATAGCACGAGGATAATTGGAAAAGAAAAGAACAAGACGACAAGGCTTTCCCTGGAATCCATCCATATCCAAACCACGTCACAGACGCTAAACCGTAACGAAGGAAATCTACCCCCGATCTAAACGCACTGCTTACGTCACACCATGAAGCATTCAAAATGAACGCTCACTTCATTCTCCCTTTCATTGTGAACAAGGCTCCCGTAGCGGAGCCGAAATGTCTCTTTTTGTTTTTGTTTGTGTTTAACGATTGGTCGGCGCTTGTTATTTCCCGCCATGAATTTTCCCGACCAGACGGGTTTCCGTCGAAGCCTGGATTACACAAAGTGCTGTGTTGTTTCCTTTCTTTGTGTTCGTCTTTTGCGCCAAACCAAGTTTCAACAATCCCAGGGAAGCATGTCGGCCATCCATTCACTTTTAGAGAAGAAAGCCTGCTTGCTCTGTGCCTCCCCAGTAAGCAGCTACCACTCCCACTTCTATTTCACAAAGTTACTACATCCTCAGCTAGAGACACACCAGCACTGGGCACCCCGCATGCCTGTGCGACTGCTTTTCCGAAGTCACTGTCTTTTCCTGGGTGACTCCTTCCTGATGACAGGGCACCTTTCATCATGACTGATCCCACAAACAGGAAACAGAACACATTCCAACAAGAAACGACATTACCAGGTGCCTCAAAAACTCTCACATCACAGCAGAACCAGGGTCTGCATACCCAAGTTCGTGGGGTGCACCACGTACCGAGGGAAAGCCCAGGATGTCTGCCTCGAACACCTCGACTTCACTGACGAGCGCCATATCCTCATAGGTGGTGCTGTCCGCTTCCAGGTAGTCCGAGTCATGCGACTGCACCGACCGCTGCACCGAACAAGCACACTGTTGGGCAACACAGGCTTTTCAAATGCCAGTTTTTCTTCTCAGCAGCAGTGTGTATGCGAGTGAACTGCTCTGCGCACTTTATGCCACACCCCACACTGGTTGTATGATGCGAACTGGCCAACCTGAGCTGTCCCAATCTCACATACGCTGTTCAAACGGCACTACTACCAGCTGCCAAAACACCACGCCTAGTACATCTTCTCTTAAGGGGGTAAGCTGGTCTTAGAAAAGAAATCTTGTTAATGAAGTCACAATAATGGAATCTTCAACAAACATGTATTTTTGCATGCTGATTCTAAATATATAATTTATGTAAAACAAGTCCTTGTGCACTTATATAATATGTTATGTAACCTTTTGCTGAGAGCTTTCAATAACTTTTGCTGCAGGAAACTTACTAGGACACATGCCATAGGCTTGTCTTGACATCAAAGTACAGTAATCCCTCGTTATAACGAAGTCAGCGGGACGGCGGGAAAATTCGTTATAAGCGATAATTCGATATAAGTGACCGCTCGAAAAAAAGCTAGAACAGTCGAGATTTAATTGCGCCACAACTGCGAGGAAGCTGGCGGATGACGCCGCACAGCGTCCGCCAGCTGCAGCGGTTGCTAGGCAACGGCTCAAGGTCAGTCTCTGTGCCTCCTCGGAGCACTGCCACAGCGAAATCACAAGTTCATGGCCAATGTAGCTTTCGCTACAAAATTTTCTCGTAGCACATTTGTTACTTCTACCAGCAACTCAGTATTGGTCAGCGATCCTCAAAGGTGATACAGTTTTCAAATTTCTTATACCAGAGTTTATTATCTCTATCAAGAACAAGCTTTAGCTCATTTTTGTGATCCAGACAGGATCCAGGCTGATCGAAGGGCCGGCAGTTTTGGCTTACTTCACGTTCGCACAAGAAAAATACAAAGCAGCCATGCTACCATAAAGTCTGCCTCCTAGATTCGAGCAACGACAGCATGCCTGTGCAAGAGTGGAGCTTTCAGCAACGACGCCGCCTGCAGGAACGCTGGGTGACAAACTGCACGCTGCTCCCTGGCTGCCCTGGTCGCCGCTAAGCCTAGCCGGTTTCGCATCGATGGCGCAGCTGTTAGCGCTTCGGGACTGGCCAGCACTCGAATAAAGGCGCTATACTCGGCATCCCTTTACTGTCAACCAGTCCCATAATAAAAGATACGTTAGATTTCCGCGACGCCTTCAGCAACGGAGCTAGCAGACGGCAGGCGAACCACACCAAGTAGCAGCAGCACCAAAGCGGCTATTGGATGAAATTTGCTTGTATCGCAGTCATCGCCTCTACCTCCAAGGCTTGCTATGAACTTGAGCAAACAATACTATCGCGTTTTCAAATACCGGCGGCCGGCATCAAGGCTGGCAGACCACGGCCGGTCTCGACGCGCGCTCGCTCGCTTGTGCGCGTCGAGACCGGCCGTGGGCAGGCCGGCCCGGCTCAAAGCAGCGCGCCCTATGTCATCATGATGCTGCCGCTCTTCGCGCTCACGTTGGCTCCCGCTTCCCGTCGTCGCGTTTGCCGCGGGCGGCCTGTCGTTGACATCTAGCAGGTTGGACGCAAGCGGCGAGCTGCGATCGGACGCTGTGGCGCCGTTCGCAACTTCGCGCCGCGGTGAATCGCGCTCGCTTTTCGCACATGTGTCCCCACCGTAACAACAAAATTCACTGACCCTACCACGCATTTAGACCATTTGTCTAGTCGAATGGCGCGAATCGAGCATGACCGGCCACTTTTCCGCAACCAAGACACCGCGGCTTTCTGGCATCGCAAAGCGTGAGGAAAACCTTTATTTTCGTGTGGATTCTGTCACGGGGATAACCAGGAATGCGCTTCCGACCGAGATTAATGGTTCGGGCGTGCTGCACCATGGAATTTGGCCCCGCTGAGCTGGGGACACTCGGCACTCCCTTGGTGCCCGTTACTAGGCAGGTCATCGATCGTGGGTCTGGTACTTTTGTGGCCTGTTCTATGCCTGCATGAGTCTAATTTGTCGACGGTATTAATTTGGCACTACATGCGCAAAGGGTCGCCGCCACGGCGGCGACGCCTACTCTCAGCGGCGGCGACGCCTCCGCTCGCCACTTTGCTCTAAGCGGGTCACGCTCTTCGTGCGCTTTGAGTAATGCGGCTTAAAATGCATGCGTTTGGGTCGGGACCGGAAGAAATTTCAAATAAAGCGTTATTTCGAGTAAAGCGATTTCGTTATAACGAGGGATTACTGTATGCAATAAGGACAAAATTATCCTGCCTATCACAGAAGTTGGGTTACACGGTTTTGAATTTGCCACTTCACAAAGGGGAAGAAACTGATAATTTCAAAATCCTGCAACTCGCCTGTTACAACAGGCAGGATGATAATTTCACCCTTCTTGCACAGCTTGATGCCAAGAGAAACCAATGGCACGCAATCTAACAAGTTCCCTGCAGTAGAATTCCTTTCAAACTCTCGGCAAAAGCTATCCAACATATTGCATAAGAGCACAAGGACTTGTTGTACATGAAATTAATTCACATATTTGGAATCAGCGCGCAAAAATGCATGTTCCCTGAAGATTTCATAGTTGTGACTTCATTGGTAAAAATTTGTTTCCAAGACTCTCTTCCCCCCTTGAATGCATGCCCTGTGTGGCCAGAGGCCATTGGCCAGGCACTCTGAGCAGGTTGGGTTGTATGCGTGAAGCCACTTTTCCCCATGCCCTGCCCGAAGTGAGTTGATCCGATTTCCACCGTGTGGCACGGGGAGGAAAAAGGGGAAAGAGGCTGACCAGCCGTCTCCGCTTCCCTCGCCGCAGGATGGGGGGGGTCACC
The DNA here is from genome assembly GCF_055824585.1 of Amblyomma mixtum. Taxonomy (NCBI): domain Eukaryota; kingdom Metazoa; phylum Arthropoda; class Arachnida; order Ixodida; family Ixodidae; genus Amblyomma; species Amblyomma mixtum. The sequence continues at coordinate 102,041,542 of NC_143012.1, read as the reverse complement.
AGGCGCGAGCTGCCTCCTCCGCTGCTGCAGTGGGACGTCGAGGACACCTCGGGGACCACACCCACGTCCCTCAGCCGCTCGCCACCACCACCTGCGTACACCAAAGGAAGGAGGGCTTGGAGCGGGCCCATCCTTTGCGCAGACTGATTGCATCGCAATTGTCACGGTTTCAGCCGTTCATTTCAGTCATTTGCCAGCCATTTCTGCAGTGCACCACCTCATGGGAATTTAAGGCAGAAAGCTGGGCTAGTTGATGTTTGGATTGAGAGGACATAGTGAGGGTCGAGGGTAGACGAAGACAACACAGACGCTAGACATCTACTGACTTTATCCTCGAAAAGAACCAGGAATTTATAGGTGACAATCAGGAGCAAAAAAAATCAACAATCGAATCGCATGCGTGACGGCACTTCCCGATACAGGAACTTCATATCTTTAGTACACAGGTAAACATAAAGATTTCAAGTTCCTGTATCGGGAAGTGCCGTCACGCATGCGATTCGATTGTTGATTTTTTTTTGCTCCTGATTGTCACCTATAAATTCGTGGTTCTTTTCGAGAATAAAGTCAGTTGAAGTCTAGCGCCTGTGCTGTCTTCGTCTACCCTTGTCCCTATTTTTAGCGCTACTACTATGTCCTCTCAACTCATAGGAATGGTTGCAGCCTGTTGTTTCTTTATTCTCCCAAGGGATGGCAGCACCACCACAATGGCACAGATATATATTTTGATCACGAGGTTTTGGAAGCTTTGACAGGGCTGTGGCATGTTGCAAGTTGCGCGTCCGCGCCGAGGGTGGCACCCCGGTCTAAACGATTGCAGCGATCCTGGTATCGGCGGTAAACACGGGTGCAGTTAAGCCTAATAAAAGTGAAATTTTTCGCCTACTATCAATAATAAAAACATGCATATGAACTAAATTATAACCAGCCATAGGTATTAAAAATAAGATATCAAAGAAATTAGTTGCGAAGATGACGCCTCGGGCAACGCGGCAGCAGACGACAAACAGACGACGCCCGGTCAGCCGCGTAAGCGAAAACGGCGACATTCACACTGCAGCAGCGTCATTGGCGTCATGTCGAGTCACACAGTGAGCTTTTCTTGGAGTCTTTATACTAAGCACTAGCACTGCAGCATATCATGTTGTCCCTAGCCCAACGGACTGTGATTTCTTCTACACGAGTCAAAGGTTGAAATTTTTCGATGCCTTTCTCTGCGGGTGTTTATTCATTGCCACAGACTAATGCATTTCAATACATTTCAGATGTTTTACTTGCCTGCTATTTACCTGAATCTCCTACAAAGTCATGTACAAACCTATATTCAGTCATGTAGCATTTGATTATGTATACTGTACCTACCTTGATACCTTTTTTTTATCCTCTATATATTCTCTGTGCACTCATGTCTTCAAGGCTTACATAATGGCGTTTTTTAATTTTGATTTTTAGGATGCCTGTTACTGATACTGCAATGCCACTGATGCCTAAGATCGCTTTTTGAACATCGATTGTCACTGCTGGTGTTCTTTTAATAAATTGTTCTTTGTACAAAACCATTTACGCTTTTCGTTCTCGAGCGAGCGGAGCTGCTAAGCAGTCGCGCCGCTCGCCACCATGCACCATGCTACATCAACAGACACATCGAAATACAAAAGCGAGCAAGCAGATTCTGTAAGTAGTTAGGAAATCAAGTGTGAATGCAGCGCGGGAGCAGTTAATCGCCAGTATTTACAAAGCTTGGATCGAGCTAGCGGCCGCCAGCTCCAGGAACGCACGAGCAACCGGCCGCAACTATGACACCATACCGCAACTAGCCGCCAGAACGCGCGCCGCCATATTGGATTTTTGATGCGTTTACCGCCTCTCCCAGGTGCCGCCACCATCGCCTTCTAAAAAAAGCGTCCCCATTGGCTGTATGAGAGTGTCACTCCCTTGGCTTTGACAAGGCACGAACACATCGCAACATGGCTTCCATTCCAGCAGTCTTGCCTTATCGAAAGCCATTCAAACAACAATGCAGGAAGTGAAGATGGCTTCAATGAAAGTCGGCAGAAAGTTGAGACAGCGTGGAACACCTTCGTCTGACGCAGCTTGGGCTTGCAGCCTGCCCAGTTTGTGCAGTTGCAAGACTGCTCCCCCTGAACATGCAAATTCTTTGCAGCAGACTGGGACAAGAAGCAATCGCGCAATTCACTGCAACAAATGCGAAGGCTGTGTCACACAAAGGAGAAAAGACAAAGAAAGAACAGCCTACACGAGGGCAGAGACTTGCATCAGCACACCTCCCATCACGATGCTGAAGAAAGAGATGCTCTATCTTAACACTCAAAGGGGCTCTGAAACACCTTCCTAGGAGAGCACATCAACTCACTCAATCACAGCACTGAGTACTCACCCATGGGGCAGAAACGTGGAGGCTAACAAAGAGGGTTCAGCTTAAGTTGAGGACAACGCAGCGAGCCATGGAAAGGAAAATGATAGGTGTAGCGTTGAGAGATCGGAAGCGGGCAGAGTGGGTGAGGGAACAAACGTGGGTTAATGACATCCTAGTCGAAATCAAGAGTAAGAAATGGGCTTGGGCAGGGCATGTACTGCGAAGGCAAGATAACCGCTGGTCCTTAAGGGTAATGGAGTGGATTCCAAGAGAAGGCAGGCGCAGCAGGGGGCGGCAGAAAGTTAGGTGGGCGGATGAGATTAAGAAGTTTGCGGGGTTACGGTGGCCGCAACTGGCGAAGGACAGGGTTAATTGGAGAGGCACGCTAGAGGCCTTTGCCCTGCAGTGGGCGTAGTCAGGATGATGATGATGATGATGTTGTCACGAAAACCCGAGCCAAGTAATATGTTTCTACACACAGCAGAGAACCCTAAATCACGCGCGATAATTGACAAGCCCTTCCCAGCGACTTTTTCATGCTCGCACCCTCTTCCATCGCTCACACCTGCGCATACAAATTGAGAGGTTGGTACTGGTTAGACTCCTTCAGATGTCGGGCAGCTACCATGGCCGCAGCCAATAAGCCATGTGACTCCGGCGGGTCAGCAAACTCCACCCACAGAGGGGGAGCCGACGGAGGAGCGCCAAACTTCCAGCGTGCAAAAAGTGACGAGAGGAAAAGGAAGGGCACAAAGACAATGAAATTCAGATTTCAACTACAGGTAACTCAGCATCTACAACAAGCATTAAAATAATTCTTGCTGGACAATATTCCAGAAGCAGCGTGCTTTGACATCTCAGGCACACCACACCTTTATTAGACCCCCTTTTCAGAGCCCCTTTAAGTATATCATTCAACTGTATTTGACAGCGGCAAATGTTTTATCTCTGTGAGCAAATGATAGTCTTTCTTTTGTGGGCAGTACATGTTTCGCAAGCAAACAAACCATTTCAATAAGCAGTAGTCAGCGCCTGTGTTTATCTATTTTTTTTCGTTGCACTGCCGTCGTTCATTGTAGTTTTTTTTTTTGTTTGGCAGTTTAAATTTCCCCGACACTATCAACTGGTCGCGCTCCAGCATTGCAAATAACGGGTCATCCCAATCATCAAATTCTGTACTGCTTTGTTTGAATTATTCATTATTTCAAGTAGTGAAAACTTCCAACTTATTGGAAGTGTATAGACTGCTGTTCCAGATTTTGTTTCCAGTGTTTGGGCTAATTTTTTAGCAATCCACCAGGCTCTGGAAGTTTTCCAAAGCCATTTTATTCATAGATATCAAGAGTGATTGGTTAACGAGAATTGGGTGCTGTTTAAAAGGAAGCTTCATGAGCTAATCGATCTATACATCCCTCGTAAAACCATTGTAAGTAACCGACATGCCCCATGGTACAACCAGACACTAAAACAATTCTTTACTGTGCTTGTTGTTATCATTTATTGCGCAATTTCTGCAATGTACACCCCATTTTGCCTTCACAACTTACACCCCTGGTCTCCCCTGTCAAGCTCCACTCCCATCTACAATGCCCAACCAGCCAAGAGGGAAACTGAAATAAGCTAATGAACATGATGCAATGATTATACTACAGTTGCTCTGTGTATTAATATCAGTCACAGTTACACTTAAAGACCAACAAATGACCAAAAATCGATTTTCAAAAAATGACATTTGTGGAATCTACAGCTATTATTTTCCAACTGTACCAATTTCTTCCTTCAAGAGATCAACATTTTGACCATAATATTAAATTCAGATCATTGTGTGGGCTGAATTTATGCAGGAGCAGACAATTTAATGGCATGAAAATTTTGGACAACTGGCTGTCTTAGTATGTCGATATCTCAACATCTAGGACAGACATAGATGTCATATTATACTTGCTAACAGAAGCTGAAGGCACAATGTGTGCAATGATCAAAGCAGATTTGTTCAATCCCACTTCAAAAATTTGTAATTTCGCAAAGTTTAGCGATGCATTACACTTACACCTTGAACATTGATATTCCAAGTGCTGTAAAATTACTAATGAGGGTAAAATGGAAAAACGGTTTCGATTACTGCACTCTCTGCTCACCATACTATGTAGCCATGGATTAAAAATTATTTTTTACGGAGCAGTTTTTCTGCATGGAGGTACTGATGAATGACTAATTAAAATTAATTATCTTGGGAACCGACTAATTTATGAGACAGGTAATTTCATTGTTGAAATTAGCATAAAAACTGAGCAAGGTGGTACAGTTTCACTAGGATTGGACTAAAAATAAGGAAAACAGGTCTAAGACCAGTGTCCCCCTTTAAAGGTCACACAGACTGTCTTGTGAGCAGCAAGAGACACACGTGAAAGATTGGAAATCACAGGTTCTGCCTGAAACACTATATATATGTGCAACTTCTCCACTGCGTAGTAGCCACATTCTCGGGTGTAATGAGATCACACAGGGCGACACACACACACCTGGGCGGCAGGCTACCACCTGGAGGACCCAAAGGACAAACGGAATTTTCCGTGGCATTTTCCGTAAAACAGAACATTTCAAAACAACGACTGCCCACCTGCGAACTTGTGCTGCTGCGTGGGGGAGCCAAACTTGACGGGTGTGACGTGGGGTGTGACACCAGTGCCTGCGACCAGGTCGAGGGCCGTGAGCTGCCCAAAGGATCCGTTGGCGTCGGGGATGTCGCTGGGGCTCCGGGCTGTGGCCGACTCCAGCTCCTCCACATTTATGTCCCTGCACGGAGGCACACACACACTCACTCACCACGTCACGTGGCAGGGTGTCTGGCTCAGCACATTCAAACAGTCCAAACAGACATCTAAGGCACATGCCAATCAGGACCCTCTCATGCATAAGCATTAACTCTTTCCCTACCGCACCCATTGAGCATCGTTAGCCTGCTAATGATCATTTCATGCCCTGATTTCAGAACCTTCTGCATTGATAAGGACCACGCTGCAGATATAGCTTGTAGGCAAGGAACCAAATTTTTGTTTCCGATGTAGTTTTCTTTTGTCCTGCGAGGGGGCACTTTCTAACGCGCTGCGAAAAAATGAAGACCTGCGCTCGTTGCTCGCCATGTTGCCCACAGATGACGCCTTCGCTGCTCGACTTGGGAGCCTTCCGCATTGCTTACAGGCCCAATGTGAATCTGGCTTGTAGTCGGATAACTGAAGTTTTGTTTCCGATATAGTTTTTTTTTCCCCTACAAAAAAGCATTTTCTGAATGCACTCCAAAGATGCGGTACCATCAAAGTCGCTTGGCAACCTCCGGATGTGTGGCACGCGCTCTAAGACATAGCAAATCTCAGGACTCCGTTTCCTCTGCGAGTGATTTAATCGACGACCCGTGCAACAACGAGCCTGAAGATGTTGCAAGGCACTGAAGATGAATCAGTTGTCACATCAGTGATGATGGAAACCAGCCTCAAACACAGACGGCCGCACTCAGATGCATGACTATAGGGTTTCCAGTTATTGTTTTGTAGCAAGAATACTATTCAAGATAGAGCTGAATTTTTTTTTTTTTTTTTTGCAGATAGTGGCCAATAGAGTAACAAACACTTTGCTTTGCTTTTGCCTTGCTTGTGCCTTTGCTAGTATTGTTCAATTTTTTCCTAAAATCTCGTTTTTAGCAAAAGAAATTTTTTGTTGCACCATGAAATTTGTTGTTTAAACTTATATGAATAGAAAGCACCTCTATTCAGCTCTGTTTCTGGGTATTGCAATAAATGGGGAGGGCAGGCCTCTGTCAGGCGCTACTAGGCGCCTTTAGCTTGCTCTCCCTTGTTTGCAGTCTCTGTACTGGCCAAACAAAACCAATAAATGAAATGAAATATTGAATGCAATAGTTTTTACAGAAAAAAAAAATGTACTGAAACCTTCAGAAAATGGTCATTTTCCCCATGGTACGGAAAGAGTTATTGATTTTCATTATTACATTCTGTCATCACTATTCTACACTGGTTCTGCAACCCCAAGCAATGCGTGCGAGGAGTGGCACTTTGTTGGCATCTCACCAAGGGTTGCTTACGATGCCACTTAAACCCACAATTTCATGAAAACATTAATGGCATTTTTGCCAGGTGTGGTGCTTCTGCTTGGCTCAAGCACATTGGACACCCGCTCAGTGAGACCGCACATGATGCTGAGCGTACAGCAAACACTGTCTGGGCATTCCAGCTCATTCTCAGAGGGCCATTTTCAACAAAAACAAGGGACGAGAACAACGCACCCCGTAGAGACGCACTGTCCATCCAAGGCACAAAATGGAAAGCAAAGGGTGTGGGAACCGTCTCAGGCATGAAAGCAGGAGTCAATGCTCATTAGCACCCCCAGCCAAACGCTCTGTACAAGAAGTTGAAACATTTCAGTAAAGCTACAGTAGCCGACCGATATTTCGGACTCCAATAATTCGGACTAGCGTGATATTTCGGACTTCGCTGAGGAACCATCGCACACCTCATAGGAATGTGTACATTTTCACAACCGATATTTCGGACTTTGCGGAGTCTGAAAGTTCGAATTTTCGGGACTAACATAGACGCCAACAATATTGTGGTGATCGTTTTTCAACCGAAAGTTTGTTATTTCAGCCTAATATAAATGCGAGCAGGCATCGCTGTCACTACCAACCCGTTCGCCGGCACCGTGAAAGGCACCATCTTGGATTTAGATAGAACAGACTCGGCGGGCGCAATCGGACTGGCTTGCATAGGCTTGGCTATTTGTTTTCCATCGTTGCCATTCGAGATAATGAGATGCTTTTGCATTGCCATCAAGATGGCCTACAAAGGGCGCGCTCGCATTGAAAACTATACAGCGGGACAGCTGCAGCGTCCGCCACGGCTTGGACAACGCACCCCGCGGTGCGGGGCAGCAAACACGGTAGACGGGGGAGGGGGGGTGTTGCCTCGCGGTCTTCGTGAACGTCACTGCCCCATGCAAATTACTGTTCTTGCTTAGCGCAGCAAGTGCATTCATTCGTGGCATGACCTCGGCCGCATCGCACTATCTGGTATCATGATGTGATAGGGTGCGGGCATGAAGAAGGCACGGCTATGACTCAGACAGAGTCAAATATTATCGATTGAAATCTGAAATCTACTCCACCTCCCTCCTAAAGCAAACGAAAACTTAAATGGCAAGAGTTGAAGGACCGTAGAAGGTACATCAGACTGAAATTTCATGAGATTTGTTATTGAAAACTGGCATAAACCGCGAACAATATATCCAGGCAGCTCATTATATCTCAAAGCGACTGGACCACTGCTTGAAGGTCATGGAATTTTTTTGCAGGGGTGACGTCTTGCGTTATTCTTTTCTTGTTAGAACTGTTCGAGACTGGAACAGTTAGCCATCGAGCATTGTATGTATCCTTAAGGTCCTCAAGGGTAACAGAGTGGATTCCAAGAGAAGGCAAGCGTAGCAGGGGGCGGCAGAAAGTTAGGTGGGCAGATGAGGTTAAGAAATTTGCGGGGATACGGTGGCCGCAACTGGCGAAGGACAGGGTTAATTGGAGGGACATGGGAGAGGCCTTTGCCCTGCAGTGGGTGTAGCCAGGCTGATGATGATGGTGATTGTATGTATCACATCTGATGATGCATTTTTCCACGCACTGCAATCATTGTTTTATACCTCTAATGAAGTCTGTAGCCCCCCTGCTGTAATGCCCTGTGGGGCGATGGAGGTAACTAACAAATAAGTAAATAAATAAATAGCACCCGCTCACTTGTGGCCCTCCCCAAGTTCCCCCTTCCGAGTGGTGGGCACCCCACTCACTTGAGTGGGGAGAGCAGGTCGTTGATGTCGATGTACTCTGGCCTGCCGCCATCCTCACGCTTGACCCGCACGCCTTCCACCTTGACGGGCGGGGCCGCTTCTGTGTCTGCGCTCGCCGTGGAGAGGATGGCAGCAAATTCCTCCGGCTGCCAGAGCGGCTGCACCGGAGCGGCTGGGCCACTGGTCGCAGTGCTGCTTGGCGGGTAGTCTGGAACCAGGGGGTACTCCTCTGCAATGCCCCCCCACAGGACACACACATTGGTGAAGGAGGACACCTCCACCCAACTTTTCTTCTCAGTAAAAAAGAAAAATTAAAAGCCTCTCTCCGGCTCCGTCAATGCTTACAACTGTCAGCAAACAATGCATCAGCTTCTGGTTTTAGAAGGGTCAGGGTTCGGGCTAGTGGGTAGTCAACACGAGGATCCATAGCGCACAATATTGAAGGGACACAACACAAGCGCTAAACTTCCACTGAACGATCTTTATTTGGCGCGGACAACCTTGTAAAGATCACGTAAGGTACAGGTATAGATGACTAACAACGATTATCTTGTCAAGTTCATGATGTGTCAAGGAATGAGAAAAAACACAATGCAAGCCATCAATCAGAGCCCTACAGAAATATTAGAGATGAGGGGCCAGGTAATTTGGCTCGTCACTGCCGTGGTCACAAGTGCACGCCTAAGTTCGAGGAGTGTTCAGTGGTAGGAAAAAATAGTGATAAAAAAACGAGGGAGATAACTGAAGCTGCGGCGATGGAAAAAGAGGGATTGGAAAATTGCGTTAGTGATCCTTCGGTGTCATTATCAAAAAAGGACTTAGCTCTCTTAGATTCAAGGCAGCGGGCGATAGTGTGAAACGTGCTCACTGATTGGTGGCTTGCATTGTGTTTTTCTCATTCCTTGACACATCATGAACTTTATGTTGTTAGACATCTATGCCTGTACCTAACGTGATCTTTATAAGGCTGTCCGTGCCAAATAAAGATCGTTCAGTGCAAGTTTAGCGCTTGTGTTGTGTCCCTTCAATTGTGTGCGCTATGGATCCTCATGTCTTCTGGCGTCCAAATTCAGAGGACAGTGCAGGTGGGAGGGGGAGGCAGGCAACATCAGGTGCATTCTCTTTGCAGTACAAAACTTCAGGAAATTTCCCACGGTGAGTTTTCTGAAGGCATTCTTAAAAGTGGTGCTCCTGCACCAACACAAGCTTTCAGAGCGCCAAGTCTGTCATTACACCCCAGGAAGTTAGGTGTGTGGATGAGATTAAGAAGTTTGCGCAGCTGGCAAAGGACAGGGTTAATTGGAGAGATATCGGAGAGCCCTTTGCGCTGCAGTGGGCGTAGTCAGGCCTAATACGATGATGAAGGCCCCTGCTGCCTGTTTGCTTATTTATTTATTTCAAGCCTAGTGTGGCATGTATCGCGGGAACGGCAGCAAGCATATAAAAATAACAGAAAAAATAATAAGACTGATGGGTTGCCACAACAGCCTCCAGTGGACCATTTCTCAATGAGCTCTTTCCACGGGTTCTCCCATCTCACCAGACGATGCACAGAACGCGGGCCACCTGTGAGTGCCCACAGCAGCTATGCTCGCCTTTGCTTTGGCGAGATTAATAAGCACATGCTAGCGGTCAAGGTTCACCTATAAACCAGAATGCGATCTCTCGCACCAGGACCGGTTCGCGCGTACTCTCAAACCCAGGCAACAGGCGCCACCTTCCATGGGGTGGCCAAAACTCTACGAAGTGTCCTTTGGGCCATGCACAACAAGCGAGCAGCGCCTCCCCACTTGGTGGAGGTGTTGCTTGTTCTCCCCGTGGATCTACGCCACGATGCCCAGGCTCTACCACGACATCCGACACCTCGGTCCAACCTGCCCAGCCTGTCATCTGTTCCGGTGCCGTCCGTCAGCGCGACCCGACGATCTTCAGCGGCACTGACGACACCGACGTAGAAGACTGGCTGGCCTCCTACGAATGCGTGAGTGCATACAACAAATGGGATGACGTCGTTAAGCTCACGAACGTCGTCTTCTACTTGACCGACGTCGCCAACTTGTGGTTCCACAACCACGAGGCGGATTTTACTACCTGGGCGGCTCTCAAAACCAGCCTGACTGACGCCTTCGGCCACCCCGTTGTCCGAAAACTTCGTGCCGAACAACGTTTGCGCAGCCGTGCCTAGCAGAATGGCGAGAATTTCACCAGCTACATCGAGGGCGTTGTTGACTTGTGTAAGCGGCTCAGTCCATCTATGAGCGAGGCTGACAAAATCAAACACATTCTGAAAGGGATTGAGGACGACGCATTTCAAATGCTGGTGTCTAAAGATCCTCAAACCGTCTCAGACGTCGTCTCTTTGTGTCAGAGCTACGACGAGCTCCGAAAACAGCATCACGCCACCCGGCGTGTCATTTGCCCGGACGACAACCTTTCGAGCTTGGCGGTAGGCGGTCCTGCTAACAATCAGCCGACCCTTCTTCAGCACATCAAGCAGTTTGTGCGAGAGGAGGTCGCCCGTCAGTTATCGCTAGTTACCTCCCAACCCGCCCCAACGCTATCACTATCGCCTTTGATTCAGCGTGTAATCCAGGAGCAGGTAGCTGAGGTCCTGCCACCCACTAATCCAAATACTCTGGTCACTGCACCGTTGACATACGCTGAAGCAGTCATCCGGCCACGACCTCAGCCGGTTGCTCCGACTTATGCGCCGCCTGTCAACGTGTACCCTCAGCAGCAGCTCGCCCCTGCACTGCCACGCACTCACCATCCTTTACCCCGCACCTACACCAAGTGTAATGTGGAAACTCGCACAGTTAGTGTGCGAGTCCTTGTCCCAGCAGTGCTGCTCAGCAGGCCGGCGTTCGCAAGTGTGCACCCGAGCTTCGTCAGCTTCATCTTCTGTCTTCTTCCTCTCATTCGTCGGCGCTAGCCGCTGGGGCAGCAAACCCCAACTCTCTTTTTACGGAGCTATAAGCCCATTATCCTGGTCACCATTATGTTTGCAATAACGTGGTCAAGCTTGACACGCCCTGTGGTTTATGATAAGCTCGTCTCATGGCTACATGACCTGACTCCTACTATGACTATTTGCTTCCAATGACTCGGCTGGCAGCTGCTCAATGTGGCTTGCACAAGCTGCAGAGTTTTCTCCACAACCATTCATTCAACACGGTAAAGCTCACTGACTGAGTTGCAAAGCCTGAAAGCACAAAAGAAAGGGGCCACCACTCAGCACTGCGTTCCTCTGGTGTCCAGCACTCACAATCCACAACAAGAAACATCTGGTTGAGGTAGTTAACATTTTGTTCTCCTAACCATTAATATTAACGCGACAAGAATGCAGGGGCCCCAATGGGCTTTGTACATTTCCCCCTTGTCCATTGTCCAGACGATGCACTGAGTTTCCACATTAAAAAAGCACAAATGTGTGTGTGTGTAGACATACACATGCACACGTGCATGCACACACACACACACACGCAAATACACAAACACGCACGAAGGAAACCAAAGAGCACAGAAAGTGGTTTATATATATATGCATAGAATATACTTACGCTTGCATAGCCCTGGCTCCTGCTTGATGGCAATGGTCTGTGGTTTGGTTCGTCGTTCCTGCAACTGAAACGACACCGTGTGTGCTGCAATAACCACATCCTCAACGTAGTATGTAGCTTGTTGATAGCTGAAAAGAAACAGACAGGTGGGGCAGCCTCTCTCGCATCGCACACAGACCAGCCAAACAGCACCAGAAGACTGTCCACCTGAGAGGAACTAACTACGCCAACTGGGGAGTGAATTCGGCCTGCAAAATATCCTCTGTGGTGATACTCGGTGGATCATATGAATGCATTAGCAGCCGGATGTTTGTTATATCACATACTGAAGCTTGTTACATCTGAGGTGGCACATTTAGGTTCTATCACATCGGAATGGTAACACACAAAAGTTCATAACAACCAGGGTTAACACATGAACGGTCGTTATATCTGGCCACTTGGCTATAAACGAACTTAGTATACTACCTCGGGTATAACAGACCTTAGTATGCCACCTCGGGTATACTAATAGGATATAACGACCGTTCAAGTGTTAACCTTGGTTGTTATGAACTTTTGTGTGTTACCTCTGATGTCATCATGATGATGATGACATCGGAGGTAGCACACAAAAGTTTGCAACAACCAAGGTTAACACATGAACGGTCGTTATATCCTATTATACCCGAGGTGGCATACTAAGGTTTGTTATACCCGAGGTAGTATACTTGGTATAGTACTAAGTTCGTTTATAGCCCAGTGGGCAGATTGCCTGCCACTGGCTACTGACTGACAGTGCTCACTATTTCCACTTGTACACAACATTCTAAAGCTTCTAACCAGTTGTGGCAGAGCATTCTGGCATGGTGCCAATTGTTAACTTTCACAAACTGCACCATGCCTTCCTTGCCCTCACAGTCTCGTGCAGTTCTTAAAAATGAATGCAGTTTGTGGCGGAAGGAGAGAACTGTGCCCAGTCACCATCAGTGGCTGATCCACCAAGGGCAAAGCTCACACTGCCTTGCCCAGCAAGAGCAACGAAAAGGACCCCGCTTGCCTGAGAGCTTACCCACCGCCAAAAGCATAAAAATGCAACTATTTATTTATTTTATTTATTTATTCAAGACTGCCAGCCGCCTTTTGGTGGCCAAGGCAGGAGTGGGGATGCAATTGCACAGTGCTTTGCCAATAGCAAACAATGAAAAAAAAAAGGGAAAAAGAAGGCCTGCAGGCAGGCAGCAAAATTTCTGCGGAACTCAAATAACAGATGAGTAACAGACACTTTACATTAAAATACAAAACCACACGTGACAAGGGCAACACTGCAGAATCAAACCAAATACCCTAACTTGACCGGCTGGGGTTGATTGCAGATAAAAATGTTTCAGCTGACGACACGGTGACCACTTCACGAGGTAACGCATTCCAATCAGCTATTGTTCTTGGAAAGAACGACAGCTTGTATGCAGTGGTTCTGCATTTGGGAACTACAATTGTTTTATCACGTTTGTGCCGAGTTTAGTGTTCTGTTATGCTGCATATAAGTGAGAAAGTCTATTTCGGTGAGATTATTGACGATGTCGAATAACATTTTCAAGCGATGCATTTTGGGACGAGATTCCAAGGTGGGCAAACCGGAATGGCTAAGAAGATCAAATGTGGATACCTGTCTGCCGTAGGCATTGAAAATGAAGCGCAGTGCTCTTCTTTGGACACGCTCTATACTTTTGGCAACAAATTTGTGCAACAAATTCACACCTGTCGGTACTTCCAGCTCAGGTGCAGCCCTTGACCACATTCTCACCGAAAACCTGACCTCCTCTCTGCACCTCATAGCACAAGGCCAGAGGTGAACGGTTGGCACTGTCCCCAGCATTTCTGCCAAACTGTATGGGGTCTCTACAGATAACAATGCAAGAGCGGGGGTTTGTTATACTGCTTCATAGCTGGTGCTTTAAAAGCGAAACGTTTTGTGAAGTAAACTAGTTGAAAGTATGTGCTTCGTCCGTTTGTGTTTTCGTGTGTCTGTGCCTTTTAGCGCAAATTGATCAGTATGGTCTCTACAGACCTCCACGCAGGCTCTGCCAAAGTGGAGATCCTCACATCCACTGCAATGACCTTCCTTTACCGTATTTACTCGTAATGAATGCACTTGCATAATGAACGCACCCCCATCTTCAGTCGTCAAAATTTGGATTTTTTTCCCCTGCTGCACAGAAAACGCAACCCCAACTTTGATCCCATGCAGTCCCACGAACGACCAAGCTGTAGCTTTCCCACTTCACTTTGCGACGGGTCTAGCAATTCTAACGAACAGCGAAGCATAGAGAAACGAGTCAAGTGCAATAAAAAAGGTGTTTACAAATAGCGCACGCATATATTTACTATAGAAGGTAAGCTATTCAACACATTTGTTTTTTTTTTTTTTACAATACTGCATTTTTTTGCTCATCTTGCAAAAGTTTTCATAAAATTTATCCCGCATAGTAAGCGCACACCCCAACTCAGCTTCAGTTTTTCACAGAAAAAAGTGCGTTCATTACGTGAGTAAATACAGTACTTGCCAAAATTGCCTACCACTGGAATGCCGACCAATACTGGCTCATTCACCTTTGGGCCAATGCTTATTTATTTATTTGAATTTCCTGCAGCGCCATGACAGCATAATTGAAGGGGGGGGGGATACATACTACATACATGCCAAACAAACAACATGGGCCACCCAGTCAGTGATACATGGCAATGAAGAACAAAATAGAAAGGAAGCAATGGCATCAACTGTGTGTACACATGTCAGGTTTACTGGGGGCACCAATACAAAACAGAGAAAAGGCAATAAAGTATAAGTGAGCATTCACGCACGCATCAGGCTCGACAACACTGCACGAAAAGCATTCTCAGACATTGAACAACAGCATGAGGCAGCTTATTCCACTTACTGATGGTATGCGGAAAGAAAGAGTGCTTGAAAGCATCAGTACGACATTGCGTCCCGCGTATTTTCCATTCATGATCGCACCGTTTCGATGTAAAATAGGGTGGCAGCAAATATGTTTTAGGGTTTATGGCTGTTTTATTAAAATAAATGCGGTAGAGAAATTCTAGTTTAATCTGTAGTCGGCGCTCCTTAAGGGAGTTCCACTCCAAATCCTGCTTAATCCTGCTACTACGAAGATCAAAAGTATAGCTGTTAGTAACAAACTGCACTGCATGATTCTGAACTCGCTCCAGAATAGCACCGTGGGTTCCGGCTTGAGGGTCCCATACAGCACAGGCATACTCCATGATTGATCTGATGTCAGTAAAATATCCCTTACTGTAATGTGAAACTAAAATCGCGCTGTTAGTGAAGTGACAAATAAATAAATAACACGTGAATAACTCGAACGCTCCCTGCTTTTAAACACAGTGCATCATAATACAGATATCAGATCATATCCTTATAATTCCGTCCATAGGGAATGGGATAAAGTTCCAGGAAGAGTATAAGGCAGGGAGACGTGATATCTCCAGTATTATTCACCATGAGGTATTCAGAGAAGTGGATCGGAAACAGTTGGCGATAAAAGTTAATGAAGAAAACCGCACTAATCTTCTATTTTTTTATTGTACTTATTTTTAACCTTTTGAGGAGCATCCCTAAAATTCCTTTTTTAAAAAAATTCAACATTCTCGATGCCTTTGTTGCTATGCATTCAGCCAGTAACCCTTTCCAGACTTACCATGCGCTGACCTGACGACAGGGGGGCCACCGAGGAGGACGCTTCCTTGGCCGAGGAGGACTTCTTCCGCAGGGGATCACCAAGGCCCCCTGGCTCCACCTCGACGCGCTTCTTGAGGGTGGAATTCCAGTGGTTTTTGATTGCATTGTCAGTCCTGCAACAACCCCACCCCACCCTCAGCTCAGTGGGGGCGAGTGTCTGCTGCATGCTCAGGGGCCAAATCCAGCCCAACTTTTCTATCCAGTCTTGTCACAGTTAAAAGGGATACAGGAAACGGGGATAATGCACACAGACCTCCTATGACATGAATCTGATGGAAGACCCTACGGATGCTACAGCTGTGCACAAAAACAAAACAAAAAGGATAGCAAAAATATGTGATCAACCACAGGATTCATCAGCTGCAGATGCCTCATAACATAATCAACAATAGAACAAAAATGGATGTTAACACCTACATACAGTTTAACAGAACCAGACTAACCAGATGGAAACACAAGAAAACAGGCAATTTCATTGCTGAAATCAGCATAAAAAGCTGAGCAAGGTGGTACAGTTTCATTAGGATTGGACTAAAAATAAGGAAAATAGGTCTAAGACCAGTGTCCCCCTTTAAAGTCACGGAGATTTCAACCACAAATACAGGGAATGCTTAATCTTGGCAATGGAGGCGCATACTCTCACTGCCAAGCACACTAACTCGATGCAGTGAGCCATTTGGAGGGGGGCTTTTAAACGCAGCACCAGAGGTGTCTGGAGGTCACCCTGGTTAGGATCTCTGCAACTGCTAGGAACTTGGCATGCTGGTGCCAACTGAGTGTATTTAAGAGACCCACCGTCCGGGCAGCAGCTTGGCGATCTTGGCCCACTGGTTGCCCCAGAGGCGGTGGTACTCGAAGATGGTGCGCTCCTCCTCCTCTGTCCAGGCACTCTTCTTGATGGCCGGGTTGAGGTGGTTGTGCCACCTGCACAGGGGGATAGGTTGGCAGTGGCCAGGCAACCAGAGAGAGTTATTTCCAACATTAGCTCACTTTTATGTCGCACGTACGCTCGCCCCTGTAAGGCCACAGCATGTTTATCAATAAATAACCGCGAGAATTTTGATGTCACAGAAGAGGCGCAGGTGGTCGGAGCAGCCGCCTGACCTTTCGGCACAGCCGCGCACTACTGCTCATGTGCGCCGCCTCCTCGCCACCGTTTGACCTTTCGTTGCAGCCGCGTGTTTGCCACAGTTACTACGCATGTGCAAGGAGGGCTACATAACACACTTGCGTCCACCATTATCATGGTGCTCCCCGTGCATTGTGCACGAACTGCGACAGCCATGACGTCAAGCAAAGCATAACTGCAGCTTTTCGCTTGTATATCCAGGCTTAACCAGAGCTAAGCCACTGCCAATTTTTTTCTTTATATTCTCTAACCAATCTATCAAATCTACAAATGTGCTGTTTTCCTTCAGACAACGGGAGCTGTGGCTGCACAACAAGGAATGCCCGTAGTACCCACCTCTCCCGGCACTGCTTGCCAATGCGCCCCTTGAGGTGCTTGGCGATGAGGGTCCACTTCTTGGGGCCGTACTTCTTCACCAGCTCCACCACCTTCTCATCCTCCTGGGGGGGGGGGGGGACACCGCGCAACCGTCACCACACCACACACCTTCTCAGGCAGCAGGCCACTTCACAGTTGTGCAACAACCACTTCAGCTCAACACCAGGACCGAGTAACGAGGGAGGTAGTAGAAGCCTTTCACGTACTGAAAAAACTGGTCATTCATGTGTTAGCGATCCGTCGGTTCTTGAAGGGAGATAGATTTTTTCAGTTGATGGAATGAAAACTGCATGCTAATTAATGGTTTGCCACTGGAAGTTTGGTACATGGCGTGCAATTGCTCTGATTTGTTGTTGCCGTCTAGCGTTTATCAGTAACACCTCTGCATAAAAAATCTTGAGTTGCGAGCAAGCACTGCTACTTGCTAGCGCTTGAAGTATTCCACATCTGCCAGCTTTCATGGCGCATGTCAAACACATGCCAACACAATTTGTGTCAAATCAAATGCATGCCAGACACAATGTTAAATGGAAGTCTCATCATCATCAGTCACTTTATATCGCGCTATTTTCACTGCCTTCTCAAAGGCTTTTGACTAAGCAGCTAAAAAAAAATTTGTAACCTCCACATCCACAACAATTCTTGCAAACTAAGCCCAGCAGATAACTTTGACACTAACCAGACAAGGACCATGCAAGGATCACTTTAAAAGTCAGTGCTAGGACTTCTTATCTTCATTAAAGGTACAGCACGCGAAATAACCTCATAATTGTGCCTCCCAACAGCCAAGGGTACTGAACATCCCGTCAAATAGAGCTCGTTACTGGCCTTTCCGGTAGATGGCCCCGCGAGAGCTGTGTTCTAGGATTTGTGTCCATTGTGTAATGGTGGCAATTCACACGGCGCTGTCTCCTAGCTCATCAAGTGCCACCAGGAGTGCCTCTCGGGCTGCATGGCAGAGTTTAGGCTCCTTCGTGCCAGGCAATAGCTTTGCCCACCATGGAACCATGAAGACATTGTTGACCCTTGCGCTGTCCCAGTGCAGCACATAGCACCAGGTGAGCTCAAAGCTTTGCCAAGGTTCATTCAGGTCGTGCCTAAGAATGGAGGTTCTTAGGCACGACCGGCCAATTTCAGGAGCCGCCGTTCATAGTATGTCACGTTACTATGCTGTAACTCATATCATTCCCAAGCTTCTATGTCACTAATTATCGCACCAGCAATGGGTCTCGATTGTGAGAAATCGCATTTAAGGACTCTTTGGAGCTGAATTAAAATATATTTTAAGCGTTGGTCGCATCCAACACTTGGCTGCGGGTGACTTTACTTACAGAGGAAGCCTATAAGAAGCTTTTTATAGCCTAAAAATCTGGCGTTTAAACCATTTAAAACGGCAGACACTGTTCCCAGTGGCACTGGTCAGCAATGACCGACTCAGGGCCATTCACATAGACGCGGCCATTCATGACAGCAAAGGTGAAGCTCCTGCGGACATTATGTGCATCCGGTGCCGTCGCCCAGAGGTCGCCAGACGGGGCGTGGCCTAGATCTACGCACGAGGGAGGAGGAGGACACTGTACCTCCTTGGACCAGGACCCCTTGACGAGGTCCGGGTTGAGCACCTTGTGCCAGCGCTGCTGGCACTGGACGTCGCTGCGGTCGGGGAAGCACTGGGCGATGGCCGCCCAGTCGTGGCTGCCCAGGGCCTGCACGCTGCGCTTGAGCCGCTCATCCTCCTCCTTGTCCCAGCGGCCCTTGTTGAGCGGCTTGGCCAGGGACTTGGACCCCCGGGCCGGTGCCGTGGTATTGGCGCCGCCGGTGGCCGGCGACGCGCGGCTGGCCTCGTCGTGGGACGAGGAGGAACTGTCGCTGCTGCTGCTGCTGCTCTCCTCGTCGTCCTCGTCGGAGGTGCACGGCTCACGCTTCACCCTGCAACACACACACACCCGGTGGTCTCTACAGACACTGGAGACGTGACGTCCAACCTCCGCCCGCGATGTTGGCCTACGAAGCATGGTGATTAGCCTTGCCTTTCTCTGTGCACCGGCCACCACACAGAGCAGAAGTGAGGCATCACGTCAGATCACTTTCGAGGTTCGGTATACTACACATAAATACCCCCGAAAGCAGAAGATTGGACTGCCGTCGCCGTAGCTCAGTTGGTAGAGCACCGGACACGAAATTCGGAGGTTGTGTGTTCGGATCCCACCGGTGGCATGTGGTTGTTTTTCTTCTGCTTTTATTGTGTTCCACTGATAAAAACTACAAAAACAAAAAAGGCACCCCTATTCTCCTTGGTTTCGGTGAATGTTGGCTTCCGTCATGTGCAACATACTAAGGTTCGTTATATTCAAGAGTAAACACTTATAACGGCCGCAGTTATAACGAACGCTCGCTTATTACGCATCATTGCATTTTGGGCAAGTTGGGATGGAAATTTTTGCACATACAAAAAACATGAGCCTGTGAGCGTCCCCTTTCTTGTCCATGTTTGTTGTGAGCGCAAAAATTTCCATCCATTTATTACGAACGATCGGCGGTGGTGCTACCGTCAAAATATGTCCACTAGAGCAATGCAATACATCTCGCATACAACGAACAACTCGGTTAAAGCGAAGCAGACGGTGTCACAAACTCCGCCTCGCATTCGAAAACCTCGCGCTTCCTCCAACGGCAAAGAACGAAGAGCGCCCCCCAATCCCGCCGCCAACTTTGGAAAGTACGTTTCGACTCGAGAAAGTACGCCAAACATGCATAAAGGAAAGCTGCATAGCTTTCCTTTGTAGCTGCATGGCTGTGCTCCGGTGGACTCCCTCATTACTCGAGAATGAAGGAGCGCAGACAGTAGAGAATAAACTGCTCACCAGATGCAGCCACTGAAATGTGCAAGCACCATCCTTCCGTTCTACAGCCGAGCGTGCCAACCACTATGCTACACCGACTTCCTGCCCACGCATATATGCAGTTCTCCTTGGCTAGC
This sequence comes from Amblyomma mixtum, assembly GCF_055824585.1. NCBI lineage: Eukaryota > Metazoa > Arthropoda > Arachnida > Ixodida > Ixodidae > Amblyomma > Amblyomma mixtum. The sequence continues at coordinate 102,021,529 of NC_143012.1, read as the reverse complement.
GTAAGGACGCTGGAGAGCGTTGTGGGAAAGGCTTTCACCTCATCGCTCTTTAGATCACCAAAGTGCCTCCTCGAAATTTTCTGCGACGACAGCAGTCTTTCTGAATCAAGTTTCAGAGAAACTCGCCCCAGCCATCGCCCGGTGTTGTGGTTGCGTTGAATTAATCATCAATCGAACCCCAAATTACCATGAAATGATTTTTAAGGCGAAAGCCTTTAATGCCTCATACTGTCGTGCCCAAGACGTGTTAGCAAATGTATCCATGTATCGAAAGACATTGAAACATGATACAAAGGGATTTCATGATTATATTGTTACGAAGACGAAGAAGAGGGCAGTGGCGCGGGACGGAGCGCTCGCGCTAGGCCCACAGCCATTAAATCATATTATCATCTGTCATCATGTCGTCCTTTTCCTAGGCATGCCACCTCGTAACATTTAGTGGAGGTGCGGAACAATATCATTGTACTTAATGACTAAATGACTAATTGGTAATTAGTAGTAGTTAAGAAGTGGCAAGTGGGACTGTGCACTGTGCCTGTACCTTAACTACCATTCATTAATCAGTGTACTAGTTAAGGTGACGTTAACTAAGACATGATGTTGGGCTAGTCGGTTCATGGTTAGAGCGACATATTTTCATTGCCTTTCCCATAACATCAAGAAGGTAGCAGAAAGGTATGAATTCGCGTTGTTTCTTCGGCACCCTGCAAACTGAAAAAAGTGTGCCCTCTAGTGACTGGAACAAGAAAGGAACCCGCCACTTGCAAGAACCATCGGAACAAGTTCACAAAATGTGTGTCCGAAGTTGTTTATGAAATACCTCTGTCATGCGGTCGTTCCTACATAGGCCAGACTGGCCGTTTTTTTAATGAGCGCGCTTTGGAACACAGGCGATCCCTCAGCAGCGGCACTGGCAGCAATCTGCCCTTGCATTGTAAAAGCTGCGACACCAAAAACTGTTCTCCTTACCTGAAAAAAACAAAGTTCCTTCCTAAGGCCAAAACAAAAACCAAAAGAAAAGTTATGAGTCGTAACCACACGTGGTCTTGTTGACACTGTCATTGCCGTACGCACGTTGCCTTTGCTTCTGCTTGTCTCCTTGTTTGCTGTGATAGCCTTTATAAGCACCTTGCTTTCACTAAATAAAGTCAGTTGGAAGTCTGCGCTTTATGTGTGTGTATTCGTGCCTTCCCAAGCAACCACAGATATCCGTCGGATGTACGAGCTAGATCCGAACGTCCTTTGCCGAGATCAGACGTCCATCGGACGTACGAACACAATCCGATTTCGGATATCCGTATTCGTACATCCGCCGGAGGTACGGACAGTGTCCACTTTTGTATATCCGCATGAGAGACGAGGTGTACGTCTGAAGGATGTAAGGCCGAGTATTTTCCCAGGCCATGAGTATGGACGTTTTTTATTTCACAGAAAATTCGAGTCTTTCGTGTATGTATACTGTTTTATTTGCATCGGTTGGAGGGTTTGACGCGAAGATGTTTGTAAATTGGTGCGATTCCACTCCTTCCTGCAGTGCAAGAGCCGCCAACGAGCTAAATTTATCTAAGAGGAGAAGCAGATGTTGCAGAATTTTGCAAGAACTCAATGACTAGTTTTATATCTATAAAACTTCTCCAAGTTAGTGGAGTTGTGCGACATGTCCACCGTTTTGCTAGCTAAACTTGCCATTGAAACCATTCGTAAGTATCAAAACTCCCGTGCATTCTGCTATCACCATTATCATAGATGTCAGTTCGCGGTCAGTCCAATCCAATCCATTAGTACGGCCCGGTAGCGCTGTTGTTGATTTGTCGTGTAGTGTTGTCGCGCAGAGCTTTATAGCTCTGTTATTATAATGTGTGGCTTTGTTCGGTCTGTGGACGAAAGTAGTATGTAACTTAAGCAATTCGAAAGATAGGAAAAACGCCTGAAGCTCTTCTGGAACACCGGAATCCTGTACTGCGTCGACCTTGGTTTAAAGAAGGCTTAGTGCACATGTGATTGCCTACGAAGGTATGTATCCAGTACACTTCTTGGAACTTGCTTCTAGGACAATGCAGCATGCTCATATAACATTCGTTCATAGGACAGTGGGAGCAGTAAGCGCGAGGAGATGGCTTCCACAAGTGTGTGCTGTTCTCACACTTTCGGGAGCCTACATCACACAGCTGCGGGAGCCCTCAACTCGCGCGGCTAATTCCCACTCCTCTTCAAAGTTGCGGGACAGAGTATTTTAGCAATTAAGGGCATTGCTAGGTTCACTGTGCCTATATATAGAGTGACAACGCGCGAAAGGCAGACCATAGGAAGCACGTGTAGTTCGCAGCGGTTCGCAACGCAAGCTTTGCGGCTCTCTGTGCACAGTCGTGTACAGTGCTGCGCAGGTTAGTGACCTAAGGCCCATGAGAATAAATAAAGAACACATACATTGTCAAATATGGTGTGGAAAAGTGACAGCTGTTATTGCTTTATACTTATTGAGGTGTTTGTTAAAGTGCATTGTCTGTTATACTTGCAGCATTAAACACTTCTATTAATTGGTTCCAATGTTTTTACTTGGGCTGCTGCATTGTGCCATTTGTTTCACATGACTGATGTTTGCCGCGCTCTTTTTTTTTTCAGAAATCCTGTGGGTGGGAAGATTACAGATGTGTGTCCCAAGCTTGCCACATTTGAAGAGACACATTTAAGAAATTTTCCGAATATAACCAATTGCTCTGCTGATGCATCATCAATCACAATAAAATATGCGTGCTATGCATCAAATTGTTTTTGGTTTTATTGCATCGCGTGGAGTGTAAAAAGCGCGCATGCACCATATATGCGAATATTCGAGAAAGATCCGCGAATGGACGTACTCAACTGGACGTCCGTCGGCGGGCGAACCGTATACCTTTGGCCACCTTTCGGACGGCCGACGGACGTCTACCGGCTGTTTGCGGATGTTCAGCGGACGTACAGAACATCCGAAAGAGACCTCTGTCGGCCGTCCGAAGGATATCTGTGGTTGCTTGGGTTCTTTTGTACCGTCGTCTTCGCGCAGTTCTGTATCGCTCTGACGTTAGCTATCACTAACCATACATTAACTAATATCACGAAATGTGCAAGTCATGCTTAACTATCATTAATCATCGGTAATAGATGTTTCTAGACGTTTCATAGACATTGTGTCGAGCATTCTAGAGTTTTCCATCACTTGACAGGTGAGTGACAGGACATGACGGATGGCATTAGAACAATGGTAAATTAACCAATTAGCCTAGTACATTAACCTTTCTAGTCAGAGCAGATAAATACATAAAACCGAGTCGGAAATTGGTAGAGTTGGGGAATCGAACCAGGGCCTCCGGAGTTCGAGACGAGCACCGTAACCACTCCGCCATGCCAGCTCGATGGTTTGGAATGAACAAAGGCGCGTCTAGCTAATACGGCGTCTTCGTTCACCCCCACTTCCTCCCTTCCCTTACGGCGAGGTTCAGATGTCCACCGAGATATGCGAGATACATTTCCTCTCCTCAAAAACCAATTGACCGTCGAGCACGGCGTAGAGCCGAACGGGCGATGGCGTTCTGTGGACTCCCTGGCAGCGTTGCAAGATGCTGTCGCGTTTCACTCTTAAAACCGCATGAGGCGATATTCCTTCGCGATGCGTCGCGCGATAGCGACGCCGTCGCCCACCGCTGCCGCCGGCGCAAACCGCACGAAGCGACGGGACTCAGCGTCGGAGAGGCGCGTTTTCACTGTTGCTCGATTGCTCCCACTTCAGCGTTCAGTCATTTTGCGTTCATTAACGCATAGAACAACGTTCCTAAGGCTCCATACGAGATGAAACACAATAAAAACATTGACAAAAATATATGTGGGCAATAATTTTATTTTTGTCTAATACGCAAAGTCACGTGACATTTAAACGCGCGGTTTTTTCCGTCTGCTGCTGGCCTCTCCAGCATCATTGACTGTCATGGAGCGCCGAAGTGTAAATTATACTTATAACCACGCAAGTATGCTCCAACAGGCAATGCTTCGTGCATTAATTACAGTTATGAAGCAATAATTACAGTACAAAAGCCAGAATATATGACTCTCCGCAACTGCATATGCACCAGTCGCCTTTTCGGTGCCGTAACGCACTTGTCCCGCGTCCACGCGCTGTTCTCCGTCATGTCTAGCTAGCCTAGCTTCAGGATGCAATCAAGTTCAATGCCGTGACCGCGGGCGATAAAAGCACGCTACTCGCTGAATCATTCCCAAGCGCTCGCATACATTCACATTTCACGAATTGCCGCCACCCGAAAGACTCCATATTTTCACAATCCGCGGAGCGTCATGAAGAAAAACACGCTGACAACGTTCCAGTTATGAATGTCAATAAATATAGACATGTAATCACGCAGGATCAACAAACGTCAGCGCACGGAGTTCACGTGAAAGAAGCGACAATGACAAAGGAAGGTTTGTGACTCACTGGTGGACCCGAGGAACGCTGCGATGCGGCGTCAGCTAGGCGACATTCCTGCGCTTAGTGCGTGTAGGACATGTCCCACAGCACCCTTTCCTCTTCAACCTCATTAATGAGCCTTTCATTAATTTTTGTATATCTGCCATAGTGGGGGGTACGTCGGCTGCTGCTCCGCTGAAAAAAAAAATTGGCTGTGGCTTAGCTAAGGTTAAGCCTGGACATCTCGAAGCGAAAAGCTGCGGTGATCCGCGATAAACACGCGCTTACGGCAAACGTCAAACGATGACGCATAGCGCGCGGCGGCAGCGTGCGCCTGTTCTATGGGCAAGCGCTCTCCTTTCATCTTGTAATAAGGACACAGGACGCAAGGACACAGGACGAGAACGGAGAGAAGACACACACGGCGCTTGAGTGTAGTAACACTCACGACAGAAACGAGTGTAGTAAAACGGCAGTTTTGCTTTATTTCGTTCCTTTGCTTTTTTGTTTTTGTTGAGCTGGTATCATATGTTGTTACACACTGTTCTTGCCCCCGCCTTATGTAATGCCCACGGGCCCTTAAAGCTTCAATAAATGAAATGAAAAGCAGCAACACTGCGCTTAAGGCTTTCGCCTCACCGCACTTTGGGTCAGCAAAGTGCCTCCCTGAATTTTTTGTTCAACGCAGCCCCCGATCATTTCCGACACGTGGTGCCGACTACTCCGACGGCTTTTCGACCGAACGAGCTGCACACGCTGTGGCGTAATAAAAATATGGTCAATTTAGGCGACGGCAGCGGAGGCGTCGTGTGCTGTTCTATGCTGCGCGACGTCAGTGCACGTTAAAAAAAAAAAAAAAGAACCGCAGATGGTCGAAATCAATCCGGAACAACCAAGCCTATATCGCCTACTTTGGGAATACCAAACCCGACACATGAGCCGCCATCCAGCTCGACGACCGCGCACTGCAGGCCACGAGGGCCCGGGTGGCCGCCAATGGAAGCTCGGGTCACGCTCCCTCATCTAAAATGTCCGACCGAGACTGCGCCATTTCCTCTCCTAAAAGGCGAAGGGGTCATGGCCGAGCGCGCAGCGACTGCGTTCCCACGCACTGCGACCCGAGCGCCACGCTTGGCCGCCACTGGCGCCAGGTGCCAGAGCGGACGGTGCACACCCCTGAAGGCCCCCCTCCTCGCTCGGCGGGAACGATAAAGACAACAGAACACGAGCCAAAGGGGAAAACAAAAAAAAAATAATAATCGCTTCCATCAGAGGGAATGAGTTCTTGGAATTTTTTTATGCTTCTTTCTGCGACAGGCACGTAGGGATATCGCACTTCTTTGCTTACTGCAGAATATACAGTCTCCACGCGTCCACAATGCGCACTTCACGTCGCCTACATAATAATCTTAGCTTCCAACGTCTACAGGGCCGAACACTCGCATTTTATTCTTCTGCTTTGCTAAGTGCTACCAAATGTTGGAATGGTCTCCCGGATTGAATTGCCACCATACGTGACCCATTAATGTTCAAAAACGAATTGACCACCTTCATGCATCCATGATGTAGTACATAAATTGTGTTCGTATGTGTAGTCGAATCCATGCAGTGCCGCTATTCGTTTGCTTTTTTTCTTCTGTGTCAATATAATACGTTTTTCTTTCAAGTACGGTGTAATAATTGTTTGCAGTCTAATGTATTTAATATTGTTTACTTTTATGCTTTTCCACTTTGTACCATCTTCTGTCTGCTAAATATTGTAACCCCCCCCCCCCCCCTCACACAATGTTCCAAGTGTGGAACCTGCGAGGTATTTGTATAAATAAATAAATTGTATAAATGTCCGATGGCAAGCTATTCCACTCCCTGATAGTACAGTCGAGCCCACTTACAACGGCCGCAGTTAAACGAACGCTACCTTATTACGAAGGAGGATGGCGCTACCTCAAAAATATGCACTGGGGCAACCGCACCGCATCTCAGATATACAACGAACAGCTGTGGCCTGACTGTTCGGTTATAGCGAACGAGGAGGGCCCCTCAACTCGCCCCCGCAGTCGATAAACTCTCGCAGGCATGGGCAACGCCCAGCACACAGTGCGGCGACCCAAAGAAGCAACAGAAAAGGGCGGCATTGAACCTGTCGGTAACCGCTGGCCAAGGAAACGCAGAGGGCCCCACCAGCTAAATTTGTCCATGCTGCTCGGCAAATTGTCTAAAATATGATGAAAGAACTGTAGCGCTCCAGACAAGGATACAACGAAGATGACAACACATGCGCTAACTTTGAACTGAATCTTTATTCAATGCACGAACAGCTTCTAAACACTGCGAGAGCATCAAAATATCGTCCCACAGGCCTACCACACCGCAAGTCACTTTTCACATTTTGTTCGAGCCATCAAGAAAAATCATCTCCTTCTTTGATAGAGATACAGATGGGATGCTTACACACCTATCTTCTAAGTTTTTTATTCGTCTTGCTTCAATAATCTCCCGTGTTAGCTGTTTCCTGCTTTTGTTAATCACCTGGCATGTGTTGTCGTCTTCGTTGTGTCCTTGTCTCGAGCGCTACAGTTTTTTCATCACGAGCAACCAACTCGCCCAAACCTCCACAAGAACGAGAAGCGTGGTGGGTGCTAGCCAAAGCTACTGCGCTTGGTCAGCGATCAATAAATTGCACCAATGTTAGAGCTTCGGATACATGGTGCTGTGCCACGCTGGTCCCGTCATCGCCCATCCAATCGGTTCTCTACACATGTGCAATGCTACCCCGTGCGAGAAGTGCGCCATTCCTTGGTCGCTGAATGGGCCCAGGATGACACAGTCCCACATGGTGAGACGAACGTGGTGCACAACTGGTCAGAGCTGATGGCTGGAATGACTTCATCGGCGGGGATGGCAACGCCCTTACAAAAAAAGTTTTAGACAGTCTATAGACTGTTTATAGACGAATGCTAGAGAACAGTCTATAGGCAATACAAATGCCATAGACAGTCTATAGACAATCTATAGATTTATGGTCATACACTTTCCGTAGACTTTTATCAACAGACAGTCTAAAGACTATGAATAGACAAAAAGCAATATCTATAGGAAGTCAATAGTCAATAAGAAGTCTATAGACCATTTTATAAGGGCGCAGAGCCATCCCAGCCACTGGAATCGTTAGAATGCGATCACGAGCAGGCTGACCTAGCAGTAGCGGCTGTGTACAGCTCAACGGCGGCTACTAATGTCGCGTCTCCAAAGCCAGACCGTTGGCTCTGCGAGGAATACGCGCGACTGTTGAACAGCCCAGAAAGCACCGTCTCAGGTGACTAAGCAGGCGTTGTGACGGAGTAGCAGGCGTGCATGACACAACGTTTAAATAAATCACACGCCAGCTTTGCCTGAGTGTGTGTCTTTGGCCGTAAGTCCACTAACTACGAACTTCGGATACAACGAACGCAGTCCACGCGACCGTCAGGTTCGCTTTAAGTGGGCTCAACTGCACGAGGGATGAGTGAGTCGGCACAAGGCGATGAATGGCACTGTACGCGTTCTAACTTTGAAAGAATGACCGTGTCGTGGAAATATGACAACAGGTGACTGAAACCGCCACGAAGGGACCGGCCCCGCCGCGGAGTCTCAGTGGTTACGGCGCTCGGCTGCTGACCCGAAAGACGCGGGTTCGATCCCGGCCACGGCGGCTGAATTTCGATGAAGGTGAAATTCTAGAGGCCCGTGTACTGTGCGATGTCAGTGCAGGTGGTCGAAATTTCCGGAGCCCTTCACTACGGCGTCCCTCATAGCCTGAGATGCTTTGGGACGTTAAACCCCAATAAACCAAACGAAGGGACCGATGGTGATGAAGTTTGTGGAAAAGCGTTAAACGAGCAAGTTTACGTCGATGTGATAAGCATTCCAGTTCGGCACGTTTCTTTAATGCTAAGACGCTCGTGAAAGGCGAGTAGTCGGAAAATATGAAACGAACAGCACGGCTCTGCAAGGATCCAATGTCAGTGATAACGCAAGCTTGATCAGCCTCCCAAACAGCCGCGGCGTATGAAGGGCAAGTCTTTCGACGTGGATAGAGGCGTGTTTGAGGTCAGGCTTGAGGAGGCCAAGTGAGGTCAATATGGTGACGGGGCGTTATGTCAAAGCGAAGGTGCAGCCCGAGGTACAGTCTTTGTCAAAAGTTACCAGGCTGCACGGTTTGCTTCTCAGTCGTATAGTAAAGCTATTATTATGCCAGCCCTCAAGCTCTAAATCTCTGTATGGTAAGGAGAACCCCTACCCTGACCTTCGAAGAAGTTTTTGATCTTTAGAGAAGACATGAGGGGTCCAATATACGAATGAGAAGCAAACCATGCAGCCTGGTTACTTTTGACAAAGACTGTACCTATAGATAGCTGTTAAGTGTTGTTGATAACGTAAGTGGTTGGAAAACGTGCTGGCCTAGGAGTGGAAGAGATATGCTTTGTTTTAGAAACGCTTAGGGTCATTAACCATGAGGTCAGGCTGTAAGGATCAGCGTCACTTGTAATGTCACGGTAAATTGCGCAATCGTCAGCATTCCATGAACCGGAGAAGAAGACGGTGTGGATCACGTACTACATGGGGCGTCTTTTGCGTATCGCCTCTCCTTTCCGAAGAGACACCGACGCGCGAAAAAAACAGCCGGCTGCTGCTGCAAGCCCACCTGGGGTTATCCGGGTCGCCCCTCGGAGACGAGCGGCGCGTGGCCCGCACGCGACGGAGTCTCTCGTCCCGACGAGGAGGCGCTCAAGAAAAGGCCGGAAGCGGCGACAGGAAGCGGCCACAATGGCTTCGGCGCCGGAAGCGAGGGAGCCTCAACGCGGGCAGTCCTTTGTTCGCGCAGACTTTGACAAAAATATTCCCAGTCGGAGCAAAATGACGACACATGGAGGCGGCCCCTTCGTGAACCGCTGGCGCATATGGGATCTTGCACCCGAGAGGCAGGTATAGTGCCACGCAACCTCAGGCACGGATTCCTCAAAAGTTGCACGACGGCAGATGGGGACAGAACAAAACGAGAAGTAACCGCAGGGGAGATACTATAAAATCAGGAATACAATTTATATTCACATGTGCTTCCCAAATGAAAAAAACTGTAGCGCTCGAGACAAGCACACAACGAAAAAGACAACACATGCGCTAACTTCCAACTGAATCTTTATTCAATGCACAAACAGTTTTTAAATACTGCGAGAGCATGAAAATATCGTCCCACGCGCCTATCACACCGCAAGTCACTTTTCACATCGTGTGGTTTATGGGGGTTTAACGTCCCAAAGCGACTCAGGCTATGAGTCGCGATAACTAGAGAAGTTATCGAAGCCTCTGAGATCTTGAAGCTGGGTCAGAGGTGTGTAAGCACCCCTTCTGTCGCTATCTTGCAGAAAGAACATGAATTTTTGCACACGTGTTAGCCCTGTGTTATCAGATACGTGCCTGGTCGGAGGGATATCTGTCACGGTTCTGTGTATTTTTCTATTGTTCAGTGTCGCTGGCGCCTTTATAAGCATGGCTTACTGAATAAACATTCTGTTGTTAGTCAGCGCTGTGTATCGTCCTTTCTTGTCCTCTGGCCTTGTGCCGTTGCGCTGTTTCACAAGAAATCAGGCTATGAGAGACGCCGTAGTGGAGGGCCCCAGAAATTTCGACCACCTGTGGTTCCTTAACGTGCACTGACATCGCACAGCACACGGGCCTCTAGAATTTCGCCTCCATCGAAATTCAGCCGCCGCGGCCGGGATCGAACCCGTGTCTTTCGAGTCAGCAGCCGAGCGCCGTAACCACTGAGCCACCGCGGTGAGGACTTTTCACAATGTGAAAAGTCCCCCCCCCCCCCCCATAAATAAAAATCCCCATGAATAAAGGGGCATCTAGCGAATGCATGGGTTTCATAAATAAAGGAATAAAAAATCAAGATGAGAAAACAAACAAAAATAAAAAATAAGAAAGAAAAAACAACAAAACATGAAAATTAAAAAAAAAACATTGGGCCAGGAAGCGCTTTTTCCTTGCAGCACTTCAGAGAGCCAAAGTGCCCCCCGAATTTTTTTCTTTTCTGGAGGAAGCAATTTTTGGGGGGCACCGATCGCCGTCACTCAGCCTGACTACGCCCACTGCAGCAACGTTGCACTGCTGGGCAAAGGCCCCTTTCACCAAGTAACCCTGTCCTTCGCCAGTTGCGGCCACCGTATCCCCTCAAACTTCTTAATCTCATCTGCTCGCCTAACTTCCTGCCGCCCCCTGCCACGCTTGCCTTCTCTTGGAATCCTGTCCGTAGTTATCTTGCCTCCGCATTATATGGCCTGCTCAAGCCCATTTCTTCCTCTTGATTGCGACAAGGAAGTCATAAAAGAGGCTCTGAAAGAGGCTCTAATAAAGTTCCGTATGCCTGGGATGTTAAAGCACGCCGCTTCACGAATATCGGCCAGCAAGAATTTTTTTTTTTTTAATTCGCTTTGTAGAAGTTATCTGTAGTCAGAATTTGAATTTCAACGTCTTCGCGCATTTCCCTCCTTCTGCTTTGCCTAAGTGATTGATCATGCTTCGCATTTCATCTCCTGAGTGGCTTAGCAAGGCAATGCCATCAGCGAATTGCAGATTACTAGAAGGTATTCTCCACTAACTCATCCCAAAACTGTTCCTAACCCAGGCCTTTGAATATCTCTTGTAAACAGGAGGTGAACAGCATGGGCGACGATATTGCGTCTTCCTGCCTGACAAACTGTCCCACCGAGCTGGGTCGTGCAGCCCACCCGCCCTATACTCCGGCAAGGACAGGTTGTTTTCTTACAGAGAAATCCTGCAGCACTACAGGCTTGCAAGACTCAGATTCCCCCCCCCCCCCCCCCCCCCCCCCCCAGCAGATAAAACGCTCTCCAAGCAACAGGCCAAAGCCTGGCGTAAACTTCAAACTAACACCCATCCAAATCCCCAATTGTGTAGCTTCTACTCGGAAGGACTCTACTCAGACAAATGCAAAAATTGTGATGCGAATGCCGATCTCAATCATATGATCTGGAACTGCCCGCAGTCCCTACCCGCGAGTCAGTTCATTACCGACTCTGCTCATTGGGAGACTCTATTGCTCAGCCCCGACACGGGGGCACAGATCAAGCTCCTCCAGCTGGCTGAAGACGCCGCCGCTGCCCAAGGGATAGCGGCCGCCGTTTAAGCGGGGGGCGACTTCGGGTCGCTCCTCTATATCCGCTGGTAATAAAGTTTCACCACCATACTGCCTGACAAACTTCCTTTATAGCTGACTTATGGGGGACTATAGTTGTTGTGGAGGCCGGTTATAGATATGTAACAGTAACTTAGTTTGGGCTAGTTGGCAGCAGTTCTTCGAAAACACAGCGCAAAAAGGACACGGACGACACAGAACTGGAACGTCCTGTCCAGTTCTGTGTCGTCCGTGTCGTTTTTGCGCTGTGTTTTCGAAGAACAGTTATCGATATCTTCCAGCATTCTCACATAAGGCTCTTCTACACCCCGATTCCGCAATGCTTGCATGACTGCTGAGGTTTCCACCGAGTCAAATGGTTTTTTCGTGATCTATGAAGGCTAAATACAGGGGTTAGTCTGCGCATTTAGATAGCGGTCGCTGACGCCGAAACACATCTCCGAGCCGGCGCCTCGATCACGTCAGGTAGTCCCGAAATTGCGGAAGAAGCCGCCATCCCGCTCGCAATACGGGCCGGCGATACCCCGTGACTACAAGGTTGCAGTGATGAACTTTACCACGGGGAGGGTCTCACCCCTGACGAACGGAATCCCGCAACGGACGACCGCAACATTCACATAGTCTGGACACGCATCCCTGGCTGGAAATAAAGCACCCCACGAACTGGCTCCAGGTCTCGCTTTCCGAGCCAGTGGGCACAGCGAGAGTTTCAGATCGTCTCGTGTGTTACAGAGAGGTCACACAACATCACAGACTACTGCGGGGCATGGGAATGTGTGCGTTTGGGGCTGCCTGAGAGTGGTTGCTTGCTCTTGCGTGCGCGTGGGGCTGGGAGGGGGATATTCCATTCTGCTCCTTCGATAGAAAGTCGTGATTCATCCCGATATATACTCTGCAGAATGCAATAGCTGCGGAGAGTATGCTAACCTCGACCACATCATGTGGGCCTGCAGCAAGAACCCTTTAAGCGGAATAACCACAGAGGAGCAGTGGGAGACCGCGCTGCGCAGCTCGGACCTGTGACAGCAAAAGTTGCTCACAGAGAGAGCTGACCAGGTCGCCGAGATCCAGATGATCAAGGCCGCCAAGCGACAGTATAGTCCGCCTGCGCCAGAAGGGAGCCTTCCTCTTCAAAGACTCTATGAATAAAGTTTATTCTCTCTCTCTACATTCCTAGATTCCCTCATAGCCCTCCTGGCGCAGTGGATATGCCTCTAAGCAATGCGCAACTGGCCTGTGATGACAGCTGCTCCCAGCGATGGGCCTTGCGCGGTCCAGGTGGGCAGGTTGTGATGACGTCACAATGTCACGTGACCCAGGTGACCCATGCATGCATGCACGTTTTTTGCGCAGTTTTCAGTATGAATTCCTACCAACTAGCCCAGTTTACCGTTCTTATTAACGAATGTAACACTGCATCTCCCAAACAAAGAAGCGTTCTCTCCGAAAACAATTCGGTAATGGAATCGCTTGCCGGCCACTGTTGTACGGCTTCCTTCCAGCGACGCGTTTTATTCTTCCTTAAAAATGATAAAACCTGTTCGACATTGCACCCTATGATCAATGAAACTGCGTTGAGATCGATGCTGTTCCCTTTAGATAACTGGAACGGCAATGTTATTGACCGGATCTGGCTTCGGCACCAAAACTGAAGACGCAGAATAAAAAATCTCAATTTGAACATTCCGATCCGACGCATGTGCTGCGAGGGGGGGGGGGGGGGAGTGCTCTAGTTCTATCTGGAGCTGTTAAACGCGCGCTGACATCGCAAAGCATACGGGCCCGTTTTGCCCTTTGCATCAATCAAAACGCAGCCGGGATCGAACCCGCGACCTCGGGATCAGCGGCACAAAAACAAAACATGGTCGGCTGCACGTCTTAAAGGTGCACCGAGGAATCTGAACTAATCTTTTCACCGCGGGAACACGATCTACACGTTCCGAGCATACTTACAAACTTGGAATTACTGTCCTGTGCGCCCGACTTCCCTAATTTAAATCGGATTGAACGTCCCGGCTCCCGCCTTTTTTTTTTTTTAACTCTCCTCTGACGGTAGGAGGAGTCAACCAACCATTCAGCCAGTCCCGGGGCGGCTTGCCGCTCTGCCATCGGCGGACTGATACGTAGCAATCGGCGAAAGCAAAAAGGGTCCACGCGTATGTTTACTTCCGTGGGCCTAATTTGCAGCTATGTTATCTCTGACTGGATCTATTTATTCATGGAAACCTAAAAAAACAAAATAAAAGCGAAAGCAAAGCCGCCACACGACTGGCTGAAAGCCACTCCACGCGTCAGTTGACCTCCTACCGTCAGCGCTGAGTCCGGCGGGAGCCGGGACGCTTAATCCGCCTTAAATTAGAGAAATCGGCTACACAGTACAATAACTGGAAGTTTCTAAGCGTGTTCGGAACGTGTAGACCGAGTTCCCGAAGTAAACAGAGTTCAGAATTCTGTTTAGTGCACCTTTAAGTTGATTTTATGTTAACACTGTCTCGAGAAGACTCCAAGTTTAAGAGCACTTGCTGCTGGGTTAGTTGGTGTTGGTTCATATTTGAATAGGTTTTAGGCTCAAAAAACAGACAAGACACATAGGTAGGTGACAGGACGAAGCGCCAACTTCCAACTGATCTTATTGCATGCATGAAACGTACTTTTATAGCTTGTCGTCACATGCGCAGGTGGGTCACCTAAAGCTCAGGAACGCCATGATAAGGCGCGCTCCAGGAATTTCTTTTCACAGTTATACAGTACAAGTGATGTGTCGCTTACGCATAAGTTGCCTTTCTTTTTGAAAGGCACATAGGCACATAGGTAGCTACCTATATGCCTTGTCTCTTTTTCGCGCCTAAAAACTATTTATCTCCCCAAGTTGTGTCAAGGTGTCCGAAGCTGTGTGACAAAACCCGTAAGCTCCATTGCTGGCCAACAGGGACGACAGTCGGGGCAGCCAGGGAAAGGGCATCGCCTCCTCGTCCACGATACAGCCAGCCTCTTGGCCGAATAGCGCCGGAACAGCTCCAGGCACCGCTCTCCGGTGTTTATAGGACGAGGCATGAAGCAACGCGCACTATAGAAGGCTCCGAACCCTCCCCCCAATGCGTCCCACGCTGCGACGACAAAAGGGTTCCATTGTATTCGCACCCCACTCGGGACCCGACCCCCCAGAGGCGTTTCCCACGAGGCAGAGCTGCCGGCTGCAGGTTACGCGGCTGCGACTCGTTTCGCGGGATGGCGGGCACTCTCCAGGACCGCCGAATCACGAATATTGCTCCCAAATATCGGAATGCTTTCCTAAGGAAGGCAACCTCATCTTGTTGCAGCGAGGTGGCTCCACGGCTTCACATTTGAGTATGAGGTGTTCGTTTGTTTCTACAGATCTACCACACACGGCGCATGTGTCATCATCTTTGCTAACTTTTTTTTTTTGTAGCTGCGCGTTCTAAGACACCCTGACCTAGCTTCAAAGAGTAGGGCACGGCCTCTTGAGTTATCACAGAACAATTCCTTCCTGATCTACCTTTTCCAGTATCGATATAGTTCTACTCTATGCTTCTTTTCCATTGAATTAATCCAATGTTTACCTTCCGCGTTTTTAACCTGTCGTTTAATGCTCTTTCTTTCTCCGTCCCGCATACTTACTGGTTAGTTTCCTAGTTCTTTTCCGCCACTGTGAGTCAACGCTCTTTCTGTATAAGTATTTAAATACCTTAGCTGCCCACCTGTTATCGTCCAATTTCCTCAGGCGTTCTTCATATAGTATTTTACTCTTAGCTTCCCGTGCTTCGAACGATGCCCAGCCCATATCCCCTTGTACTACCTCGTTTGTGGTTTTACCGTGCGCACCTAGTGCTAATCTTCCAACAGCTCTCTGATTTACGTCTGATTTCGACTGAACTTCTGCCCTTGAGCACAGAACCGCATTCCCGAAAGTGAGCCCCGGCACCATTATTCCTTTCCAAATACCTCTCAGTACTTCATATTTGTTGTACCCCCCCCCCCCCCCTCCCCAATTCCCTATGTTTCATTACACCGGCGTCTCTTCGCCCTTTCGCCCTAAGAGACTGTTCATGGTTTTCCGTGCATATCTGCCCTTCGTTTAGCCATACCCCGCGATATTTGTATACGGCTGCCCTAGGTATTTCGTGGCCTTGTATTGCAAGCACCCGATCAGTTGATCGCACCTTGATAGAAACAGCGCCACTATAGTCGGACACAACTTAAGACTGCAGTGAATCTCCGCCCACATTAAGTCTCCGCGCACAGAATTCCTCCACGACGAAAAAGTAGTCCGCTGCTTAAACGTTTGTTGTTACCTAAACAAGAAACTCACCACAAGAAAAAAAATTATGAACTCTAGAATTTTGATACGTCGATTGTCTGATATAGTCCAACATTAAAAAACTGGTTTTGTTTACAGTTGCGATTGGCCAGCGGAGTGATACAGGACGCCGCGGACCGCGGCCCAGTGTTAGCAACTGCTGTTTGTTTAAGTTGTACCCTACTATAGCTGTTTTTCGAGGCGATCTAAAATTTTACTGCGGAAGCAGGAGTGAACGATTTCGCGGAGCCCCGGAGAGCCCCAACTGCGCATGCGCGAGTGACGTCAGAGCAGCGCGGAGCCGACTCCTCCGCTGCGCGGGTGACTCGTCGCCGCTGCGATTGCCGCGCCGTTGCTTCCGCAATTCTACTCGGGATGGCCACTGGTCAAACCACAGCCAATTTTTTTCCACTGATACTTTGTTCGTAAAGTCAATAATTAAAAAGTTAGGTAATTAAGCTTAACTAAATAATTAGCTTTAAAGAACAAAAGAATTACTGAAGACTAGGCCACGCGACTCTGAACAACCCTCACTTGGTTTCACTGGACTAGCACACTTCGTCTTCTTTAAAAGGTTACATTTACCTCAGCGTCGTCTGCCTCTGAATCTTTTCCCACAGCGCATTGAATCTGTCCCCGCTTTCTTTGATTCGTTTTACCTAGCCAGCTTATATGGCTGCAGTATTTCCTCTCCACCCCCCCACACCCCTTCCAATATTTGCATCGCAGACTTCAGCCAGCCAGTGATCAGGACTGCTTTATTTTAGCTTTTTCTTTTGTCGATAAGATTCCCATTTTTCGCCTATTTCCTCTTCAGATAACTGCGCCTTTTTTGCTTCTCTGTGTTCCCTTGACGCCACCCGTCGTTGTTCGATGGCCTCCTTAATTTCCATATTCCACCAGCTTCGTGGCTTCCTCTTTCCTCTCCAGCGGTTTACTCCTTTCACTTCTTTGTTTTGTAGTAATGAGTATAGTTCTGATTATAATCCCCCTTTTTCATGGCGCGTTCCTCCGTCTATCACCGCCTCTATGTCGGCTGCTATTAGCGTTCTCCGTTCGTCGTTTAATTTTCCGTTCTCGACTTCTTCGCACTCCTGTTTTGATCAGGGCTCCCAACTGCAGACTAATACGCTTATGATCACTTCCCAGGGAGTACTTCCCCTTCGTCTATTTCCATTATTGCGAGCTTGCTATAGATGCCTTGCGACATTAATCAGTAGTCAGTGGTCGTCTGCCTGTTAAGGAATTGCCATGTGATTTCACCCGCACATTTAGCTTCTCTATTGACAATAACTAGGTTGTGCCTTTCACGGTAGTCGAGCTTTAACTTTCCGTTACAATCTGTGCATCCATCCAGATCCTCGATGTGGCCATTCATGTCACCCAGCAGAATAGCATCGGCACCGTCTCCAAACTGCTTTATATCTTAACTAGACCTTGTTTTTTTTTGCCTGCATCTGTCCCCAAATAAACTACCCCTAGCCACGTCCTTGTGGCGGCAATTGTACCTGATAGCTAGACACGTTCTTCGCAAGTTGATTTTATTCCTCCTTTAGAGGGTTCAGCTTAAGTTGAGGACAACGCAGCGGGCTATGGAAAGAAAAATGATAGGTGTAACGTTAAGAGATCGGAAGCGGGCGGTAAGACATGATGTTGGGCTGGTCGGTTCATGGTTAGAGCGGGCGGTGTGGGTGAGGGAACAAACGCGGGTTAATGACATCCTAGTTGAAATCAAGAGGAAGAAGTGGGCTTGGGCAGGGCATGTAATGCGAAGGCAAGATAACCGCTGGTCCTCAAGGGTAACGGAGTGGATTCCAAGAGAAGGCAAGCGTAGCAGGGGGCGGCAGGAAGTTAGGTGGGCGGATGAGATTAAGAAGTTTACGGGGATACGGTGGCCGAAAATGGCAAAGGACAGGGTTAATTGGAGAGACATGCCTTTGCCCTGCAGTGGGCGTAGTCAAGCTGATGATGATGAGCAGGAGAAGCGTACTAGATGGCCGGCGACCTCACTGACCCGTATACTTGAACCTTCGCACCCACCGCTGGTCTTATGCGCAGTTGCCGTCCTACGCACCCTCCGTCAGAAGGGAATGTGTTTGCAGCCGGCGCCAGGTAGCTTCGAGCGCATTCATAGGGGATTTGTGGAGAGGGGTATATGCACGCCTCTCAATGTCACGAAATTAACTCGTGAAATTCGGCTCACTGCCCGGTCGGCGAGATCAGCGAGGGGGAGACACGCACTGCTCCTAAACGCAAGAAGCGTCGCGAGGCATTGGACAACAGACGACGGCGAAAGGCAACAGGTGGCAGCTACGACCTTCACCCTGCCCCGTCCGCTAAGAAGAAAAGAGTCCCCCCCCCCCCCTCGCAAGCGTCACCGTTCCCTTGCCGGCGCACCTCCGTTTCGAGGGCACCAGAATAGGGGGCCCCAAAGATTGGGGGCCCCAAAAAAAATAGCGCGCCCCAACGATACGGACGCTTACACCGCTGCAGACGGAATCGATGGGTTGTATGGTAATTCTAGACATAAGAATGGGGGTCATGACTCTCCCAGTTTGGGCCCTGCGCAGGTTCCGGCCTGTTGCCTGGTAAGGTCCGGTTGAGGTGCAGGGTAAAGTTTCCGCGCCTCACGGAGCTGATTGGTTATTTCTCGGTAAGTGAAAGTTTCGTTGATGTGAGACTCCGAGACACTGCCCGATCCCTCCCGGTTTGCTAGAGCTCGGGAATATCGGTTCGCCTTTTCGTTTCCCGCATTTCCCTCGTGTGCAGGGACCCAAACAATTTCTAAGCGGCTTATTCTTTGGCTGTGTTTGATTAGACCTGCGGCTGCAGAGCAAATCAGGCCATTGTTATAATTTTGGATTGCAATCTAAGAGTCGTTAATAATTGTGCCTACGCTCTCGTCCCTGAGAGCTAAGGCAATGGCTACTTATTCGGCCTCTGTTGCTGAAGGTACAGTCGCTACAGCAAAGAACCTGGGCTGGTCTTCTGTCGCTCGCACCATGGTGGCAAAGTATTTGTCTTCCTTTGCTCGGGCCGCGTCCACATAGACTGCAGCTGGGTCACTACTGTATTGGTCTTCGATTCTTTGAGCACGGTTCGCTCTCCTAGCTGCATGCCTTTCCACTGTCAGGTTTCTGGGGAGGGGTAGGATTTTAGTGTGCTGTCTGATTGTGATCGGCAGCATCTCCCTGCAGCTCGAGTCGTACACCGGCTCTCCCTTCGCATCATCTCGTCCATGTGCTTTTAGCTTTTGTCATTAGAAGGCGCCACGGTGTTCTGAATTTCTTGGATGCAGCGGCAAACACGGTCTACTAAAACTTTCGTCGACGAGGCGTAAATCACTGTGCCGTCAGAGCTTTGGGTGTGGAAACTAATTAATATGCTCTATGCTAAAAATCTTATAACGTCTGGTGGGCGACATTTGAAAATTGGTTTTTGAGGAAAGGAAATGGCGCAGTAACTGTTTCACATGTCTCGACGGACACCTGAACCGCGCCGTAAGGGAAGGGAGGAAGGTGGGAGAGGAAAGGAAGAGAAACCGTAGTGGAGGGCTCCGGAATAATTTCGACCACCTGGGGATCTTTCGCACGCACTGACATCGTACAACACATGGCCGCCTTTTGTAGCGAAAGCTTGCGATTTCGCAGTGGCGGTGCTCCGAGAAGGCAGAGAGACCGACCTTGAGCCGTTGCCTAGCAACCGCCGCAGCAGGCGGACGCCGCGCGCCTCGCCGCGAAGCCGAGGTATGACGTCACACCGCTTGCCTCGTCATTGCGTTCGCCTCCGCACCAGCTGTGTCTCATGTCTGATAACATGTTGGAGGATTGAAAAAGCGAACTCGCGTGCGCCGCAACCACAGCCGAGGCGGCAGTATGGACGGCGACTAGTCTGTTAAGCAGAAGGAGGCCTGGAATCGACATCGGAACGAGATGTCTCGTCCGCCTTTTGCATTTCGGCCGTTTGATTTATTGGGGTTTACCGTCCCAAATCGACTCAGTCTATGGGGGACGCCGTAGTGAAGGGCTCCAAAAATTTCGACCACCTGGGGTTCTTTAACGTGCACTGACATCGCACAGGACACGGACCTCTAGAATTGCGTCTCCATCTAAATTCGGCCGCTGCGGCCGGGATCGAACCCGCGTATTTTGGGTCAGCAGCCGAGCGCCATAACCAATGTGCCATCGCGGCGGGTGTGTGTGACATTTATATCAGTTCTTGGTAGAGCACTTTGACCTACGTGCTGTTTACGTGCTTACAAGAGGTATTCAGAGGCTTGGATTAGGAACAATTAGGGATAAGAATTTAAGAGGAATACCTTAGTGATGTGCGCTTCGCTGATTACACTGCCTTGATAAGTCAGTCAGGGAATGAACTGCAAAGCATGATCAATGAGTTAGGCAGAGCTGAGCGCTGGGGTTAAAAATTAATAAGCCACAAACCAAGGCAATGTTCAATAGTCTCGCAAGGGAACAGCAGTTCACAATTGGTACCTAGGCTCTGCAAGTGGTAAGCGAATACGTCTACTTAGGGTAGGTAGTGGCCACAGATCTAGATTACGAGAAGGAAATAACGAAGAGCAAGAATGGGGTGGTGCGTATATGGCAGGTTCTCTCGGATCATGAATGGCAGTTTACCAATATCCCTCAAGAGAAAAGTAAACAACAGCTGTACCTTACCGGTGCTCAACTATGGGGCCGAAATGTGGAGGCCAACAAAGAGGGTTCAGCTTAAGTTAAGGACAACGCAGCGAGCTATGGAAAGGAAAATGATTGGTGTAACGTTAAGAGATCGGAAGAGGGCGGAGTCGGTAAGGGAACAAACACGGATTAATGACATCCTAGTGGAAATAAAGAGGAAGAAATGGGCTTGGGCAGGGCATGTAATGCGAAGGCAATGATAACCGCTGGCCCTTAAGGGTGACGGAGTGCATTCCAAGAGAAGGCAAGCAGGGGGCGCCAGAAAGTTATTTGGACGATTGAGATTACAGTGACCGTGAAATAATCTCAATAAGCATATTCTAGTGCAGTAAATACGTTCAGCGTAACAGTGCAACAGAGAAGTTTGCGGGGATATGGTGGCCGCGGCTGGCCCGGGTTAATCGAAGAGGTATGGGAGGTGCCTTTTTCCTGCAGTGGACGCAGTCAGGCTGATGATGATGAATCGCCATTGCGATGGCGCTCTGTGCTGTGCATTTATGGGCACCGCGGCTGCGTGAGAGACCCAATGCAGATTTTTTTTTTTTTTTGAAGACACGCGGGTTAAAACAGCACTTGGGAATGTGCATGCATTATACGGGCTTGCTTAATATATAGTGGCTGGCTAGTTGGTTACACATCTTGACAACCACAGCGCGGTCGGAACACGGACGAGACAGACTGACACAAACACAGGCGCTGCTAAGCGCCCATGGGAATGCCAGTAACTGGAGGGAAGGTTACGGACCAACGAGATGACTGTGCCACGTGAAGCGAGTTGTTGTTTTCCTGTTTTGTCACGGGACTGGGCCTGTATAATCCAGTTCAAGGCAATAAACCAAGTTGTGAGTCAGCGCCAGCGTTTGTGTCAGTCTTTCTCGTCCGTGTTCCACCGCGCTGTTGTCAAGACCGTAGGGCACTCGTAAATGACACTCCCTGGTGCGCCACCCGAGCGCTCTAGACAGGTGTATGGGCGACTGTGCAAGCGGCGTGTTCCGTTTCAACACTTGCCACGACTGCGGTGGACCCTGCGCGCCACTTGGCGGATGCGGCGGCAGGTCATTTTCCCGCTCTGCCTGTTCCGGCTGCCGACCTAAGGGCCCGACAGGATTTCAGCGAGCCCATGCCGTAGGACTCGAGGGGACTACTCACCGCGGCAGCGGCGGCGATGACCGCAGGACGGCGGGTGGCTTCGGTGGGTCGCGGCTCCCCGGGCGGAGGAGGCCCCACGGAGGACAGCGCGTCTGCTGTTCCGAGTGGCGCCACTATCCTCTTCCTCTTCTTCCCGCAACGCGTGCCACGTGCCGTGTCCCGCCCATTTGGCTCGGCCGCGCCATGTTAATACTGAACCAAACTTTTGGAGCTGCTCTTTTACATGTAAACAAGAGCTTGACTGCTAAAATTGATAAATGCGACAAGCATTTTAGCGAAAAAGGCGGATAACACGTTTTTTTTTTCGCGATTTATTGCTGTATCGTTGCACCTGGCGGCCGCCTGTGGAAGCTTCGACTGACGTCATTACACCCGCGCGCCCACCGTTCCCGCAGAAGCACGATTGTCATCGCGTCGGCCGCTCGTCGTCTGTATGTCGCATAGAGTTTCTTACTATTAATAGTAAGAAACTCTATGGTATGTCGTCTGCTCACGGTGTTCACAGATATGTCAAGATATTAATCGATGCTGTCTACTTACGATATCTATATGCACGCTTACGTATGCTAAATGCAGCTATTTTTTTTTTCGAACTTTACGCCATTTCTAACATTCTAACGTTTAAAACAGAAGCCCGACGATGTTTAGACTAGTGGCGCTATCTGGTGGTCAAGAAGGGAACCATTGTTGTCAACAAACCGATGCCCCTTTTAGCCTAAAAGGGGCAGAATCGTCACCCTAAAAAAAAATAAAGCAAATTTATTACTGGTATGTTTTCTTAGGGGCGACAGGAGACGAAGCGAAAGACCGGTGGCCCATTTATGGCCATTGAACGCGCTGAAGAAGGCAGTAACAACGACGAATCCAGTCCGATGCGAGGTTTCATGCATCGAAGGGCGCCGCCTTATCTGTCGCCGCGGGAGTGTGCCATGACGTCACGCGCTTCACCTCGCGCCGGCCGGGAGGGCTTGGCGCGCTCTCATGAAACATCGAAAATAAAACCATCGGCTGAAAAATATGCGCATTGACGACTAGATTTCGGTGTAATCACATTCTGAGAATCTATTTTCAGCGTTTTTGTTCAGTTTCAAGATTTTGTTTCAGTATCCCTTTAAACATTGCATTGGTGAGCGAAGCAACTCCTTGGCGGACACCTCAACCGCGCCGTTTCCTCCTCCGCCTCTACGCCAGGCAACGCGCGTCCACACGCCGCTCTCCTCTTCGGGGTTTACGGCTCAAAGGTGCACTCAAGAAGAATCTGAACTCGCCTTTTTAGCGCGGAAACTCCATCTACACGCTCCGAACATGCTTAGAAACTTGGAATTATTGTCCCGTCCGGCCGATTTGCCTAATTTAAATCCGATTAAACGTCCCGGCTCCCGCCTTTTTTTTTTTTTTTTGAACTCACCAGCTGAGTTTCCCTCTCGATCTCGTAGAGGGAGATTGCGTTGATGATGACTATTGAAGGATGCTTGACGCCTTGCAGATTCGATATTGCTCAATCACGTTGCTAGATGACCCTTTTGGAGAGGTTAACTTGTTATTAACAATTAATAAAAGAAAGAAAGATACAAGCAAGGAGAAAACTTATTTACATTTGATTGACCCGTAGGTTTACGCAACGAAACCAGCCCTCGGTCCCGCCGAAACAGCTCGTTTTAAACACTATGTCCCCGCTCTCGGTGGGGACGGTAACCCTTCAGGCAACTCCACAAAACTAAGCTCCTGAGGGAGCCTGACAAGAACACGCAAGCCAAGCTTGCGGACTGGGTGGGAAAGGTCGCCCTCCGTTAGGGGGCCATTCATCCCGCCCCATTGATCTTTTAGATCAATAAAGCTTCTCCAATCCACAGACATCCACCCAATAAATCATTGGGGGAAGGAAAGCATCAGCAATTGGGAAAGTACAACACAGCAAATCAATGACTGGGGAAAGAAGATACCTCATCCCGACAAACACTGTACGAATGTGTGCACTTTCCACCATCACGATTTCGGAGGATTGTCCCTTCCTCCCGCGAGCTTCGCAAACAATCTCGCTTTCATTTTGGGTGGAAAAACAGCGCGAAAGGGGCGGAAGACAAAGATGAAGGAAACCACAGGGACGAGCGCTGACTCACAACTATTTTTTGTCAGAAGGAACAGTAGCGCAACCAAGACGAACACAAGAGAGGACCACACAGGACTAGCGCTAGTCCTGTGTGGTCCTCTCTTGTGTTCGTCTTGGTTGCGCTACTGTTCCTTCTTACAACATGCACCATCTAGACCAACAAAAAGTTGTTCTAAATCACAACTATTTTTTAGCCGCCGCGGTGGCTCAGTGGCTATGGTGCTCGGCTGCTGGCCCGAAATACGCGGGTTCGATCCCGGCCGCGGCGGCTGGAATTTCTTCGGAGGAGAAATTCTAGAGGCCCGTGTACTGTGCGATGTCAGTGCACGTTAAAGAACCCCAGGTGGTCGAAATTTCCGGAGCCCTCCACTACGGCGTCTCTCATAGCCTTAGTCGCTTTGGGACGTTAAACCCCATAAACCAACCAACCAACTATTTTTTATTCAGAAAAAACAGACATTTATCGTTAAAAAAAGTCACATGACCTGACGTCGCCCGCGCACATGCTAGAGTACAACAGTCTAAGAACTATATCATGAGTCAATAATAAAACTTTACAACACGATTTCAGAACACCGTGACTAACCGAAAAAAAACACGAGACAGCCAGAACAAAAAACAAAAGCACTAAAAAAATCCACGTGTTGTAAAGAAACGCGACTGCTTTATCTACCATCAATAAGGAAGGTTGGCTGACGCATTCATCCCATCCTTTCCGAATATGATATGCCTCAATGATCTTGTCGTCTTATCTTTATGGCGAAATAAAATGCATGTGTGCGCGACAAAAGGTCTGCATACTTTCTTATTTTCATTTGATGGTAGATAAAGAGGTCGCGTTTCTTTTAGTGCTTTTGTTTTTTTTTTTTGTTTCTGGCTGTCTCGTGTTTTTTCGGTTAGTCACGGTGTTCTGAAATCGTGTTGTAAAGTTTTATTATTGACTCATGATATAGTTAGACTGTTGTACTCTGGGCATGTGCGCGGACGACGTCAGGTCATGTGACTTTTTTTAACTATAAATGTCTTTTTTCTGAATAAAAATAGTTGTGAGTCAGCGCTCGTCCTTGTGGTTTCCTTCTTCGTTGTCTTCCGC